>NC_071355.1:215507163-215815001 GCF_943734655.1 Sabethes cyaneus | reverse complement strand
AGCACCCTATTATAGACGGCCATTTTGATGCTGATGTGACGTTCTAATGACCGAACCCTCGTGAGGACCACTGTATCTGAACCGCTGACTGATGAAAAAATATGGAAAATAAAAGAAGAACTTGCAAGCATATCTTTAGTTTGTTGCTGTAAATGAGCCCTTAAATATGTTTTGTCGAGATGATCAAATAGGTGCGAAAGATTAGTCATATATCTGGAAGATGAATTCTCTATCTGATTGTTAGAACGAAATCAGGACTTTTATTTTATTTTGATGAGTTATCGTTGCTAATTAATATGACATCAATTCTACTTTGCCGAAACTTTAGTTATGTGAAATTACAAAGCAAGCTAAATATGATACTTTCTGACTATGTCACAAAACTGTTTAAAATTGTTTTAGTGTTTCTGTTTAGCATAGTACAAAATTTGAATTTAGATGCATATTTCCAACAACGTCATTAACATATAAAAAAAACTTACAGCCCAGCCCTGTATTTTGGTTCGCCCTATGCCTTTGAATCAGTTGGGTATTGAAATGGAGCGACAACAATGTAAATTAAATTAAATTTCCAAAAGATCGTTTGATACATAACCTACATTCCGAGGCTTTTTAGATCACCTACAACACCTAGATCCTCAATTTCTCGGCCTCTACCGGATTTTTTGCAGAATATTGTCGGCGCTGGTCCAGTTAGCTCTGGGATACGATGCTGGCCTAACAAGCCAGTCGTCGTATGTTCGAAACTCGACTAAGCGGTGCCGCAATAGAGTTTATAAGATCTTTGCATTAGCCCCGTAATATTCCTGTACTCTAATAGCCGGCTGAAAAGTTTGTCGATAAATAAGGGTTAAGTTCTGGAGGACGTTTATACCCATGGCATTGTTTTTTTGTCTACGCTGGTCGCTATTCGTAGTTATTTTTCTCCGTATTTACGTCACGAAGGACTTCGATATCTGAACGTGTGAACGTTTGACGTGTTACAATCAAGGGCCTAAGCAGTTTTGTTGGAAAACCGTGTTCAAACATAAGCCGCCATAATTCAGTATGCTCAACTGAATCGTACGCCGCTTTGAAGTCTTTAAACAATGGGTGAGTTTGCAAGTAGCATTCTCGGAATTGATTGTGAATCTGTGGCAAATTAAAAATTTGATCCATTATGGAACATCCCTTTCAAAAACTGAACTGCTGTTCACCAACTATGAAGTAGTAGTCTCTCTCAGCCCATACATTCAGTACGACCCATTGCATTGCACAATGCTGTTGTGCGACACCGAGTTTTGATAGTTCAGTTGGGGGAAAGAGAGAGCAAAGAGAAATAGAGACAGAAAGAAGAGAAGTAAAGATAGTGAGAAGAGAAAGAGAGATGGAAAGAATAGAAATAGCGACAGAGAGAAGAAAAATAGAGACAGGGAGAAGAGAAATGGATACAGGGAGAATAGAAATAGAAACAGAAAGATTATAAATAGACGCAAGGAGAAGAAAAATAGAGACAGCGAGAACAGAAAAGGAGACAGGGAGAAGAACGTACGATTTCAGTGTGCGTGAAACTAATCTGGTTCCCTGAGGAGAGTTAGACTTTTTGAATAAAATGTTGCTTTTTTTGCGAGCATCGGGGTCAAAATTAGAATATTTTTATATTAAAAGTTCTACAGATCCTAAACAAGCAAAGATAGAGGTATACTATATTCAGCAATGTTGTGTATTTTTACTATTGTACAACTTTGTAACACAGGAAAAAGTCATACAACAACTACAAAAACAGCTAAAATAGAAAAACTGATTTTAGCAACTTTTCATATATGAGAAATAGGATTTCTCTATCTTTTCTAAAGAGATAAAGGGTTACTGTCTTCAGCAAAATTTCTTGTAATTATATGCTACAAAACTTTGCAGAACATCGGACATTACTGTCTGACAAAATCGGAACATTACTGTATATATAAGAGGCTTGTCTGTAGCCAAAACCAGGTCTTTGACAGGACGTCATAAGAGGCTTATCGGTAACTAAAAACAGGCCCCTGATAGGACGTCATGCTTTCGTAGCAATAGGTTGGCTGCTGGACTTCTCGATTGCTCAACTGGTCGACTAGACTTCTCGATTTGCTTGCTCGACTGGACTGCTCAACTGAACTGCTAGACTGCTCTATTCAACTGCTCGACTAGACTACGCGATTCAACTGCTCGACCGGACTACTCGACCCATCTGCTCGACTGAACTGCCTCACTCAACTGCTCGACTGAACTACTCGACTCAACTGCTCGAACCAACTGCTCGAGTCGACTATTCGACTCGGCTGCATGACTCAACTGCTCGACTTACTACTCAACTGAACTGCTGGATTCAACTACACAATTCAACTGCTCGCCTGGACTACTCAAATCAACTGCTCAAATAAACTGTTCGACTGAACTGCTCAATTCAACCGTTCGACATGACTGCTCGACTGAACTGCTCGACTGGACTACCTGACTCAACTACTCTATTGGACTATTCGCATCAGCTGCTCGGCTCAACTGCTCGACTTACTGCTCTACTCGACTGCTCGATTTAACTGCTCGACTAGACTACTCGATTTAAATGCTCGACTTGACGGCTCAACTGGACAGCACGACTGGACTGCATAACTGAACTGTTTGATTTAACTGCTCGATAAGACTGCTCGACTTGACTGTTCGACTCGACTATTCGACTCGACTGTTCGATTCGATTGTTCGACACGTCTATTCCACTCAACTTCATGACTCGACTGTTTAATTGTTTTTCGCGATATCAATGTGCCGCTTATTTGAATCGGTTCGCGGCAGAAAATGGACGGTTCAGAGCCATTCATACAAAAGAACTATTTGCACACCTATAGAATCAGCACAGTGGAAATAATGTTTTTATTCAGTCAAATAAAATATAATGCGAACTTAAAAACTATTTGTTTCAGTTTCAACTCTTTTATGTCTCTTTTATGTACAACATCTTAGAGCTATATTATTGTAATCGTAAGATCTTCGCATGCCGTGATGCAAATAAATTTAATATGAAGCTCAAAGAACTAATACTAAGATTAAACATCTTCACAAACACTGGCAAATGGAATGTATCCGCAGTTTTCTTGACAGACACTTATATTTTCCGGATTGTAAGTTTCGGGTTCAACTAGTTCAAATATAAAATTTACATCCAATAAAACTTCGTAATTCGTAAATAATTTTCGTAACCTGCAAAAAACTGGACAGCATTAGTTACATACATTATCTACTTACGGTTCGTTCGCTTGTACTAACTTTTTAAAACCGCGCTATTTAACAATCAAAAACAATCAAAATAAGGCATAATATGATAATTTTGGAAGTTTGTAGATTAATGGACATATCCAGTACAAATATTATATTAAAATATGTACTGCTGACCTGACACTTTTTCTACTTGATGACACTGACTTTATGCCCAAAAAATCTTCTTCCGAAATGTCCAGGAAACGCTGCATCTGATTTCCAATTGTTTTGGATACTTGTCATAAATTGTCAAAACTACTTTCATAACAGCTCTTTGAGGATTGTGAAAATTTCAAGTATTGGATCGATTCATTTATAAAATTTTAAAGATGAAAAATTCTGTAAGTATTTTGACCGTACTGTGACCGAAAGATGTCAAGAAACAGTAGAAAACGATGGACAGTACTTTGACTAATGTCACTGTAGGGGGGCTAGCCGCAAGGTTACCGAGTCTGCTTTGACAACCGACTGGTCGTGGTTTCGAATCTAAGTAGGATCAGGCCATTCGACGTCAAGTAGCTTTAGCATGGGTTTATTCTCAGGCCCCTCATTACCCTTCCTTCATGCTGATTTCTAAATTATCGCCAAAGGCTCTTGACAGTGCAAAAAGTCACTCTTATAGTTAAATCACAGACTAACAGACGTAACAATGGAGTCTCATTCAATCGTCAATAAAAACGATCATTTCAAATTTTCGCCTAAGCCAAGGCTCAAACAACAGTCACTGCGCGAGAACGCCGTTCGCCTGCACTGGCGCTGTTGTCAGATAATATGCAAGTAAATTTATAGCATTGCAAAATTTATAGCAACTTACAGTGCGAGCGCGAAGACTGCACCAGGTGATGGCTAGTGTTTTTTCCAAGTTTTAGGGCTGTCATTGAAACGATGTTTTGTTAGAAAATTTGTTCGAGGTGTTACGTCTGTTAGTCTGTGGATAAATGTACTGGTCAGCCTCACCAGGGATGGCTGTAATTGGAGACAGTACTGCCATTGAGGAGCAAGGTGGGTAAAGCGCTAGCATTGAACGAAGGGTAAACCCCACTGCACACAAGCACGCATAAAATTTAATTAGGATGTCGCTCATTCAATAGCGAACATAGCAAAACAAATGCAATGCAGGTTATACAGCAAACACCACGGCGATATCACTATAAATCAACGATACTGGTCGCAGTGATAAGTCCATACAGGAAAAAAATGTCACTGTAAAGATACTTTCATTATAAATCATCAAACGGAGAGAATACACTGAAGTCGCTTTTTACGCGGTTTTATTACGCGACCATTTTATGCGGTTTTCGGAATTTACGCGGTTTTTTTTACGCGGGTTTCGGAATTTACGCGGGGTTTTTTACGCGGTTTTCGGAATTTACGCGATTTTTTACACGGTTTTCGAAATTTACGCGGTTTTTTTACGCGATTTTCGGAATTTACGCGGATGTGCTCAAAACGTCTATTTTTTCGCGTAGTGTTGAATTCCACAAAGCTTTTTTTACGCGAAATTTTGGTTTTTTACGCGGTTTTCGGAATTTACGCGTTTTTTTACGCGGTTTACGGAATTTACGCGGTTTTTATACGCGGTTTTTTTATACGCGGTTTTGATTTACGCAGGACGTATCCTTCGCGTAAAAAGCGACTTGAGTGTAATTGTAAATCTCGATAGCGTCAAACCACCCGGATGCTCAAATACTTCACGCGTATTGGAGTATTTGTCATTTGCATATTATGGTTTTTTCGATGGCACGTCATTTACTGTAAAAGCACGTAATTCCGATCACCTGACGAACGATTCAGATTCAGTTTTTACATATTTTTTACTTCGCATGTTTGAGTCCTCACTGTAAAATAAACATTTGACAATTATTTACAAGTTAGTCATTCTGGTTTCAAATTTTTTAATTATTGTAACGTTAATGTTTACAACAGCAACTTATAGTATCTAACATGAAATGATTTTGCTCGAGTTTAATCTTGACACAAAAGTTATAAACAGTATTTAAGTCTTGAAAAAAGAATAAAATTCGAAAAATCTATTATATCCATAACAAAAGAAACTGAACTTATTTACATGGACTGTACCAGAGGGCGACGTAGAACTTGACTCCCAAGGGCATTAATAGAAATTCTAAATCATTGAGAAAGCTAGGAGAAAATTACATTTAATTGAGCTTTTTTCTCACTAACTCGTTGATCTGTATAATTATTTATCAGTTTTTACATGTTCTGTTTAGGTACTTATAGAATGCACCCCAATATAGTAAATAAGGATGAAGCATGTAGTCATGCGTCAAGAGTACAGTCACATAAGACTCAAGATAATCCGTAACCGTCATCTAGTGTTACTTGCAACACTTTTAAATTTTAACTTAGTGTCACTTTTAACATGTACAATTCAAATGTAGCCAAAACTTGTGTACCAAGTGATTCATTTTATGTACATTGTAGATCGAGGTATGAAAGAAAAATAATTATCACACGAAACCGTAGAAATCGCCGAAAATGAGGGTGTGGCATGTTGTCCATTATATGGGGTTACTTGCAACACTTTTCCGAATTTCAATTTTTAAGGAATATAGGTTTTATTTTAAATCTCAAATGGCTATTTTAGACATTTTTAGTGTGTAAGCAGTAACACTAAAGGCGCGTTTCGCTTCTCAACTTCATCTATCGGTTTTTTAAAAAACACCATGCGCAAAAGTGCTACAAGTAGCCCCGGATGACAGTATCAAGAATAAAAAACTGGTTTCGTTTTGACTGGAGTTATATAATGGGAATGTCACAATCATTTATAATTTTATCTTCCAAAATCAGCCAAACTTGATACTATCTTTGTAAATTGCGCCTTATTTCATGTTGTGACGTTAATATTCTTTGCCAGCAGTTCCATGTAACGCTGTTCGGTTTGAAACGACCTAAGAGTAGGAAGTTGCCAAATGCCAACATTGATGGAGCTTGGAGCCGGCGGCAACCGGTACAAGCCAGATCACACCGATGACATCAAATTCAAAATAGCTTTTTTTTTGGCGAGTTCGTAAATCTCAAATACATGGTCGCTCATAATAATAAGCACATGAAAATTACGCTAAAATAATGCTGCCAGAGTATTGTTTCGAGTTGAAGTTGAAGCGATTGATGAAACTGCTCAAACCAAAGACAAAGACCCAGGAAGGGAAAAATTCGCACGGGCGGAAATTCGCAACCTGGCAGGAAATGTGCGACTTTAACGACATAATTCTGCGTGGTTTCGGTTTGGATGGTCTGACGTATAAAAGACCATTATAGAATGTAGGAAGCTGCAGTCTGAGATCAGTGTGATTCGTGTTCGTTCATTTGAAAGGTGTGTTCTTAATCAAATCGCGAGAAGACAGATATATACGTCGCAAAATTGGATATGTAACGCTGAACTGCTCCGAATATAATCTTTCATTCATCTGGTGCATTAGTCGTTCAGAATTGTTGGTGTTTGCTGTAATTAAAATTCTGCTGTTTAAAATTTGCAAATAAAAACCACAAAAAATGTGTCTTCATTGTCAATTCATTGTAATTTTTAGAACCACTGATGCCCAATTTATTTGAATCTTAACTGTGCAGATACTTTATTGAATAATTCCTAACAATGTTTTCTACATTTTTCCTTTCTATTATAGATTTCTATTACGCTGAAAAATGAATCCAAATCAGTGCATGGTATTATTGGCTATCATTGGATCAGCAGTCGCCTTCCCGCAACCTTTCCAGCCCACATCCGGTTCAGAAATCACTGCAATACTAGTGGAACAGCCACCGGAACAGCCGGTTGCTAATCAAGAACAACAACAGCAGCAGACTGTACAGGAAAAGCGAAATGCAGTGCTTCAGCTACAACCGTATCAGCTGCCAAATGTACCAACGCAACTGAACGGCGAAGGTTTTAATGTTGCTGAAAATACCGCCCGCAGGAAGAGACAATTCGGGGAGATCGACATTGATATTGACTACTATGGCGGAGGACCTGGTTACAACGGAGGATACGGCGGCTACGGTGGTTACGGCGGATATGGTGGATACGGTTACGATGGCTTTGGATACGATGGATACGGCGGCTTTCCTCATCATCATCACCATCATCGCGGTTGGTGATGGCTTGAATGTTGTTTTGCAGTTAATTGCGGCAAATTTTGTGTTAAATAAAAATGTCTGGTTGTTTGTGAGTTGAGTTTTGAGTTTATTATAGAGTGGTTTATTCTGGTTGTTTGTCAAAAAATATCATCTCTAGAAGAATATTATTGTTTTCCAAAAAAAAAAAAAAAAATTAGTGCTGATGTTCCTACGCCAACACGTTGGCTACTAAATAAGCGGGATTTGCTTCCAGAATTCAATATATCCAATATTCAATATTGTTTATCACCGTAATTCTTGGGCTAACAGTTTACAGTTTTATGAGAGTTTGTTTTTACGACTATGAAAGTGTCACGTCCATCACGCTTCCATATAGAAGTGTCACGTTCATCATGTGTCTATAGAAGCTTTTGAATCCGTATAAATAATTTTTTCCACATCAATTCAATTTCAGTCTGACTTTGAAAAGAGACCTAACAAAAGTTTGTGCCAAAGTGACGGAACGTCGAAATACAGTAAATTTTATAATTTTTTTCTACAATTTAACATACTAATTCCTTACATCTAATTACTAGATGGCTCCGACTTGTATTGTCTTGTTAGCGTTAATCGTTGTTTTTAACGTAGCAAATGCGCAAATGTTAGTAGACATTTGGCCACCAGCACAGGGCCATTCAGAAGGCCATGAAAAGGATATTAAAGTGCCTCCGAAAGCTCCAGAATATCAATCATCAGGAGGTTCAATGAATTCGGGATACTACGGTTAGAGTTGCTCTGCGAAAAGAAATGTGAATATGTGAACGATTATTAATAAATGAACCGTTTACAAGTAAATTTCAATTTTGAGTAAATTTCAATCGTGTTATTTGTTAATCACAGTTAATAAAATAGTAGTTTTTAATAATAAAATTTTTTTAAAGTCGATTTCTTATTAAAGTCGCTTTACGTAACGTTGTTCAGGAAGACAAGAGTTTTTTTGTTCGATTATTTTTATATTCTTACGTATGCCAAATTTACAAATAGTAGATTAAAATTAGTTTAGCAGCACAACAAGCATTTCATGTAGATTTTCAAAGAGGAGTCTTAAAATTCAAACTATGAAAATTAAACCTCGAAAAAGACAGTTTCAACCATACCGTCACTCAAAAAGTTGAAGTACGACATCCACATCATAAAAACGGAGTAAAGAAAAAGTCTGTTGCAGAGTTAGTGTAGTTTACATAGTGTTTTTTTTCTATTTTGGTGGTGACTATGGAATTATTGAAGTGGCGGCACTGTGGAAAATTGCTTTTGTCGGTTTGAAAGTAGATTCAACGTGCGAAATTTAATAGTTCATTCATAAAATTGAGCATAATGTAACATTTTTCATTTATAGAACGCATCATAATCTTATAGCGAATTCATAAATTAACCTGGCTCAGGTCGATTAGCACTCAGTTTTAATCGGAGTGCTGTCAAAGTGTTCATAAATTAACCGAGATTGCATCTCGGTTAAACTGACAGCATTCAGTTTGAAGCGCAGGTTAAAACTGTCTTGCATTACGGTTTACGGGTCGATCTGTCAAACTGTCCGTATCGTTCATAAATTTCGGGTTCGAGTTAGCACGCACCCAGGTTAATTAATGAATTCGCTATTAGTCAAAGGAATTTGCAGGTTTCCTGTATTTTCGTCCGGGGCCGCCCGGAGCTCACCTAACACAGATAGCACCGCATCTAACAACAAAAATTGGCACCGTGGTGCGGAGTCATATTTTGTTTCAACGAGAGTCGGCGAAGTGCACCGAAACCGGGTGCGTGTGATATATGAACGAAGGAGAATGTTTTAACACCGTTAGCGCGGTGCGTGCTTTTACTTGTTTGGGTGGAATAAAAGTTTTGTGTTTGATTATTAGACATTTTCTCTGATGGCGCTGCAGTAGAGACACCTACATTAATTTACAGTTTGCTTGAAGTCAGAAAAGCGATTTGTTAGGGGGACATAAACGAATAATTTTTTTGAAAAAATGACTTCTTTTATCTCAGATTTCGATTCTGCTTATTTTGATGCTAATTTTGTAATGACGGAAAGTGTATGAAAAATGTTCATACGCATAAGCATTCTAGTGTCATGCGGAGCAAACTGGCCATAGTAAAACGCCGCACCTGCAAAAACTCGATTTTCAAGCTTTATGTACTATTTTTTCGGAAACTAATGAACGTATTGGAACGTAAAGTTTTTGTTTTGTTTTGTTGGTAGAAGTATGGAAAAGACAGGCCTATGACAGGAAGCCATGTTTTGGTGACTAGAATCACAACTCACTCTCCACACGCTTTACACGAAGCTGAAACTAATACATATTTACCTAACCTAAGCTGTTGCGTACGATTCACGAACACTACCTCTTCCGAAGCGAAGTTTGTTGTGGCTTGTGGGTTCTAAACGAGACGGGCTCAAAATTTGTGTTACAAACAAACCCTGCGCATTCATATAGAGCTGTCACCGGCCTGGGAAAAGACTTATTAATGTACATATTTACATTTCGTACATGAACTGTTGCCATATCCGAATGCGTGGATGTAGATGAAACTGCAGAACATGCATTCTTCAAAGGCCCTCATTTCGTGGGTACGAAAAGCAACATGATGGCAGTGAGCGAACAGGACACTACTCCGGATAACTTAATCCAAAGGATGTGTTCTAGCTCGGACGTCTGGAGAGCGGTCAGTACGGCTGCTACCCAGATTGTACTTGAGCTACAAAACCGCTGGAGAGCCGATCACCGGCGAGTAAACAGCCTAACTACCATAGTCCAGTAGTTATCTAAGAGTGTGCGTTAAGCACAATAGCCCCTCCCTGAAGTAACACCGATAAGGTATTGTCAGGGAGGATTGAAGTTGGAGACTCGAGTAGGGTTTTAGTGGGTCGGCATCCTCACGTCCCATAAGAGGGGGGGGGGGGGGGTGGGGGCGATAATCAACCCCACACTACCTGAGTTGTCTTCCCAGGTGAATCTCGCCGAAAACTACTTTCTTGAATAATATTGATAAGAAATTATTAAGCTGGTTAAGATCAAAATTATAAAAAAATATTCCGTAAAATTCCGAAACTTTACTCTGCATTTTCATTTTAATTTTAGTAATTTGTTAACTATAATACGAAGAATAAAGTATAGCTCAAATAACCTCAGTATAACGTGCGAGAGGTATTTACCGTGACAGCTTCCTTACTTCTTCCGGAACATTAAACTTGTGCTGAGCGGTAAGGAGCAGTAGCCCCGGAAGCTGCCGAAAGTCCGCCTTGACGCAAGTCTCATCATCCATGATGAGAAAATGAGGCTTTGTCAGCATCTGGGTGTACATTTTTCGGGCCCGTGACTTTCCCACCGTAATTTGCCGTTCGTCACGATTTGGAATCTTCTGCACTTTGTATGTATGCACTTCCTCCTGTTCCTTGGCTCTCTGAACGAAAGACTTGGACAGATTCAGCTGTGGCTTACTTACTTACTTTGCCAGTCGAGAGCCGGGGTGGCTCTTGCCGTATCAAGAATTCCTCTCCATTGTACTCAATGCTGGGCTACTCTTGTCCAATTCGTTGTGCATCTCGACACACGCAAGTCGGCTTCAACCTGGTCCAGCAATCTGGCACGTTGGTCCCCTCTATTCCTGGTGCTGGTGGGGCTCTTGAAGCCAATGGATCTCACTGCACAGGCGTCCGGCAGCCTTGCGACGTGGCCGGCCCACCCGTAGCATCCCAACTCTCGTCAGGTGTACGATGGCAATCTCTCCAAGTAATGCCTGCAACTCGTGGTTCATACGCCTACGCCACTCTCCACTATCCATTTGTACTCGACCAAAATTAGTACAAATGTTTTAGAAATTAATGGAAATTTGTGACCATTTTCCTAAGAAGTCAATATTGATTCTAAATCCATTTTCGGGTTCCCAATTAATTTTGGATTTATACTTGGGTTCTTCTTACTCAGGGCCGCCGCTTCCCTTAAGCAAAACAAGCAGTTGTTTGGAGCACCACTTTGAGTGGGGTGCCATTTCGGTTACGTAAAAAAACTGGAGCATTAAATAAATAAGTGGTTAATATAAAACTCTACTCCTTCTTCTTTAGCAGCATAGAGCCGGGATGGTTCGTGCTGTGTCTAGAGTTACTGTCCGCTGTACTTGATCCTGGACTATTTGTTGACAATTCGTTGAGCGTTTCGATAGAAGTAAATCGGCTTCAACCTGGTCGAGCCATGAAACACGCTGGGTCCCTGTATTTCTAATGCCGATGGAGATCTTGAAGAGAGCAGATATTGCACAGTCGTCCAGCATTTTTGCGACATAACCGGCCCACCGTTTTCCCCCGGTTTTCGCCAGATCTACTACGCGAAACTCTCACACTTTATGGTTTATACGCATCCGCCACTCTCCGCTTTCCGTTTGTACTCCACAAAGAAAAAATCTGGGTTACAATGCTGCAAAATTACAGCCTTGATTATTCTGATGAAAACTTATTTGCAACAAAACCTAACAATTAAAACATTCAGATAAGCGGGGTAGGAGGTCGATTGACGTCATTAAATTATTTAAAAAAATTTCGGAAGATTTTCGAATCTCTTTCGAAGAAGCAGCAAGGTATGAGGACGAAGTTTCTGAAGCAACATGAATTCTGAATCGATTTTTTTTTGTTTTTGAACGTTTATCATAATAATAACAGGTTTCAATAATTCGTCAATTATGTAAGAGAAATGGAACAATTGTGACTTTAATGTGTCGCTTATTTTCGAAGATTGAATCTGATCCTGCCACAAGAAGAAACTTTTTTCATATAAAGCACTCTGTTACTCTGTTTTAGATACTGTTGTCAATTTTATTGTAACATTTTTTTACATTCTTAGATGTATGTACTAGAAATTAGCATTTACATGTTGTATGCTTCAAATTTAGATTCGAACAGTTAAAGAAGCATCAGAAAATGCTTCCAGTTTTCTCTGTGATATTGGAAGCATGAAAAATAATCTTTTTCGCCAGAATCGTTAAAATACTAGCAGGAATCTTAAACATGTTTTGATAAATGTTAAGCATTAGACGCATTACGATACTTTTACTACTTGTTTTACGATTAGAAATGATTGGTTTGGAATAAAAAGCAAAATTGATTAGATTGAGTGCAAAAATTAATTCTAAAAGCGGATATATTACACTGCATACTGCATAGAAAGCGTCAAATAAACAATTTTGTAATTCTGACGTCGTTATTAATGCAATACGTTAAGCAGCCGTGAGCCGGGGTGGCTCTTGCCGTATCAAGAATTCCTCTCCATTGTATACACGGTCCTGGGCTACTCATCGCCAACTCATTGCGCGTCTCGACGCACGCAAGTCGACTTCAACCTGGTTGATCTATCTTGCAAGTTGAGCCCCTCTATTCCTGGTGCCGGTGTGGTTCTGGGAGAGAACGGCTGTCACTGCACAGTCGTCTGGCATCATTGTGACGTGGTAGGCCCACCGTAGTCTCCCAACTTTCGCCAGGTCTAATATGGCAATAGTGCCTGTAGTTCATGATTCATACGCCTCCGCCACTCTGTACTTTCCGTTTGTACTTCGCCAAAAATAATCCACAACACCTTTCGTTCAAATACGGCTATTGCACTATGTCCTCCGTAAGCAGTTACTGTCTCAAATCCGTAGAAGACTACCGGTCTGATTAGCGTTTTGTACATCGTCAGATTTGTGCGGCGACGTATGCTCCTTGATCGAAGCATCTTGCGGAGGGAAAAGTAGGCTCGAACTTTAATGCGTCGTTGGATCTCTTTACTCGTATTATTGTCGCGGTGACCAAAGATCCTAAATATACGAAGTCATCAACCACTTCCAGTTCATCGCCGGCAATAGTCACTGTCCGTGGGAGGCAAACGTTGCTTTCTCTAGAGTCTATTCCTACCATAATGTTGGTTTTCGACGCATTGATTTGTACGCTTATTCTACTACCCAAGCAACAAAGTGAGTTTTATTGTACTTTTATTTCAGCTTTGGTCTTAAATGCCATCATAAGAGTGTAATAAAACTCAAATTGTTACTTGCGTAGCCTCCGTTTTTAGTCTGGCGTAGATTTCCTCCGCCGTCCCAAGGTTTCTAGTATTTAATGATGTCGAGGTCGTCTGCGAAGACTAGGAGTTGGCTACTCTTCCTGAAGATCGTTCTTCTCGTTTCGATGCCCGCTCGCCGGATCACACCTTCAATAGCGATATTGAATGCAATATCTATCCAAATAAATCTGTCTTATTTTTACGACTAAATTCTGGGGGCGCCATTTTGGGGATTTGCTTGGAGCGACAAATTGGCTAGCGCCGGCCCTGTTCTTACTAAATGCCATTGACATGTTAGTTAAAATGAAAACTATGATTAATTATATCGTATATTAAATTGAATGCACAGTGAAACTAACCAAGTATCTTTCACAGCCCCTAAGTTGATAAGCATGTTCAACAACGTAAATATTCAGAGTTATTGCGTCTCATACGTCAGTTATCGGTACAATGGATTCGTGAAGAAAAGGCCATTTATTCGAGCTGGATGTCATCTCATGGATTCTTAGGCTTAAATCAAATGCTGGTTATTGAAAACAACATTTTTCGCTACTGCCTTTTCACGTATTCACGAAATACGCTAAGTTTTCAGTTCGGTTCCTATAAGCTACATGTTGACTCCTTTCGGTCGATACAATATTACCTTCTATGTATTTTCTCTTATATATTCGATATCCAGTAAACAACATCGATTAGAAATCTGCATATCATCCGCCAGTTTGTAAGCACTTTAATTTCTTTGGGTTTTCCACCATACACAATACCACGTAATTTGACGGTCACTATATGAACATGTGATGAATTCAGTAGTTTCTTGGTACCTATTTAACCATCTTTCAACAGCATAGTGTATATAATACTGCATTTTTGCTAGCTCTCAAACACTTTTTCTTGTTTGCTTCACCTCTTATTTTATGAGCGATCTGTACTCACGGCTTTTGGTATAACAATATAATTTCTTCCAATGATACTCAAACTGTTGAAACCCGAGGACAATTATTTGCGTAAATTTTGACTAAGCTAGAATTTTTCTTTCACTTCTCCCTATTCAAAACTGAATATGTTTTAGACCTGCTTGGCCGGGCGGTCGCACAGTATTTACCTAAGTTGTCACAAGAAAGAACTGGGAAACCTTCGATAGTAAACTTCCATGAATGCCAACTATAAGCCTGATCACCTTGTTTAAATGGTTAAACAGCCTTACTTTAAGCTCTGCTAGGGTGTTCCAGAACCTCGTATATTTAACATATTTGTGTTGTTTTTAATTTGTATCTATTATGGTTAGTTTCCAATCAATCTAAATTTTGTATCAAAAGGGTACCTTCCGCTGAGCTACCGTTGATAATATATAATTAATCATTTTTTGTTCCCTTCTCTTCACATTCCTATGATAGGAAAAATCCCAAATTGGCCTTAGAAGGTCTTATCTTGATTAGCCCTTAGCCCTATCTTGTCTATTACATAATTAGCCGCTTGTCGTCACGATTATTAATCGATAGCACCTCAAACTGATTTCCTTGTTTTTGTTCTATTCTGAACAATGATTTAACCGTACGCAATGCGTTGTCACATGGTGGAAATCCCACCTGAAACCGCCTGCGCATGTTATAATCAATTTACAACTCAACAACATGAATAATAGCTTGTCAAAGTTCGCTTTGCTAGCTGACGATAGATTCTTTTGCATCCGGTATTGTCTAAATCTATGATGAAAATAATCTATTATAGTAGCCGAATGGGCAGAATATGAATAAAAATTAATGGTATCATTAAGTTGTTCGAAGATATATGTATTGTTGTTTCATCATAACCCTCAGTATAGGTAAGTTTCCATATCACAGGTCAAAGGATCGATTGAAGGCGGCCCCAATCTATTCGTGACACCTCTGCGAGGATCTATTTACGTACGACGTTGCAGAAACGAAATATAATACTTTATATGGATTAAGGAGAGGCGTGGCAGAGAGGTACCTACATGCAACTAATGACAATGATTCGCTGCTTCGATTCAGTCCAGAACAGGTTGCTGATTCAAAATACCACATGAAGGTATGTATGTATGAATCTTCGCAGCGGGATAAGAAGCTTTTCTGGTGTTTTCCCGCAAAACATTTTGTTTGTTGTTTTGTTTCTTGGTTTTATATATAAAAGGTACGAGAACTTGATATGAGCAAATTAGTTTGTAAACGGAGCTGAACGAGGTTACAAGAGGTTAGTTTGTTATCGAGAAAAATTTGTCATTCAAGTGTTCAAAATCAGTGATATTTACTTAACAAATTATTTCAAATTTTTGGAAAGAATATTTCAGTGAAGTACCGAAGTGATAATAAATATTAGAAACTATTTTAACAGATATTGCTAGGTAGAACAGTAGAACTGCTTTGGTTTCGATAGTAGAAATTCAATAGACTAGTTTGGAAAATTGATATGAAATTGTGAAAACAAGTGAATAAATAGTTTGATGTAATTGGAACTAATCAGGATATCTTTTACTTTGTCTAGATATTCATACATAATGCAACCCATCTGTCTCGCACTTGTGCTGGCAATCGTCGGTTCGGCGATTGCATTCCCGCAGAGCGAAGAATCTGTGCCCTTGGATGGTACTATTGAAGTGGTCAGGATACAACGGGAAGCCGAAGACGATGTTCCACTGGTCGATCTAGCCGATGTTAATGAAGAAACTGTCAACGCCGAGCAAGCGGTTCGTCAGAAGCGTCAGTTCGGATATCCTAGATACGGTTATGGTGGTTTCCCAGGCGGCTATGGAGGATACGGTGGATACGGCGGATATGGCGGTTATGGAGGCTTCGGAGGATACGGACGCCGTCATCATCACCGTAGGTGGTAGATCTCAGTTGACAGAATGTGATGCAGTTATCAATTTTGGCTTGTGTATAATAAAACTAAGATGATTCGTGAATAAGTTTTTGTGTATTTATTTGTACGAAAAAGATCAAATTTCAGCGAAAGCTGTGAAACACGGTTTTCTTACAAACATATGAACAAAATCCATTCGTTAAAGTGTTGCAACTGTGGAAAGTATCAACTCAGCTCGAAATTACTCAGTATTGTGATTTTTCTGAGAAATGATAAAAATCTTAATTGATGTTTGACGAAAATATTAAAACGTTGAAAATGCTTCAGAATGCTTATACCGATACGGCGAACATACTATCAGATCCATGGAAAAATTTTAAGTTACGGATGCTGTGATAACTAGAACGTTCTGGGTTTGTTATTAATATGTGCTTATACAGTAATAAAGAAGTGCTCTGATTTGATCTAAAACTTGTGTATTTGTTTATTTTCGGAAAAGTTTTGACCTGTAGTTTTTAAATAACTTGTATAGTACTCGTTTTTGAGTTAAAGTAGTCCCTAAAATTACATTTTTTGTCCATTTTTGCCATTCCTCTTATAAAAGTTCATTACTTTTGAACTATTATACCGAATGTTTACGTTTATTCTGAAAAATTTTAAGTTACGGATGCTGTGATAACTAGAACGTTCTGAATGTTTGTTGGCTGTTGATATTCTTTATTTACTTCAAGTTTTGACGATCATTTACTAACATCGTTTCTCATAGGGAGGAAAATTCCGGTGATCCTACCACGAAGGATAACATACCGCATGACAAATTCGATACTAGTTGACCAAATATTTCTAAATTGTAGAATCCGTCTAGAAATATTCCCGGTATCCGTGCTAAATATTGAATGTAGAAGCAATGAACAAACAGTACAGCCATGCACATGATAAAACTCAGGATGTTGGAGGTCATTCCCGTATTTACTTATTTTTCAAAATCTTCAACCACTCGGACACGCTCAAGACACGAAACACAAAATTATACACAAGCGAAGTTCTGCTTCGAATAAAGGTGATGACAGCATTTGGAGCTGCTGATGGTAAGGTTGATTAAGCGACGCCATTCTGTAAATTAGTTAATAATGAGCCTAGTAATTAACAACCTCTATGGAAAGTCAGGAAAGTGCGTATAGTAACTTGATACCCGGTGGGACCCAGTTCCAGCAGCGCATACCTGATGACCAGTTCTATACATACATGATCCGTTTAATCCAAAGACCACTGCAAGAGCTCCAAACTGTCATCTTCAGGGTACATCGTACGAATGCGTAATACAAAGCTCTCAGGCAATAGGGATTACGAACTCTTTCGTAGTTTACATTGCCAACCCCCGTTTTTTTGTTGGTTTATAAATGATACTGCTGTGGTACTGGAATGTAAGTTCGATATCCAATAAAACTCTAAAATTCTTGACGACCGTTATGTTAATATTTATTTGAAAGGATGGTTCTACAATTGATGGAGAGACGGTAGGGGAAAGTAATGAACATTTTTTGGAGTGGTGAGGAAAGAGCGGGAAGGTGACGGGGGGGTTTGGTAGCTACGTTTAACAAGTAGTCGTAGTGACTTATAAATTGACTTTTTTGCTTAACGTAGTTTTGAACAACGTAGTCGTAGTGACTTCTACCTTTTGTCCAGTGACGGAAGGTGCATGGATCAAACCAACCCCCCTCTCACCTTCCCTCCGCTCTTTCCCCTCCATTAGCATTAGCATATGTGGCTGCACACATCGTAGGTGGCTATATATTCGCATTATATACCTGGCTACGTCCAAACAACCGCAGGGGAAGTGGGTAGGAATGTTAGTGTAGCATCTACTTTTGAAAGTGCAGGGAACCCATACTATCTTCATAGATGTTACAGGAAAACAGAGTATATCATGTTAGTAGGACAAGGCAAACAATAAGGATCATGAAGAAGATTTATTCAATAATAAACTGTATCTAGTATATATTGAGTATATATATATGCAAAAATATAACAATCTCACCAGCAATCCGTCGCGTGAAATACAATTGCGTCATTTAAATTTCCATCAGTGCATCTAATATCCAATAATTAATTTAACTCCCAAAAAATTTCATTTCTTTCCTCTACCGTCCCTCCATCAATTGTAGAAACACAGTTTCAAAAAATATTAATATTAATGTCTTACCACATTACAAGGTCAAAGACTAAAAACACGAGTTTGGACCGTTATGTGTTTAACCCTCAGTTGATGAACCAAAAAATAAACGCAATTTGATCAACCGGGTACAAGTGTACCATCTTAGTAGTTCTATGATTAAAAGTGCTCCGAATTTCTATAAACTTTGTGCCGGCAACTACGCCAGAAAGCTTGTTCGATGAATCGCAGAACAGCAGTCGGAAAGGTAAGAGTGGGCTGTGGAGGAACTTCCATACTGCTATTGAAACAACTGCGAGAGAGGTGGTAGGCACGACGCGTGGAAGACAACGTAACAGCTGATTTGATGCCGAATGCCAGAGAGTGACAGATGAGAAGAATCAGGTATCAGAGAGTGACCGATGGGAAGAGTCAGAGACCTGAGAGTGACAGATAAGAAGAATCAGGAGCCAAGAGTTGCATTCTCACTGCGGCTACACGTCAGAACAGAGAGGGGTTTAAAGAGACTGCAACCTAGAAAACTAGAAAAAGAACCCACCGTACACGCGGAATTCTACAAAACGGTGAGGAACAGGAATTGTGCCTGTGATGTGCTGGCAACCTGCTTATTGACAAAATGGCGTTAGCAGCTAGGTGGAAGGAGCACTTCCAGATGTTGTTGAACGGAGAAGTAAACACAGTGAACAGTAGAAATAGGATAAAAATTGTGAGCAATGACCAAGCTGTTGAGCCACCAACACAGGAAGAGGATAAGAAAGCAACCAGTGACAGGGATGCCACATATAATTCTGTGTTTTTTTTGGAAAAATCTGGCCATCTGTACCGCAAGGAAAAATATCTGTGCAAAAATCTGTCCAATGCAAAACAATCAGAGTGAAAGAGACGGAGAGTCATTTTGCTGACTATTTCCGTTTCTTTCACTCTCATGTAAAAGCTCAAAAATCTGTTTAATCTGTGCAATTGGCCAAAATCTGTATTCTATGCATACAGATTTTGTACAGGCGATTTCTTCCAAATATCTGAATATTAAACACAGAATAATCTGTACCTGTGGCAACCCTGATCAGTGAGCCGAAAAAAGGTAAGGCTGCTGGGAAGGACGGTATTCCTGCTGAGTTTCTACAAGCTGGGAGTGAGCGGCTGTACATAGCAATCCTGCTGATCATTTTCATAATCTGGTAAGAAGAACAAATTCCGGAGGAGTGGCGGGATGGCATCATTTGCCCTATTTTCAAAAGAGGACATTGACTCAAGTGTAAAAACAATCGAGGCATTATATTGTTTAATTCTCCCTATAAGGTGCTTTCCCATATCATGTTCTGTAAACTGAGACCGTTAGTGGAGTCTGTGGAGTTAGTGGAGTCCAAGATGGATCAGATGCTTACCCTGCGTCAGTTACTAGAAAAGTTCCGTGGGTACAACTGACTCGTCATCTGTTTGTGGACTTTAAGGCTGTGTACGATTCAGTCAAACCAAATGAGTTATGGTAAATGATGCTAAAACATAGTTTTCCAACGGAACTATTCACGCTGATTCGTACGATGCTGGATGGGTCAAAATGCGTTAGAATAGCAGGTGAGACCTCAGCCGCTTTCATAACGTTGGATGAACTGAAGCAAGAGGATTCACTTTCTAACCTGATATTCAACATTGCCTTGGAGGGTGCAATACGAAGAGCAAACGTGTAAAGGAAAGGAATTACTATCATCACGAAATCTAATGCATGCTTTTGGGTTTTGCGGATGACGTCGGTATCATTGGAATTAACCGCAGAGCAGTGGAAGAGGCCTCTATTCCTTTATCCAGGTGCTTCGGTTTTGAACCTCTGGTATTCGAGGGTATCGGAAAACGGCAGGCCAGGACCGACAGTACTGGAGGATCATTATTCATTCGGCGCAGGATCGATGGCGGACCGTCGCCGGTAGTAAGAGCAACTGAACGAAATTCAAGGTCAATTGTGAGGTAATCGACTTACGCGATTCTGTATCATGGAGGAAGTATCATGCAGGTATCGGTGTAATACAGCGAGAACCGCACATGTCCATCGTTGCCACCCTGAGGAATGCCTGAGGTATTGAAGAAGTCGCAAGACTCAGTGATCCCCAGTTTTACAGAAATACACTGGACAAAAGCAGTAGAGGTACCAAGATGCTTTAATTTGGCTAGTAATATAGTGCGGTCAACGCGGTCGAACGCTGCTTTTGTTTATTTATTTATACACAGTCAACAGGTTAAAAATAACCCCAATGACTCCACTTTGATGCTTTGATGTCGGTATCCTCCATGGCAACTTGTTCTCCACCTTTCATAGTTTGAAAATATAATGAACTGAAGTCTCTTAGATTTGTGCTGATTGAGCGACCAGAAAAAATACCAAGTTGATCAGTTGAAATATATTAAATCACACTTCTTTATAAGGAATCACCGATAAAGATTGTAAAATAATTTTCAGCTAGCGCAAAGCGACGTAATTCCGCGATAGTGGGTAATATCGCTTTTTTACACAAGTAAGATATAGGGCATTTTCCAGTGCTCGAGAAGTTACTCCTAAAGAAGCGACAGGCCAATAATCAATTGTAGAGGTTTCGATAAAGTAGATGCATAATTATTTAGTACGATCGCAGGCATCCCATATGGCCCTGAAGACGCAGTTAATGGTCCTAACTTACTTCTTTGTGAAACTCCAGGATGATTGTACGAACTGTCCAGACTAACTATACTGAGATCTGTTGTTTTGTTAAGTGCTTTTATCGTACTAAGGCAAATCAGAAGAGTGCCTATGCGTTTCTTTATCAGTTTGCGATAGTATTTTTTCATGGAATTGTTATCAAGAGTGTAATCTTTTCATCCTTTTAAGCAATTCAAGTTCGCGATTTAAAATATATTGACTAAATAAATATCATAAAACTCCAATAAAGACTAGAGTATCAAGGAAGTTGAAATACAATGTTTTGAAGAAAATGGTGTCTTTTACTTCCAATTCTAGGACAGGTTGACAGGGCAGGATGGAATGTTGCACAGATTTCTTGAATTACTCATTAAACTGTTAATCAGAACATGACGATACTGTGTGCAAGGCAGTAATATATTGATAAAATTATCGTAAAAAAATATAAAAATTGCTGTTGTTCTTGGTTTTATCAGATTATCTTGCACATTAAGATAGAATAAAAAAAGAAGATGCTCTTTTGTATACGCCCCGCCGAGCGCAAGCTCTTTTAGTATTAAAGGAATTGAGGATAATGCAAAAAAAAATAATCATAAAATCGTTTTAAAAACTTTGAGCGTAGTTTCCCACGAATCATGCTTTGCAAACTAATGCATACGATTCAAAGCATTCGAAACGTTCGACGTATTAAGTTGTTTTCAATTTAGAAATGCATGAGACACTTTTCGTTATCGTTTAAGCACGGGGAATTTGGACGAAAATTTGCATTTGGTGATTTTTGTTGGCCATAAATGGAACGAACTGGTAAGTAACGTAATTTGTCGTTATTTAGATTATTCGAGCATAAAAAGTTAATGTCAGCTATGCACTGTGCAGGTTGGTTTGTTTCGTTTTGTTGTACACCTTCGAGTTTAAAATCAAGATAGAAAAATAATAATACTGTAATTAGAATAATAGATACATTACATATGCATGATCATCATCAGCAGAGGCCGGGGTGACATGCTCCGTATCAAGAACTGGTCTCGACTCTAAAGTTTATTAAAAATATATTCAAGGGGCAAATGTTTTAGGCGGTCAAAAATACCATATAACCTAGTTATGTCATAATTATCCTAAAAATAAAGCAAAACCTAGGTGCTGCATTCCGTTATCGAAACTTGCCCTTCTGTTTTTATACGACAGACTTTGCAGCCAGCTGTTAGAGTACAGGACAATTACAGGGCCAGTTGCTACGATCCTATTGACTCTAATAGCCTCTTCCAGCCGAGATTCGACCATACGACGACTGGCTTATTAGGCCAGCATCGTACCTCGAGGCTAACTGGAAGCTCATAATATCATAATTATCATAATTATCTTACTTATCATTTATTCAAGCAATTGTTGTTCAATCTAAAAAAATCTAGGTGCTAAATATACAATAATTTTGATACATATAAGGTACACCGGGGCAAGTGGGACATAAAAAATGCATAGTTTGGGTTTATTCCACTGTGTTTTCTATACCTATCATTATTTCAAAATTCTTTTAGCACAGAAACTCTTCAGTGGTATCACTTCGAAGGATTAATTACGAAAAAGGCCTATCAATTTACATGAATTTTTAAAATTATGGCGATAGGTCCCACTTGCCTCATTTACCGGGGCAAGTGGGACCTATATTCAAATTTGATTAAAAAGCATAAAATAATAGTTAATTGTGTAAGTTAATATACAACAATATTAAAGCATTGCAAGAAGCAATGAAAAACAATATTTGTACGAAGGGTTCATTCAACAATAGCGTAACAAAATCAGATCACAACGGGCAACTTTATAATTTATATAAAACACAGATCTTGAGCAATTACGCTGTAAAGCATTATTGTAATAAAATGTAGTTGAATATGTCGTTGTATCCAATTCTTGTGAGACGTAATTTAGGATTAATCATTGTTCACTAGCTCGAAAATACGATTATGATCTGTTTGTTCTATCATGCCCAATTCGGTGCAGCTACTCATAAGAGATAGTTACGTTTTAATAACCACAACACTTTATTGTTTCAATTCCAGTTGCAGATTTGCTTAATTATATCAAATTAGACTTTCCAAATTCAATTAACATCGTTTAGGTGTAACCAAAATGTGACCAAACTGTTTATTCCCTCACAAGCTGTGCATGTGGGCTTCTTTTTTGGGGCCCCTTGGTTTAGTCTTTTTCGGTTTTATTTTAAAACTTTACTGGTATATGTAATGTAATGTAATTATGTAATTGAACTGAAAATGTTCGATAGTTCATCTAAAAAATGTATTAAGATAGGAAGTTTTGTGCTGAAACACTTTATTTTTAATAGGTCCCACTTGCCCCGGGTGCTTTGAAGTGCCGACCTTATTTCGACCCATTTTTTTAATGCTTTTTGTCAAATTAAACAACTAGTTTTCGGGTGTAATTTGTTAATACACTCATTATGTTTACCTACTGTTAGAAAAACATGTACTTTTACGTAAAGCCTGTGGCCAAAATATCATTTATAAAAAGGTACGTCAAACTTACAACGCAAATTGAAAATAACGCTCAAATTGAAAGTCCAATTTTGATGTTTGGAATGCCAGTTATAAATAATCTATAATTTTAATACATGCGCTTGAGTTGTATCTTTCATTTCTAGAAAGGTTCGGTAGGAGAAAATGAGGTTGAGGAGAGTTATGAGCTCCGTTCCCACTTACCCCGTATTCCCACTTGCCCCGGGGTACCTTACATATTCTTATCTGTTTATTTTCGAAGAGTGATAATGATTATTAATAATTATTATACTTTATAAAAGATAGACGAAATTGTCACCAAGATTTATTTATTCTTGAATAGCATTTGTAATTGTGAAAATGATAGGTTTTAGGATAGTATTGTTTGTTTACAATCGTAGTCACTCCAGTATCACAAATATTCTGCGTTGAGAAATACCTAGCAGAGTTCTTTGTTCGCTTCTCGGCAGAATTCTATGATCGAACAAATCTCGAACCCATCCTAAAAAATATTACCTTGGTCTAGCATTAGCATACTTGTTAAAAGTTTGCCAATTTATTGTCACGACTTTTAGTCACATCCTAAATTGAAGTGCTTGTTTTTTTTTTCTTGGTTTTACACTCAGCTAGCTGCAGGTGATGGATGCGTTGACGCACGGGGGGAAAATCCCACCCGATCCGTCACTTCGGTTAGTAATCAATTCACACGAGATCAATATAAATAATGATTTGCCAAAGTTTGTCTAGTTGTTTTCACTATTTTTACATCCGGTCCAGTCTAGTCTAACGTAATCGTCTGCTTAGTGCAGTAACCAGGTATCGCGATTACTCTTTCAAATACACAAAACCTGTATCATTGAAAGTATAAATTTATTTTTTAAGTGACTATTTACTATATGAACTATGAGGCGAACAAAAACTGTCAACTTATTTTACAGAAAATTGTTTAATTTTATTGTATGCTCGATAACTGCTGATATTACTTTCACTTATTTTTTTAACGAATTTTTTTTCTTCTATATTGAAAGTAACGCAAAAGGAAAAAAGTTATTTTTAATATTTTGAGACTGATTTTTAATATTTTGAGAATTTCGAAAAATAAGTGAAAGAAAACGGCCTAAATAAGGATACCGACTGTTCGTACTAAGGGGACACTACAACGTAAACAATATAGTAGCCTAGTAGTCATAGTGAAAATCTAAGATGAATGACACCGGGGACTTTTATTTCAGGTTTGTTGTTGTTTTAACATTACATTAACAAAATAGGAGAGCGTTAGGAGACCGGTTGGTGGCGTTTATGCTGTCTTAATCAGACGGTCTTGTCTTGTCGGGACGGTCTCGTGACACATCGAATGGCCCCGGCCGACGTTGGCGGGGATTTGTTTACGACCTTGCTGAAAGTGAATACCTTTTACACTGCGGGTAAGGCGTGGTGTGCTAGAGCGGGACGTTCGATTGGTGATAATTCGTTTTTTTAGCTTATTCAATACGGTTTAGAACAGACTACAGAATCAAAATACGATTGTAGGTATGTACCCTTACGTACATCTCTGCAGTGAGATAGGAAGCTTTTCTATCATATTTTCCGCTAACACTGTGCTGTTAAATGTTGGTTTCACTTATAAAAGCTTAAAGAATTCGATACGAGTAAAGTAGTTTGCAAACGGAGCTGAACATTACAAGAGGTTAGTTGGTTATAGTGCAAGAAGAACAATCTCTATCAACCGAGTGATAACATTATCATAGAGATATTTATTTTGCTGAAGTTTTTCGAATTGCTAGAAAAAACTGCATCTTAAGTGTTTTAAATCGCAAAGAAGATGACGTTATAAACCTGATGATTAAAGTGCTTGTCGTGAACTTAAATATTTTATTGCCATATTGTTTCTAAGAATAACGGTAAATAAGAAAAAATATTATTAAAACTGGTTAACCGTCCAGTTTAAAATCAAAATTAGTCAATTTTATAGTCTAACTAAAAATATTTCGAGCTAACGTATATATTTATCAACCATCAACAAAATTCTGCTATAGTGAATTTTATTTCAACTGTTCGGAAATATATGCAGTGGAATTATTGGCATTTTTTAAAAAATGGGCTGGGTATGACGCAACACAAGTTTACTCGTAAATCTGCAGTCACACATTCACACATTTAAATTTGCAGTCGGCAGAATGGCGATCAGAATTCTAAACATATTTAGGTTACTCATTAGAGAGGATATGTCGCAATGTTCGATCCATCTGGTACTGGTACATTGTTAGTAAAGTAAAATAAAACGATTCTATATTTGGATGCTCGACATTTTTGTGTATTTAATATTTTGAACCCCTCGTGCATGATATTACGTACTCAGAAACGTCGGGTATAGAAACAATATATATTGGCGTTTTGATTTGCCGAACTGACTGTTCTGCTGAAAAACATAAAGCTTGTCAAACCAAACAATTATTTGAGCTTCGTTGCACTTATTCATTTGAGCTTATTACAATGACAAATTTAGATAACTAAAATCGTTTTGAATATGTTACAAGAACCTTAATTGATACTGTGGAAGTCCATTATTTTTAATAGTTTATTGTTTTGACAGATGGTTTAAACCAGGTACATAATTGAATGCTTCTTCATCGATAAATATTCTCTCAGAGGAAAATTAGATACAATAAAGCTGTTTGTTGAAATGTTATTATATTTTAAGTGCTTAAAATTATAGATTCTAGATTTTTAGCACCTCTTTACTCATAGAAGTCAAAAAATCACAATGCAATTAATTAATAATAAATATTGTCAGATAGATTGCACGGTCAAGACGTTATATGGGATTTCTGATATTTGAATATGCTAATAATGTAAATGTTACATATTAACGTTATCTACACAAGATTCAAATATGTACTTCCAGAATTATATGGTAAAAATATTCTGAACTAATTGTTGGTTTGTTTTATTTTGTTTATTGTTTTCGACAAAACGATATTTTAAGAGCTAATTCAAATAAGGTCTCAGTTCAATTACAACTGATACGTACTGACACGAAGTACTGATACCTCTATATGTGCAGAAAATGTAATCCATTTCCTCCTAAAAAGGAAAAAAGATCTCAAAAAATATTTTAATACGACTTTGTTTGCATAAATTTTAGTAAATATTATTAACAGAAATATTCTTCCTAACCTTTTTCAGATCTTCTCACCATGCAACCAATCTGTCTCGCACTTGTACTGGCAATCGTCGGGTCGGCGATTGCTATTCCGCAGAACGAAGTACCTGTTCCTCTGGATGATTCCGTTCCACTGAGTAGTCAACAACCGGGAGTTTCGGACGATTTTCCTTCCTTAGTTGATCTCGCCCAGGTCAGCGACGGTGACGCGGAGCAAGCTGCTCGTCAGAAGCGTCAGCTTGGATTCGGTCTTGGAGTGGGCCTGGTTGGTGGATATCCTGGATATGGCGGATATGGTGGTTATCCAGGTTATGGTTATAGAAGATACGGAGGATACGGGGGATACGGCGGATATGGATACGGTGGCTATGGAGGATATGGATACCGTCCTTCCCGCTGGTGGTAACTCTAGTTGACTGGATTTAATGGAATGTTATTATTTATTTACAATAAACTTAAGGCGATTCACATATAAGTTTTTGCGTCTAAATACTAAGAAATGAGCCTTCTTGAGTCGCATGGCATGATTTCATTAATTCATGTTATGAAGATCTGCATTTTTCCTTCCCCTTCACTATATTATTGACATGTGAACTAGTATCACTATTTATAAAAAAATGCATATAAATTTTTATATTTTAAAGCATATTTAATCTATGGCCTAGGATGGAATTTTCAACATGCGTTATTCAACATTCTTTGCTTTTGTAAACTTAAGTACGTTGCTTAATGGTACAGTAGGCATTTGTTGTCGTGATAATTTAATTTGTTTACATCATGCCATCAGCGGAACTAACGTGTTGTGAATTCAACGTGCACGCTAGTAATGAAAATCCCACACTATCCACTCGTGAGTTCCTGGTTGACTATTGATCTATCCCAAATTCACGGATATTTTGAAACGGTTTGGAGAACGTCTGATCATCGACAGAAAACTCGGAAGTGACAGCAAAGTAACGATAAGAAGACAAAGCCTTGGCGTTCCATTCCGAGGAAATTTGACCTTCGCTTTTTTATTTGACGGACTTTGTTGTTATTGTACAGAAGAATTTCGGGCTAGTGCCACGATCTTACTGACCGTCTCTCCCAGTCGAGATTCGATCATACTACGACTGGTTTATTGGCTCACTTTCGTACTTCGAAACCAACTGAGAGGCTTATCGTAAAACTCATTCGAAAGTGGTGATTCTTTTCAACTTTTTGAACTTTTTGTCATTAATCAGAAAGTTTTTAAAAGGTGTACCTTCAGAATAGGATGCAGCCTTTCCCGGAGCAGTATGAGGTTGCTTAGGTACAACGACAATGGCGTCACCGCCGGCCTATACCTTGGTGCTAAGGTCGATCGAGGAAAAGTGGTTGATTATGTAGAGCAGACTGAAGAACTGATGAAGCTGTATACGACGAAAATAAGTTTAAGCGAAAATGGAACTTGGATTCTAAACAAGTGGGATGAAATGCCGGGACTGTAAAATAAGGAGGAAACAATAGTCTTTCAGTTGCAATAAAACCCTGTAAGGCATGCTCGATAAATTGAAAAATAATTTCCATCCACACATCCAACATCCATTCCAAAATGATATAACTTTTTGTTTAATGAGTAAACCTTGTTGGGTTTTTAGGGTCTCTAAAGGCAAGATTAAAAGAAATGTATCAGACCAATTCCAACCAAAGGCTTTGAGATTTTCTGAAGCGGAAAATCTCCGGGTCAATCTTTGTATAGTTGAAAGTTACAGAATTGGCTAATGTAGTATTCTAAAAAGAAACTACTTATAACTCTAAATGGATTTAATAAATATTGCCAAACCCGAAAAGAAACTACATCTCCAAAAATCAAATAGCTACTGTTTGATTAATAATTTTTTCTTACAAAAATTAGTTTTACTATTTTTGATGGAGTTTTTTTTTCATAAAATTTCCTCCCCAGCTTGTAGACAACAGCAGATAAAATGAAAAAAGTATGGCAAAAAATCTGAGTCTGTACCCTACATAAAATAACTTTATACCTAATGGAAGTCGACAAGACAGTTCTGAGCAAAAATACCACATCACAACGAAGATTTGATGTTTGCCCGACATTTTATTATTTGTTTGATTTAAACAATTTTTATCAAGCAAATTGAGACGGGTCAAAATGCGCCATGGGAAGTCAGCAGTGTCAAAATTTTGCTGAATAAACATACAGGGTGTTAGGTAGCTCGGTGCAAAAATTTGGGGGGATGATAGAGGACCACATTTGACGAAAAAATCCAACTACACATATGGTCAAATCTGAATCGTTACAGAATTATTAAACACTAGTTGAGCCCGAATCTTACGACCCGGAAAACACAAAAGTCTGTCTGCGGATACATTCCATTTGCCAGTTTTTCGAAGATGTTTAATCATTGTATTAGTTCTTTGAGCTTTATATTAAATTTATTTGCATCCCGCCGTGCGAAGATTTTACGATTACAGTAATATAGCTCTAAAATGTTGTACATAAATGAGACACTGAAACAAATAGCTTTAATGCTAGAATTGGGTTTTATTTAACTAAATAAAAACTATCTCCACTGTGCTGATTCTATAGGTGGGCAAAATGGCTCTGTGTGGCTCTGAGTGGCGCTGAACCGTCCAATTACTACCACGAACCGCACAAATAAGCGCACGTTGATATCGCGACGAGCAGGCGAGTTGAGCAGTTGAATCAAGCAGTTAAGTCGAGCAATCGAGTCTAACAGTCGAGTCGAGCATTTGAATCGAGCAGTCTAGCCGAGCAGTTGAATCAAGCTGTTCAGTCAAGCAGTTCAGTCGTGCTGTCCATCGAGCTGGTCAGTTGAGCTGTCAAGTCGAGCATTTAAATCTGGTAATCTAGTCGAGCAATTTAATCGAGCAGTCGGGTCGAGTAGTAAGTCAAGCAGTTGAGTTGAGCAGCCGATTCAAATAGTTGAATCGAGCAGTTGAGTCAAGTAGTTTAGTTGAGACGAGCAGTTGAATTGAGCAGTCCAGTCGAACATTTGAATCGAATAGTGCACTCGAGCAGTTGAATCAAGTAGTCTAATCGAGCAGTCCAGTCGAGCAGTCTAGTCGACCAGTTGAGCTATCGAGCAGCCCAGCAGTCGACCAGTGAGATGACTGAGAAAAGGACCCATTGCTACGAAAGCATGACGTCCTGTCAGGGGCCTGTTTTTAGTTACCGATAAGCCTCTTATGATGTCCTGTCAGAGACCTGATTTTGACTACAGACAAGCCTCTTATAATATACTAGCTGTAACCCGCGCGTCGCCTCGCGTCAAATTGATAGCAAATTGGAGGTACGCTATGTAACGCTAACGCTATGTAACTCTATGAGGTGCATCTACGTTACTTTTGCTCGTCTTGAATGTAATGTGGTATGATTAGGTTGAGTCTTTGCTTAATGTGGGCGATTATTACCACGAAACTGCATATCGCGCCCCTCGTTTCGGCGACAGACATAAGCCTACTATATAAATAGATTGTGCCTTGCAGCAATTTTACGAGCCCTATGCAAATCCATATTTTATTAATAATTAGGCTGCTTACCAAATACATTGAAAATATGCTTATCAAGCAAGGAGGGGTACAATGAGTAGGCAATGACGATAAACTGATGGTTCAAATTGCTAAACTGCAAACGTGGAGGGAGACGCAGAAAACAACTATGCTAGTAATTTTTGCGTGGGTGTAACAACTCCCAAGTGAGTTGCTACCCCGACAAAATTCAGCAGCGCGAGACCCGGACTTCATCGCAAGGTCGGCGCGCTACTGGGCAAACTTGAGGGATTTCGCGATACAAAGTTCTCACTGAAATGGCCAACTTCTTTGAAAAACGTGTACTTTATTGTCCAGTGTAGTGTGTTCGATAGGTTGGGATTACGGTATGTATCACTCACTTTTTCCTTTTCTGCTCGTGGACGGTGACGATGACGAGTTTAGACCGGCGAGCGCTCGCTGATCCTCGGTGCGGCTACGGGCGTCTCCAATGCCGGGTGGCAAAATGGCGTCGACGACGAAATGGCGGGTAACGAATGGGCGGCCTGGAAAAGCGTTCCAGGTGGGTTCTTGCAGGCTCTTCCTTCGTTGTCGGAATTCGGCTGGCGACGGACGATACCGACTTTTGCCAAACCGAGAAGGGAATCCTCCTTTACGATTAGGGCCGCTGCCCGAGGGTAACGTCCTCCTTTGCGTTTATGATCGCGGACGATCAGAGGACCAATCGCTGGTCTTTTACAGGTTAGGCGTAGACAACCGTCAAGCAGCCTAGGCCGAAACGAGTGTAGAGTACCTTCGGTCGCTCGCAAGCTTCCGGAAACGCGATCGCCAATCGCAAAACGACAGTGTGTATAAAATACACAAAAAGGTCCTACAGGTGGGAGGGAAATTTACCCTTTTAGCAAAATCGTCGGGTTGTAGGTTTTATAATTTCCCTGAATTTACCTGAATGCCTATTTCGGCTAGTGAATTTATATCAATAGACTTTCAAAGTCACTGCACTTTGGCACATGTAATATTTTAAAACTTGCACTTCTAAAGCACTCACTCGCCTGATTTCAAATGGCCGTTGGCGCTTTGTTGAGAACTATCCTTTGATTCCTTTTAATTTATTTGGCGGTTTGTCGACTGCATTGTGTATTGTGCCGTTACCTGTTTACCCATCGGTGTTGTGGCGTGTGGTTGAAGTATGTTAAGTGTTTAGTACTAAGACTCAAAATAGGTGGGCGTTTATCAAAACATGCATAACAAATATAAAAACATTTAATTTTACTGTAACGATCGGTTACATGGGACTCTAAACCGGTGAAATCTCCGCAATAAAGATTTTTAGTTTGCGGTTCTGTTTGCCTTAAATTAGCTCTAGCACAAAAAGTATGCTGGATAGCTCAGTTCGGTTACTTTCGTTCGAAAACTGAGAAAGCGTTGGAGTGAAAATTGCCCTTAAACCTTCTACTTCATGAAATTTACAAACTTTTCAGAAGCAAAACGATATGAAATAAGTCCGTCGCAGCGTCGCACGCGGGGATCTAGTGTGCTATGCGAGATGTATAATTCCATTTTCAGATACTAATGCAACACCCAAAATGTAACGTAGAAAATGAAATTGCAACGAAACTAAAAGAGATAGGCGTTAAACGTCGAAGAACGAATTAAAGAACGGTACCAGGGTTTTAAATTGGTGGATAAAAGTAATCAACTTAATAACGTTTCTTTAGGGGAAATTTGATGCTTAATCACTTATTTCAAAACTTTTTGCCTCTAAAAGAACACCTCGTGGTTTTGAACGTTTCTTATGTAAAAAAATGTGAGGAATACGATGGAATTAAAACTTTTGAAATCAAATGACTACATTGAGAGAAAAATGCAAATTAGTTTTTAAAGCGAATTTTTGGCAACACTGCCGCTAAAAACTAGTATTTTTCGGATTCCTTGGACAATTTCCTTTGGAAACATGATAAAATAGTCTTTCTAAGCCTAGTATTTCCAGAGATATAAGCAAAAGAAAATAAGAGGATTTGATAAAATCGTGTCTTTTCATTAAAAATGGGAATGTCCAATCGGCACCAAATTCAGGATTTTTCTTGCTGACCTGAAACGAACAATCTGACAAAATTTAGTTCAAGTTCGAGAAGGTCGATTACAAGTTTGTACTTTTTCTCGGTCACTTGACGTGGAATGACCCAAGATGGTGATAATTCTTGGTTAACCGAAATCTAAAATAACAGTTAATAATAGTTAAATTATAGTTTAGAGTTTGTGCTTAACAGTTTTCTGCTTAATTTCAATTGTTTCAAGTCCTTAGTGGGAAGTACGAATTTACAAATTTTGTCCGGATGAGCCTATCGAATTCTTAAGGAACAAGTAATAGTTTATGTAATGCAATGTAAAGTAATAGTTCATTCATTTGCACATTGTTATCAGTGGTAATTCTAGAACATCTAGTGAAATTTTCCTTTAGAAATATAAGACTGCCTGCCTTTGGGGTATTGTTCAAGTTTCCTTTCAAAATAGATGATTTGTGAAATTTTAATACCTGGTGACTAAACCAAGCTAAAATATTTACAATATTTTTATTTTTTTTCGAGTTCACACTGACTCATCAAATGACTCCCACTCAAGAAAATGAAAACAAAAAAATAGAAATACTGCAAGTCATCCAACCATAGCTTCCTCCTAATGTTTGTGTACAAATCGTAAAGCATAACTTGCTTATATGGTAAGGCATAGCACTGCGACAACAAGCCAGACCTATATATGTAGATTAAGTAAAAGGAAATTTTATGACGGACCATTTTATCGGAAACCGCATCTCTATTTTCGATACTACCATCAAATAAATCAAATAAAAATAAACGATACAGTTTTTGTATCAGATTGAAAATCTATCTCTTAACCCGTTTAGGGTGCAGTTTCGATTTGATCTAGCTTGTGAGAAGACATAAAAGAATCGAGTTTTGTGGGACATTTTTTCCGAATCCTCTTGTTCATAGATCCATTTACACGCCAACGAAGACAGATTTGCATGAGTCTCGAACTGTCCACAATAGTTTACATTTTTATTAAACCTTCATGCATAAGGTGGTACGTATTATAGTTAATTAGTTTTAATTCATCCAAACAATGCAGAATGAGACAATCACGGAACAGTCGGATGCTATAGATCAAACGAGCACATAAAAGATCACAAGACTAAAATAAAGACGCCAATACAAAAGTGAAGGACAAAGCCTACGTTGAGAGTTTTGTTTATTTATTCCAATGATTGCCTTAACCGCTAGCAATTAATGATTGTCTCCAAATGTGCACCAGTTTCCTGTAATATCAATTCAAATTTTCACATATTTTTATTGAGGATACAAAGACTGTTAATTAATATAATTTAATACATTTGATTTTGGAGGACTGCTATTCAAAAACCGCTACTTGCGCTAACTTTAAGACACTTACAAAAATTTACTAACTTGTTCTTACTTTTTGCAATCAAATCATGCCAGATTAGCAGGGATGGCAACTTTTCAATTTTTTTTCAGTTTTTTTACTTCTCATTTTTCTTCAAGTGCAGTATAAATGTTTACCATCTTCTGTGCTTATTTTGACTATCACTTTGGGTGTTGATGTCTTAAGGTTTTTTTTAATGTCTGGCACCTCTGTTCGTTCTAGGCTGTACAATGACCCATCCGAATGCGACACAATGACGTATCGGGGAAATCCCGTCCGAAGTTGCCTCCTTCACGAAATAAATGAATTTGCAACAGATCAACATGAATACAAAGTGTATCACGGAGACTGCCAGACTCTTGTACTTTCGGCAATGTCTAATCGGAGATGAATGACACCGGAGGGGCTGCTAGGGGGTCTATTGTGGTTTCGCCGTTACATTCATAAAATAGATGAACTTCCCTGCTGCTGCTGCTGCTGCTGCTGCTGCTGCTGTTGCGGCCGTCGTTCGCGAGACCGGATGGAGGCGTTCAAGCGTTGTGGCGGGCCGAAACGCCGAATTGTGTGTTTCATGACGTATCAAACTGATCGTTGGGATTGGCGGTGGCCTGTTGACGGCCTTGCTTAACAAAAATATGTTTTATATTGAGTCAGGCGTGTGACGTGGTTGAGCGGAGTGCGAGGCCGGTGATAATGTTTCGTTTTTTGTTTCGATTCGGTCCAGAACAGGTTGCTGAATAAAAATACCATTGTATGTATGCATGCATAAATTTTTACATTGGGATAAGAAGCTTTTCTGGCGTATTTCCCGCCAGCATCGTTGTGGTGTTCATTCTTGGTTTTGATGTATAAAAGGTACGAGATTTTGCTATGAGTAAAGTAGTTTGCAAACGGAGCTGAGCGCTATAAGAGGTTAGTTACCGCGCAAGGAAAATAAAGCTGTGTTAGTCATTTGGCGTATTATTGCAAATTGGTGATAATTAATTAACGGAATTATTTGGAATATCTGGAAGTACCACGTTAAGGTGTACGTGACCAATACTCATGTCGTTTGTATTTAGTGGTGTTGAGATTCCATTGGTAGTTATCCTCACAACAAGAAACTTGACAGTTTAATACTGTTTAATATAGTTTGTGAACCAAGTGTCAATAACCGAAGCAATAAGCAAGACGACTAATTCTATTAAATATTGTGCAAAAAATAAAATTTTTGAAACTGAATTTGATTTATTGCCGTGAGTATGGTCACGTATACGCTAACAACGGAAATGAAATCAGTATTTTTGTAAACAAGACCATGTAGTGATATCCTTGATGTGCGCCAATGCCAGTATACCGCATGAATTCTTTTTTTAGCTTCGACAATTCATTTCAAAAATTTAGTGTAAATAATATTTCTAATCAAAAATGTTTTAATTTTTTAGATTTTTCAACAATGCAACCCACCTGCCTCGTCCTTGTGCTGGCAATCGTCGGCTCAACGATTGCTTTTCCGCAAAATGATGTACCTGTGCCGCAGGATGGTACCATTCTGATAAGTAGACCAGCAGGCGTACCGCCACTGGAGGAAGCAGTTGCTGAACCCGTTGCACAGGAACAACCCATCCAAGTTCCGGCCGATGCTCCAGCGCTCGATCTCGCTCAAGTCGATGCTGAGAATAGCCAAACCGAGCAAGCGACTCGTCAGAAGCGTCAATTTGGACTGGGAGGACTCGGAGTCGGTGTTGGAGTTGGTCTGATTGGTGGTGGTATCGGAGGAGGCTACGGATATCCTGGATATGGTGGATACGGCGGTTATCCAGGCTATGGTTACGGAGGATATGGTGGATACGGTTATGGTGGTTACGGAGGTTATGGAGGTTATGGAGGTTATGGAGGATACGGACATCACCACCATCACGGACATCATCACCACCGCGGGTGGTAAATTCAACTGATAAATTAGTGATAGACAACGATGAGATTGTGATATTTGCTTTACAATAAAACTAGGACGACACGTAAATGAGACTTTAAATACTTATGGAGTAATTTTTATTTTGAGAACTTTACATAAAAAGAAAAAGTTGGTTTGTATGAATATGATAAGGGTTCTATTGCTGCAAGGCTACAAAGTCTATTACAATTTGTATCAATTTACTCGAGCAAAGCTTAATTCAGTCTACACCACATTCTATATGCTTCCTAGATTTTATTTTACGAAAGATATAATCTCTCTCTAAGTAATTATCAGAGTGATTTCAGATTTGAGGCAGGTCGAATATTATACTACTAATATACCACCAATAGGTTTACATGGTCGTTCATTCACACTGGCAACGAATCGTAAGGACCGCTGATAGTGAAACTGGGAGAAAGCACTGCGAAAAGTTAGATCTGTTTGTTTATCCACTTGACTACCCACGCCGCCCATGCGGAAGTACACTTTCTCTACAATATCTAGCGTGAATTGTATCACTCCAAGTAACAATTCTAAGTTTTATTACGTTCCTCTAGTGGTTTTCAACGCCAATTTCAAAAAGCCACTAATAAAACTGTAAGCTCCACCAGAACTTCCTGATGACCACTATAAAACTGCCTTCCGACCAAGTGGCCCACTCTTCAGAACCTTTTTTATAACCTCTGTAAGAATCAGGTTAGAAGTTCAAGTAGTCGTATCACGTTCTATCACGTCGTATCACGTATTCACGCAATAAAACCGATTGTGATTTTGCTGCTTGACAGCCACCGCCATAATTTAATAAAGCTTTTCGCTTTTTGCTCTGCTAAAAAGCTAAATCTGTCCGCCAGCTTTGTTACTTTTGAAAATACAAACGTGAGCAGAAAAGTTAAAGCGAAAAGCTATCAGAACATTCTGACCTTGGCTTATAACGGCCACAATAAAAGATCCCATAGAATAATTAGTAAATTTTGAGCAGTATCCGTTGGTTTGCAGCATATGCACTTTTTGTCGTACATATTGATATAACAGGTGGATGAAATTAAAGGGCCATTGAAATTTTGTAATTTTGGAAAACTGATTGTATTAACAAAATAAATATATTCAGTTAGTCAATCTCAATTTCTAGCAAAATCATTTTAGTGGCTTCCTGTGACAGGTAAACGGATTTATACAACTTTTTTTTCTGCAGAACACTTTGATTTCATGAATTTTTGTTTGTGAGCTAAAACAAAATACCTAAATATGACAATGTGGCCTTGCATATGCCTTGCGATGATTTTGATGTTGAACTCTAATATTGTTCATAATAGCAGCAATAAATTTCTTTGGTCAGTGTTACCGTTTTACTAGCTCTAAAACTAACAGATTTGTTGGGTTTGATAAGCAATCGTTATAAGATCATTTTTGATTGGTGCGCCACATTGTATTGCTACGCCATACTTATAGTAAATTTATGAGACGTGCTCGACCAACTAGTCGTGGCAATATAAGCAACCACAATAAATTTAATTTTTTTAACAATTTATTATTGTTTTATAACTAGTTATAAGTATGTTTTGACTCGTGTTCTCTTGGTATTGCCTTATACCATAATAACAGTAGGGGTAATGATTAATATCGCAAAAAAAAAACTTTATAAAATTCAAGTTAACCCAAGTGACTTTTGAAGTGTCACTTGGGACTTGACTAAATTATGTTTATTTTTACAGTTTTTTGGTTATACAATGGTTGATTATTTTAACTGATTAGCCAAATTTTGCTTTTCATGTTTAGGCGTTGTTACTTGCAATGCGTTCCGTCGGTCGTCGTGGTTCGCCGGTAGATACATATACACAGACATTTGCATAAATTTTACCGCGGCGGAGTACCGGCTCAGGATTAAGGTTATAAACAGTGAATAGATAGCAACGTTCACAAATACAGACGCTAGGTGGATATTTTCGTACATCCAGTGGCACCCCCATTGGGAGGAGTGTGGGAAAGAATAGTAAGATCCACAAAAATTACCATGAAAACCTCTATTACTAAGGAATAATAAGAAAGCAGATAAAGTACAACCTCACGCGAGAAGATCTATGCTTCAAACTGAACGATACACAAAGACTACTCGGGCAAGTCCGGGAAGCCATGGGTTGGGAATTCGGAAGAGCTCGGTAAGCTGTAGTTCAGACTCCGAAGAGGACCCCGCTTTAACTGGTATTAGTGGCGGCTTTTTACAGTTCTAATTCATTCGGGTTAGCGACGGTACCCGCTCTCTTTCGATTTGAGGGATTTTTCTGTTAACTGCACCGTTCTGCAAGCAATTTTGGTACACTCAAGTCTTTTTTTACACGGTTTGCTTTTTTCGTTTACCCAAGAACGGACCTTTTTCGAACTACATGACGAATGTCAGGCATCTCCCATGTTTTTTTGCTTTACTCTGATGCGCGATGGCGGAATTTTTCGTTTGTACTACCTTACTTTTCTTTACATCGAGTTCTGTAAGGCTTTCCCAAAAAAAAAGCTACATGAAAAAAAATCCATCGAAACTTACAATGTTCCGATTTTACTAAAGTTTAGCACGTTTCAGAATCGTGTTTCTGGCTCTTAAAAAAGTTAAGATACTGACGTATTTAACAGATATTACCTAATTAGTTCTTTTTTGACCATGAAAAAAATATGACTAATTGTATCAAAGAAACGGGGCAATACTCTTCGCCACACGATGTCATCTTGGATAATTAGGAATGATGACCTGTCCTCGCTGGGGGATCCCACAGGCTGTGTTTAGTCTAACAACTCATTAACACATTTTCCGAGACGTGTGCAACCCAAAGATCGTTCCCGTCCGATCAATAACAATCACTTATCACGTTCTTGTTATCTACGCTCTAGAAGATCTATTTAAGCCGAATTAAAATGGGTACATTTTCCAGTAAATCAGTAACCAGTATCCAGTAAAACAGAAACCTTTCTGTGGTGATTTTGATAAATTGTGATAAACCATGAAGTACGCCTTTGCGTTGTTGGTTTTCGTAGTAATCTTAATGCTTCAGTCGGTATCGATTTCTGGTGTACCAACTCCATGGTATGGCGGTTGGGGTGGTGGTGGCTGGCGAGGAGGCTGGGGTGGAGGATGGGGTCGAGGTTTTGGATACGGATACGGTTCACCTTTCTTCTACCCGAGAAGATATTACGGTGGTTATTATGGAGGTTTTGGTGGTTTTGGTCCTGGATTGATTCTTGGATGAGGATAGTTTTCGGTAACGGAACGGAACCGGGAAATGAATTTAAAATAGTGATTGTGAGCGAAGTGCAATTTTTAAACAGTTCATAAAATTTATTTTAACAATGGATATGTTTTCTTTTTGTGTAAAATATTTTTTAATAAATCATATTTCAATAATAATATTCAGTTTACGGAAGTAGTGAACTGTTTCAAAAGCTTTAATAATAATTAGCATTTTCTTCTGACAACAAAAACGCCTAGATATATACGCAATGGAGGCTAGTAAATATTTAAATGTTGTTTACCAACTAAAATGCTAATCTACATCATCGTCTCAATCAAACCTTCGTCTGTGTGGCCATTGGCGTAAGTCGCATATAACAGCAGATTTCTAATATAGTTAACATATTTTTGCGAAACTGAAAATTACATCCCAATACATGTTTAAATCAATTAGTACCAAGTCGAACACTGTTACATTTGTAATTTTGCAGAATGTTAAATTCTGACTGACAGAATCATTTGTACGTTAATCTACAAAAAGCTTCGGATGAGCAACAGTCCATTCGAAAGTAGAAGATAAAAAATCCTTGTAAAATAGTTAAGACACGGAGAGAATGAAGATATTTGGCCTAATAGTGCTGGTGGCGTTACTACTGCTTCAGTGTCAATCGGCTCCTTCACCACACAACGGATGGCGTAGGCGATTTGGCTGGGGTTACGGATTTTTACCCCCTCCAGTGTACTACGGCAGAGGATTCTACGGTACTTACTATGAACCAGCCGTTATAGTGGAAACCCCCATTATTGCACCACCAGGAATCATCATTGGTTAATGCGTAATACTACGCTTAGAAAGTGTGTTGAAGAAAACAAAACAAAAACAACCAGTAATTGAAAAGTATATCGATTTTGAATGTTGAATGAGGAATAATCAAAGATGTGTTAACCATTGCGTTAGCATGCATAAAATATTCTTCGAGAATATAATGGCACATGATACGAGCTTAATCAAAGTGAATTTTTGTAAAATTGAATGTCCAGCCGTTGTGTCCACCCTCAAATAACAGTTTATTTATTATTTAATTTAGCCAAATTGACTTTTTCTATTGCATTGCATTCTATTCATTCATTCTGTATTGTTTTTCTTAAGTATCACGGGAAAATTTGAATTAGAAGGTTCACATAATGCAAAACGCAGCAAGATGAAATGAAAAACAGAATGGTAAACTAAGAGAATAATAAAGATTCTGACTAAGATAAAATGCAAGGCAAGATAATAAAGGAGAAGTTCAGAAATAAAGATAGAAAACGTCATATGAACCAAATGAAGAAGGATAATTAGGAGAGTAATAAAAATTATATTGAAAACATATATTTTTTCTGTTTCAACGAAAGAGAAAAAGAGATAGAAAACAAAAAAAGCTGTTCACGCTTTAGAAAAATTATTTTAGTATTAAATGACTATTTAGTCCTTCTTTTGTTCCGTAACTCAAGTTTTCAAAGAAATAATTGAGGTTTTGTTTTGTTAAAATCAATTAGTAGATTAATCAGTGAATGAAAACAGAGTGAACATAAACATCATGATACCGATCACGATACTTCCTAGTTATGCTTGAATTCCTTGATTAGATTCACATAGGCCTACCAATTGATCTAACCTTAAAAATTCGAGCTTCGTGTATATTGATGAGAATTTTGCTGCTGGATGTTTAACAAATAATTAAAATAAATGTTCGAAGCTGGATGTTCCGAAACACTAAGCTGTTTTGTTAAAAAAAAATGAATAAAAATTCCGTCAATCGGGCCGATTCAAGCTAGAGCCTTGCTTGATTTGGCCAGACGCGTTAGAAAGTAAATGGCGTGACAATAACTATATTATAAAGGTTTGAAGGTATTTTCCTTTTTTGACATGTAGACTCAGAAAAAGGTACTTGAAAGTTGACTCGTCGGCCGTACGGGTCAATAAGAACCGACAATTTTAATAATCTTGTTGGTGAAACAAATATCTACTGCTACTAAATTCATAAAAAATAATGTACTTTTATTCGAACTAAGCAAGGTATATTATGCAGCACACGAGTTCTGACGCATTCTACTGCGTGGTGAATTTCATGTGGAAACGCCTAAAGGTAGACCTTTGTTATTCGTTTCGAAAGATTCCAAAGGTCCAGCTTACCAGAAAGTGCAGCAGTGAGACGACGGAACATAGTTGATTGAACCAAGCTTTCCTTATACTTACGAATTAAAACTAGTATTTTACACATTACAATGCTTACGCTTTGTGCAAATTGTCCAGTCGGAGGAATGGGTGGAAGGCTTGATTTATCTCATGTACACAAAGGGCGTTGACATCCGCCTCCATATTCTGTTCTGTACATCAACGAAGACCGTTCTTAGCACCCGTCTCTCAAAAATTCTGATCACTCGCATGTCCGCACACTCACCCACACGCCACACATGACATTTTCACCGACTTTAAGGTGGTATATGATGCAGTCGTACTACAACAGATATGGCAGATAATGCGTACGGATTTACGGATTTCAGAATTCGAGTGAATTGACGTCGTTGATCAAAGCAGTTTTATAGTACCCATAAAGTGGGACAAGACGTGAAGGGGTAAGAGCGAAAAATTTGATCAGTTCCGCAATCTATTTCAACTTTACCGTATTTTATCTTTACATTGCATAAATCAAGAAAAAGTGCGGATCTCCCTAAAACCGCAATTATGGGTCCAATTCGCACAATTCTGGCTTTAGTTTTCAGAAGGTCGCATAATTCATGCAAAAGGGTTGATTATGCGACTTTTTGAAAACTAAAGCCAGAATTATGGGACATTTTGGTAAATATTATTGGTCACTCAGAAATAATTAATTTAAAACGATGAAAGCATGTTTAAGTATTACTACAAATCTTGTTCAAGTGAAATTAAAAAAAAAATGCTTCTGGCTATTGCTAAAATTGGACTAAGACTGGGGTTTCAAGTTTTTGGAGGGGTTCGCATGTATTAAAAATCGACACAGTACATACGGATCTTTTTTTTGTATGCCAGAAGGGCATTGGGTTAAAAGGCCACTGCGACAGTCTACATACGGATCTTAAAGCTGCCTTCGACCGTGTGAATCACAACCTGCTTTTAGCCAAAATAGAACATATGGGTGCGGGATCAAATCTTGCAAAATGGTTTAAGTCATACCTGGTTAATGGTCGCCTCTCAGTAAAACTAGGCGATGTCTCCTCTAGCGAGTTTTGTAATCATTCTGGCGTTCCACAAGGAAGCAACCTCGGACCGCTATTGTTTTCCTTATTCTTTAACGACGTTTGTGCTGTACTTCCACGAGGATCCAGATTGCTGTACGCTGGTGATCTTAAAATGTTTGTGCCGGTAAAATCTACTGAAGACTGCTGTGAACTACAAAAACTAAACGACATTTTTGCGGAGCGGTGTTCGGTAATCTCTTTTAGTCGCAAGAAAGAACCCATTATATGGAACTACCGCATCAGTACTGGACAGAGTTTATGTAATCAAAGACTTGGGAGTGCTTCTTGATACGAGCCTCTGTTTTCGGGAACACTACTCATATACAATATCTAAAGCCAATCAAAATTTGGGCTTCATATTTAGGGTAAAGAATTTGGAGATCCATATTGCTTACGTGCCCTCTACTTCTCTATTGTGCGTTCTATCCTAGAGTATGCTGCTGTAGTTTGGAACCCCTACACTGGAATTTGGTCCTCCAGATTGGAAGCAGTACAAGCCAAATTCTTACGGTATGCTTTAAGATTTTTACCCTGGCGAAATCCTTTAGTGCTTCCGCCGTATCAAGACCGCTGTAACTTACTCAACATTGAAATTCTCGACAATAGGAGAAAAACTGAAAGAGTTCTGTTCATCAGGAAAGTTTTACTGGGCGAATTGGACTCTCCAAACATCCTCGCCATTGGCGGAACTAGCGCTCATTTCTAGGGGGGGCTATAGCCCCCGGCATTTTTTCGACCATTTTATTTCCTTGGCATATTAAAATTAAATGTACATCGATGCATGGGAACTTTAAGTTGTGATGCATATAAAAATTACTCTCAAGTTTTTATTATGTAAAGTTATCTAACTATAGTTTTTTCTTAAATTTAAAAATCCAGCTTAATTTTTCTAGGGGGGGCTAAATGTTTCCTAGGGGGGGCTTAGCCCCCCTCTAGCCCCCCGCTAGTTACGCCAATGATCCTCGCTCAAATCAATTTCAATGCCACACCACGTGCGCTTCGAAACATACAATTTCTTCGCCTGGACTTCCGACGAACCGAGTACGGCCAAAATGAGCTAATTAGAGCTATTTGTTGCTTGTTTAATCGTGTACACACGTCTTTTTGATTTTCATTGTTCTGGTAATAGTTTTAGACGCCGCTTACAAAGATTAAATGTACTATAATTAGTTGTAAAGTAATGTTTTATTCATGTAGACGTTGTGGTCACATAAATTAATGTTAATAAGGCCATTACAAATATTTTAAAAAGTTTTTGTCCCTCCGGTGTTGGGCCACTGAAGGGGGGGGACAAAAAAAAACAAAGAGAATTTTATAATCGAGCAAAAAATGGATTTCAGGCATTTTTATTTAAAGTTTTAACGTGAAAACCAAATCTATTCTTGCTTTTAATATACCGTGAACGTGCCATATTCTGCGCAGTTAAGACATTTTTATGATTCTTCCGCTATTATAAGTATTCTAGACTTAAATTAATAACGTTGATAACAGCAACGTGTAGTGCTACGGTCTATAGTATCTAGTAAAAAACATGGGAATTAAAAGTCGACCAATAACTGCGTATATTTTTTGTTTTGTAAACTTATCCACGGTGCCTAATTCTGCGCACTCTCTTGCCCATGTTCCTAATTCTGCGCATGTTTGTTCCTAATTCTGCGCACCTGAAAAGTAACAATAAACGCTCATACCATGTTGTTTATGTCTTTATACGCTAAAAGCACGTCAAAAATCTGGCATCAGCCATTACCATAAATAAATCCATGATTTGGCGTTGTTGTGCTGTCCAGGTGGCACAGGAATATTGTAATCATTTTGATAGGCTTATTTTAAATATTTTATTGTCGATAACATGAAGGGCGAGTTGGTTCGGGTTTTCTGCATACTGAATATTACACTTTAGACAAATATTAAAAATTGTGTTTTCATGTAGAAACCACTTCGCCACTGCCTGACAGCTCCATGAAGTTGGACATTAAAAAAAAAATCAGAAAGCGTAGTTCCATAAATTGGCGCTCGCACGGACCCCGAGTCGCAACACAGGATTCCAATCAATGCAAGTTAAAGGTTCTACTTGAATTTTCATGCCTCTATACCTCAGCCATTTGGGTGAGGTATTCTTTCGCGATTTCTTCGAAAGATACATTACTGCGCAGAATTTGGAACATGAATAAAAAATCTGTGCCTAAATCTGCGCACTACTGCGTCGCATTTTTCCAACGAAAGCAAGGCATGCAATCACTCTTTTTGTCTAAAACATGATTAAAACTAATTATTCTTTCTAACTATGCTGGGTAATTTGATAATTGCAAGGAATTTTGATCATAAATTTGTTAATTTTCTAGAATGACAGTTTTAGCGTTAGCGCCAACGACGTTGTTTTCTGAGGTATAAAATACTTTCAGTTTCAGTTTAACTTATTTCGCTGTCAAATATTATGGCCCTTTCGTGAATAATGGCGTGATATTCAACAGGCGTTTATAAAAAAATAACACAATGGTCATAGTTATGCACAATGTTGAAATAAACATATATTAAGAAAAATGCGCAGAATTAGGAGCTGCGCAGAATTAGGAGCGGTCCCGGTATACGTTGTTATTTGCCATGCAAAAATCTACGAAAAAAAGACAAAAACGAAAGAAATTTTTTTTGGTCGATTTTCGGAAATTCCGCTGTTTGAATTTCGATTTTTATTTCATGCTAGAAGCGTTAACTCAACTCGAACACTCATTTTTCAAGTTTTTCAGGCTGTAGAGCCCACAGACAATTGATTTTATAAAAAAATTTAACTCATATTCTACAAATTATTTTTTTGCCCCTCGATTTTTCAAGCCAATTTCCAAGGGGGGAGGGGGGGGGCGTGACAAAAACTTTGGAAATGATTTGCAATGGCCTAAATGTAAACGTAAAAATGTTTTCGATATGTCTCTGATCTTTGCAAATTTTTCCGGGTTTTTCGTGGTACTTCAATAGCATGGACTAAATCGTGTTGAAGAAGCCAGCATTTTTATTAGTTGGAATTAAAAAAAACAGAATTTTTGGCTGCAAATTCAACGGTAATCTGCAGAAAAAGTGGTCCTTAATTGTGTGAAACTTGGAAAATTATGATGGCACATTAATGGGCCATTTGAATTTTCCTAGTATGTCTATAAACTTATTGAAAACACGGGTTTTTTCTTGGAGAATAAAAAATTTGCCTTTGTCTGGTACGACCATAATTTTTCAGGTGTAACTAGTTTAAATTTGCACTTACTAGGTTTACGATTTACTAAGCGCATTTTCAAATGTATACAATTCCAGCGATACTTTGATACTTACTATAAAATAACACTCTGTATTACCTTCCATTACGGTTATAATAACCAGCATTATTCGATTCGTTACTATATGAAAATTTCTTACCAAACCCTAGTTGACGATTCAGAATCGATTCGCAACTTGGAGTGGAAAGCTTTTACATGTTAACCAACTCCACAAACATTCGACGCATCTGTTTTCGCACAACAACATTGCATTGCAATGCAAGGTATAAATACCTATCTCATGCAGTTCATTTCCTGAATCACACCAGCGTTACGCTACCCGTCAGTCTGTACAGCATCGGAAAGTGAGAGTTCGATCACAGGACCCTTTATTTGTTTAAAAAGAGTTATTGCTTCCTGTTTTATTAACCGAGATGGTACAGTTTAAACTAGTACACTGGCTCCTTATAACCGTTTTATTGTGTTCTCACGTATTAAGTGATAACTCGGATACTCTGGACAAAGGTCTTCTGGTCTCACCGGTGAGCAATCTTCTAGCAACGCCTAAGGACGACATAGTACGCACTGCTGGCAAAATCCACCGGAAAAGGTTCTTTCCTGCACCACCGGCCATCGTGGGATGATACTTTAGGGATTCGATAATCCCTCACTTCAATTTAAGTTATATTCATAGTATCTTTGTGTCAAATAAATGCTGAAGTAATTGTGGAATATTAAACCATGCATAGTTTTCTAGATAAATAATTTTACAATGGATAATACCAATAACAGTTTTGATATCTAACAATCAAATGCTTCAAATTATTCGTGAAAAACAGTTCGTGAACAGTTGTACTGAAACGAAAGCATACAACTTTGTCTACATTTAAATGTTTGGACCAGTTTGAAAATTTTTTTTATCATCCATCAATTGAATTAACATCAACCCAAAATTGTAAACTAAATTGTTTGTTTGCATTTGGACATTTTTCTTAAGCTAGTTACAATTAAATCAATTAATTTTAAAATATTTTTTCAGCATCAGTTCAGAATGGTAATAGCATTGTTATCACACAACCAGTATTACAAGAAATAATTATTTCATGTTGTCTATTTCTTAGTCACACCATAGTTACGCTACGTATCAGTTCATAAATTAGCGAACATGTGAGAGAAGTCGAGCCAAAGATTTCTCAGCGTCCCTTCAACCAATAAGGGTAAAGCAGGGTGCTAATGCAATTTATCACTTTCTGTTTTGTCGACTATAATGATATATCTGTAACAATGGTAGAAGTTTGTATAATATGGGTAAATAAAAATCATGTTGTAGAAAGTTGGATTACAGAATACACGCATTATGAGGCAATTAGGACCCAACTCGAATTTAAAGGAATAGGTATAGTTGACGAACATAATTTCTTTAAAGAAAAAGTAAGCATTTGTATCCATTCGGCGTCATGTAGAACCTAACAAAGTAAAACTTTACTCTTTGCCATAGACGGAAGTGAATCTTTTAATTGCGCGGACTGTCGTCTGACAGATGGATCCTAGACGGTAGGTATTGTATCAACCTCTACTGTACTTATACGCATTGCATTTGCTGTGTTCTGCCTTTTCTTCTTTGGTAAGATATGAAAAATAGCCAGTCCCAATAATAAGTCAACAATTTTTCATCGTCGTTGCGACATAGCTTAGTTTGCATTAACAACTAGTAGGAATATCGAAAACAGTTCTTACCTACGCTTCCCGCCATTGCGCAATAATCGTTCGGACGGGAATTTCTGTGATCCCTATAGCTTCGATATTAATAATCTACGTAGTAGCAGCACGCTAATTGATGCAGGGACAGTTGTGGAATTCACGAGGTGTTTATTTGAATCACCCATTAGCACCCATTTCAATCAGACGATAAATATTGTTCACAGTTGAAGCGAAATCGAAATCAAAAGTCGTTCAGTCGTTGTCTACGGATAAACAGCGCAGCACATTTCGAACATCGTAAATAAGCAAACATGAAAATAGTGATTGTCTTCAGTTTGTTGTGTCTTTTCGCGGTCGCAATCGAGTCGGTACCGGTACCATGTTTTAGTGGTTGCTATCAACTTTTCTATCCATTTTCTGGCTGGTGGAACTCGAAACCCGACGGCTACTATAGTCGACCCTACTCGTCAAGGAAACCCACCAAGAGGTTCTTTCCGGCACCGCCGGGGATTGTGATTGGTTGACGATTGATCTGCAACCGCACGGGACGTTGAGTGAGCATGAAAGGCTGGGAAAATGTAAATAAAGTGTATATATATTTGTTAATAAAGAATTGTTTTTTATACGATCAAAAGTTTTAATTGTTCTAGGACTAACCGAACAATTTGCAATGATTAATTGTTATATTTGATTAGGTGTTATATTTGATGTTTATGGAATTATCGCATATACAGAAGCCTATTGTACGCCCATAATTTACATTTGCCAAATTTCTTTGTTTTCACTTAATTTTTTTAATGATACCATACTCGTAAACAACCCGGCCTAAAACTGACTTGACTCAGTTTGAAAAGCAGGAAAAAAGTGAGATAAGGCGGTATCGAACATACTTCTTACTGAGTAATTTTCGCTGAAACGAGGCCACCACTGACACGAGGTCTTCAAATATTGGAACCTTTGCACTAGATTAGTTGAAAATGGTTAAAAAATAAGAATTAATTTTACTTTTAATATCTAATACCTAAGGGGTCCGAAAGCTTCGAAAAAAGTTGAATTTTTAGCAAACCTTTTTTTGAAAGTAATCGTCCACACACCCCCGTTACCAAAAAGCTCACACAGACAGCCCCATGGTATTGGAGACTCACATACCTCAGCTAGTAGGTAAACCTGAACAACGAACAAACTAACACAAATTTATAACCGAGGTAATAAGGTCTTATAGTACTAACAATGCTTATTTGGAGCTGATTATTTACCAACAAGAAGAATTTTAATAGACTTTTGGATGCCAAATTAATGCGAAAAGGCGGCTAAAAAGCTAATAAACAACAATGTGCAGTATAAAATGCCAGATATGCTAATAAGCAGCTGATTTACTGCTTATGTTAATGCTTAATGCGGTGCTGCTAGATGGTTAGTAGGATTTTTGCACTAGCCCCGTAACTGTCCTGTACACTAACAACCGACCACGGAGTCTGTCGATAAAGAAGGATCAAATCTTAGAAAGACGTTTAAGCCTAAGGCTTTGTTTTTTTACTCACAACTCACTACTTACTACTTGCTACTCACTACTCACTACCTACTACTCACTATTTACTACTCACAATTCATTATTGGGCATTTTTCAAAATTATCATGAAATGAACCAAAAGTACTCAGTATTTCATGAAATTTTACATACGAGCGTGGTTTATGAATTGTTTAATTGTTTAATTGTTTAATTATTTAATTGTCGAAGAAATATCATCTTACAAAGTGGTTGTCCTGATGATAAAAATAACAATACACAAACAGAAAGAGCACAGTTATCTACGAAGCCGTAACTTAAACCCTGAAGTGGTAGTGTTGAAGTCAAATAACGGGTGACAACTAAAATTTTGGAATTTTTTCACAAGCTGTCAAAAAAGACAAAGATGCATGAAGAAGATCTAATTTACCGAAATGAAAGATACATTATCCATTGTTGAAAAAAATTAATGTACATTTGAAAACAGTTCGTAATCGGCTGTTTGGCGAAGCTTTCGTTTGCCGTCGAAACAGGAGCGTTGTACGGCCGTCAGGTCAACTTTGCGAATGTATCTCTTGATTCTACCAATCAACTGTTTACAATTCGTGGCTCTCCAGTTACTTTTGTACTCCAAGTAACTCAAAATCCCGAAGAAATCCTCGATTGGGCGCACTGAGACAGATTTTTCGGGTCGTGGTTTTTGGGTAAAAATGGGACCGAATGAGTCTTCAGGAACGTTTGTGTTTTTGGCATAATGCGATGATGCTCTATCCGGCCAAAACACGTCTTGTCCATCTGCATGATGTTTTTGTAGAAACAGGATCAAAATTTTATTCAAAAATTCGTTTAGTGCATCTTAATTGATAGCCAAACCAGAAGGTTTGTTGTTGAAGAAACGAGAAAGAGAACGACGGCCTTCTGCGTGTATAATTTTGACTGGTTTTCCACTACCTTGCTTGCAAATAGTTTTTGGGCATCTTAGGATATGGTAAACAGTCGAAGCCGCAACATATTCGCTTTTTAAATACTGTACCGTAAACTTTTTCCCGAGATTTCTGTGGAAGTTCGTAGAAGTGTACAACGCACTCGTTTAATGCTTCTTGTTTTGATGCCATTTTAAGCAAAACTTGGCAAGCATAAACAAAACAAAAAATACTAACAGAAAGAGGAGAGAAGGAGCTAACACATACACACTCTCATTTCTCCCTGAGCTCGTTTGTTGTTGAGTATAGGGGCCTCGAAAAAATTCCCAAATTTAGTTGTCACCCGTTAAGTCAGCAACTGCGTTGAAACTTGCCCGTAGGATACACCTCGATGGGGTAAAACAAAAGATTCATGGACCATCTTTTCAGTGCATACAAGTTTAGCTGTTGCAAAATACACGGAGAATCAGTTTAGCCGGACAGGAATTTTGCCACAAACACAGCTTGAGCTTCGAATCGTCTCCGTTCCAGAGTCTGTATTCCAAGAAGCTGACAGCGCTCGGTGTATGCTGGTAGCTGGTTTTGATTACGCCATCGGAGGAAACGGAGACCATATCGCACGAATTTCCACAGAACGGCTTCTATTCTTGAAAACAATGTTTTAGTGTTGCGCCCAATAGCGCTCTAGACATCCCAAGCACCTACATGGCGCCTCCACCAGAAAATATTCCAATTTGTGTAATTGAGTAGCAAAGCTAAGAGGTGCGGAGTAGTGTGGTTTTGTGCTTCCTGATCTTACAACTGCAGTTTTAGGCAACCTTTCTGCCACACGACATGTTATATGCCGTTTCGATTTGGTCAAGTTGTTGTATTACAAGGAAGAAGAGTCTTCAGAGTATTTAGAATAGAATTTTGAAAATGATTTTGAAGCGTCTTCCTTGGTTTAGTACATTAGAATTAGATAGACTTACTGGTGTTGAAACCCTAGAAGCTATGTCAAACAAAATTATTTGAAATTTCCGACAAAAATCGTTGCAATCCTCTATCGCGATGATTAGGTCTCTTTATAGATCATAAGTTAGCTAGGTTAGATATTAGGCTCAGATTTTTCCTTACATGTTGGTTTTAATCCCTACTATTAAATAGTCTTAATTGTCGTAACAAATCATAATATATCATAATAATAGTAAGTAATGCAATTCTAATAATGTTGAAAACGGTCGTAAAAATACGTTATCGTCGTTTATACGTTTATATGACTAATCAGATGCCATCACCGATAACAAGTCGTGAATATATAAAAGAAAATCTGCGCAGACAACGCGACTGCATCTGATGCAATTAGGAAAACAAAAACAGTGGTTTTTCTTGACCAGTTCTCTGGAATCTAGTTGTAAACTAGAAGCGTTGAATGGACAAAATATGTTGACCCAGAAGTGGTTTCTAAACCAGTCATATACTTTTATTCTGGAACAACTGTCGGTGTTTTATTTCCTTTTAGTTTCACAACAAATGCACTGAAACCGCCAAAAGAAAGATTTAATGAATCATCGTATTCTGTTAGAAGGTGAAGTCTAACAATTAAGATTTGCTTACTGATTACTATAGTGTGGTGTTAAGTGAATTGAGTGACTGATTCAGCGTTGATGAAACATAAAATTATCACTTCCAGCTTAACAGTCCTTTGTTCTGATTTATTCGCACTTCATACAACATCACGAGTCTTAATCCTGATGATTCAGTTTGTGTTCCGATACTGTTGAAACAATACCGGTGAGCAGTGACTAATACTATAACCTACCTAAAGTCAAACAAACCTCTGCAATGAAGGCAACCTAACTAGATTGTAACGTCCTACGTTCATTACATTGATCTTTAAATTACAAGGAGGAAAATGTGACAAAATACAGATTGTTGAACTTTATACTTCCTCGGCATATAACTACCGAAGGCTAAATTATAAAATTGGTTGAATCATTTTACACCTACGCATATTCTAATGACTATCTCTTATACCCTTTTATTATCACTTTATGGTTGATATAAATTCGGCAATAGGTGCGTAATTTTTAACCCTATAAGTAGTAGATGCCGGTGCTATTGCAATTCAGTCTTACCAATACCAAGTAGCGTAAACTTACTTTAGGAGTAATTTATTTCCATAGAAATATACCTAAGATGAAGCTCTTTCCAACGTTCCTGCTGGTGATAGCAGCAGTAATCTTGACCGTCAACTCAGTTCCAGTGCCTTTTCTGAGCACAGAAATTTTTGGATATTCGGAAGAAGATTCTTGTTCGGAAGCAGCTCCAGATCTGGATACAGTTACAATTTTAGATGGTGATTCAGATTCGGCTGTGGACTCAAACAATCTTGTGGATTCAGATTCGGACGAAAACTATAATTCTGTGCTAGATTCAAATTCGAATGCAGACACCGACGTCGGTTTGAATGCCGGCGCAGCTTCGGATGTGGGCGCTGTTTCGGGTGCCGAATCAAGCTTAAGCTCGGAAAAACCCGTCATTCAGGAGAACAGTAATTTGCCAATAACGCAAAGCACCACTCACGTTCAACCGGAAGTCACCACACATAAGACGACAAGTACAACTAGGTTTTTCCCAGCACCGCCTGGGATTGTGATTGGTTAATTAACCAGAAGAATTTAGTAGTCTAGTCATATGTCATAAGGTAATAGTATATGTTCTGAATTAATAGAGTTTAAAATTTTGCATAGAGATAGCGATAAGGATCATTTTTTATTAGCTTCAAATAAATTAGTCAGAAAAATGTGCCGTTACTGTGTAAACGACTAGTTTGAAGCAATCATTTAGGAACAATTTACTGATTGTGTTAGTTACTTATACCTATAGAGTAGGAAGTAGAAAAAAGTGTACGAGTGAACTGTTATGAAGTTAAATATACATTTGGTTTAAAATATGGAGTCAATATGTAGTAACAATTTATAGTAGTTTCTTGGTTTTTTTGTTCGGTAAAACACCGTACAATCAAAACTTGTACTAATAGCGTAAAAAAGGCAAATTTATGTCTGAATGTTATTGGATCACATTTTTGCTTTCCTGAAAGATTCATCAGGTATCGGGCATACATAGATATTAGAGTTGGAATACAACCTTCTTTACAGGTATTTGGTGAGCTTCGGTGATTATGTGCCGTAATCGAAATATTTAGTTTAAATGTTGTATCTTGACCTAGAACAAATATAAAACTCAAGATATAATTACAAGGATTTTATAACTTATTCAAGGATATAACTTATTCACTCTTAAAAACTTGACCATAAATGGGATTTTAAATGCCGAATTGACAAATCTTACCTTAGCTTCTAGAAATCAAGCCGTCCTGCATTTGAAGCACACAGTTCACTAAATCCCCCGAAAGTTGAAGATAAATAAAACTGATAAAATTGTTATCGGTAAAATCGACTGGTAGCTGGTAAAATCTATAAAAACAACGCTAATTTATAGCGTCACGTTAAATAGAAATGCGAAAGTGCGCCGCATAGTGGGATGGATTCTAAAAATGTGAGACATACGAAAAATGCAAATGCTCAAATATTTTTAGAATATGCTTTAAAATGAAGAAACTTTTCTGAAGCAACTATATCTAAAGGTTTCGATGTTATTACTTATGTCTTATTTTTACGAATCCGTCCCATTGTGCGTTAGCTTGCGTTCATGCGCGTTTGTTTTAATTTTGACAGGTTATCACGTGAGAGTGAGTTCTTTTATCATTTCTTTTATCCAAGCTTCTTTAGTATTACTATACCTACTAGGAAAAGTGCCTATCAAAAACTAGCATTTCTAAGCAATCCGCGGTCGAACAACTACCGACCAACACGGTGCGACCAGGTCAACGAACTGAGCTGGTTACTTTGAAAACTTCTCACGAAACCACAATTTTTTTGCATTTGATTGCAAAGTGAAATTTCAAAAAAATATTGACATTGTTTTGCTTAGTTCAATCAATGTTTTGCACGAAATGAAAATGGCTGTGTTTTTAAATAAATAAAGTATAAGTATATAAATTCAGCGATCGGTATACATTATTGATAGAACATAAAATTATCACTTCCAGCTAAACATTCTCTTGTTCTGATTAATTCGCACTTCATACGTAAAAAAACTAACTAACATCACGCGGAATCTTGGTGACTCAGTTTGTGTTTCGGAAAAAATTATCATCTTTTGCCTTTTTCTATTCTTATATTAATCAATTTATCTTGCACCAACGCATCTTCCAATGATTGTCTTCTAGATTCATTTATTATCACTCTCCGCTTGATATACACTCAATATTTGCGTAGTTTTGAACCATATAAGTAGTAGATGCTGTTTCTGCTGGAAATCAGTCTCGCCAACATGAAGTAGCGGTAAACAGTTCTCACTTTAAGAATTAATTTTCCTGCAGAAGTAGATCTAAAATGAAGTTCCTTCCGGTGTACATACTGGTAATCGCAACAGCAATCGTGGTCGTTCACTCGGCTCCAGTGCCGCTTCCGGTCACAGAACCAACTGCCGATTCAGATTCAGATTCTGATTCAGACGAAGATTCTGATTCGGATGAAGTTGCAGCAGATGGGGTTGCAGATGCAGGTTCCGATACGGATGGAGATGCAGATGCGGATGCGAAATCAGGATCGGAAAAGCCTACCGGTAAGGGTGACAGTAAATTATCAACAACCACACAAAGCACCAAAGCACCAGCTCCGGTGGAAGTCACCACTCACAAGACGACAAGTACAACCAGGTTTTTCCCAGCACCGCCAGGTATTGTGGGTGGTTAATTAATCAGTAGAATTTACTAGTGTGATCTTCTTTACTATTAAAGATAACAGCTCAGGTGATGTGCTTTATCATCAATTATATTAGGTTACTACGTACAGCATGAAACAAAAAACTATTTTTTGTGCCGAACTCCCGCTGGTCCTGCCGATAATAATTACTATATTTATACATTCTTATCAACCATGGTTTTATATTTTAAACAAATAAATTAACATGTTTTAGAGTCATTAACTTTAAATTGATTCGTCAGAAAATTCGTGCCCTTACTGGATTAGAGTATCACCGAGTAAAGCAGGGCTACAATTTGCTTTGTTTAGATGACATAGTCCAACTACATTGCCAAGGAATATTTACTACTAATTTTAATACTAACGGTTAGGTTGGCTCATTCATTTAGAAACAATTTGTTAATGATGACAATTGCTCATAGGGTGCTGGATGGTTTCGTCTATGGCCTGTCTTCATCTACTTTCCCGACATAGCAACGAAAAATAGCATTAGAATTTAATTTTGATGCGAATTACATTCAAACTATTACTTGGTATCAGTGATGTTAAAAACTCAAAATCTCAAAACTCATCAAAAATCAAAATCAACTGTGAATCATGTCAACTGGATTCTACGCAGTTTTTCTGTTTTCATAGCACGAAGCACAAAACTCACACATATTTCTTCCCGCTTGATCGCATTCTGCTTTGCTTCAACTGCTACCCGAAGCTATACACATATACGTACAAATTCGTTGTTGAACAGCATACGCATTCTCTCGTGCGATACGTAACTGTGAGAGCGTGAGAGAATGAATCTCTAAATAAATCGTAAATTTAAACTAAAACACACATTTAAACTACATGTTTATCTAATTCTTATTAGGCTTTTTACTTTCTAGTTAAGAAAATGTCGATTCCCGCGAAGAAAAAATGTAAATTCCGCCAATATGTTTCAATATCTTAATTCATGAATGTGTGCTAGCTTTTTTCGCTGCTGCTGTTTTCTCTGGCGGTTAATTCTCTTTCGCTCTCTGGTTCGTTGTATGAAATGCCAGCTGTGGAAAAATTGAGCAAACTGCTCACAGTTGAATTTGGTTCACATCGCATAGCAACAGAGACATCGCGTATAATAGCGAGAGAAATTCATATGTGAGTTCGGCGCTTCTGATCAAGGTTGAAATTTCATGGTGCTTGAAATCTCATTGAGTTTTTTGCTGCTATGATTTTTTCAACACTGGTATTAACATTAATGGAATGTTTTTTCGTTGTCGACGAAAAGATTATGTAAGAAAATCGCTATTTTTCACTAGTCTTTCAAAAGATAAAAGACCTCTTGGTTTTGCTACCTGCTTTGAATATGACGGAGAAAATCGGCTGATTACTCGAAATAAACACTTTTTTTTTCATTTTTTTGTGGAAGTTGAATTACTCTTGCACACGGCTTGAAGAATACGTACATATATTTTTGTAAACAAATGCTGTCTATCCATGATAGACGAAAGAAATCATGCATATAAGGAAATGCAGTTTTCGTATGATGAACTCCCGCTGGAGCATAGTAAATTGTTTCACGAAGAAATGTAAATTGGGCGTACATGTACAGGCAAGAAATTCATCTCGTGTGAAAAATTTGAGTGCTTAGGGCTATAATTCTTATAAAAGCTTGAAATAAAGTATGGATCATATTTACGTATGACGAAGGAGGACCGTCACCCTACCTATAGAGTATAGAGAAATATTGCTTGAACGATGAATTTTGAAATTCAACATACTTTCGGTCTAAATTACTGAACCAACATGAGGTAGAACTAAGTTTCTTGATTTTTTGTTTGGAAATCATTTTATACGACAACCAAGTCTTGTTCCAAAACTTTAGCATGAAAATTTGCTTTAAATGGTAACAGGACAAATTTTTACCACCAGTCGGAAGAAGTGCTACCACGAAGAAAGCGTTCTCACCAGCATTGAGGAGCACTTCCCGAGTGAAGCACTACACTCAAAATAAATTTCACGTCGAAATCATAGGAAAAGTTATGTAAATATTTTCCATCCAGCTTTTCTTGTACTATTTACGTGATTTTCAGATAGTTCGCACGTATACTAAATGCGTTAATGTGAAAATCAGATAGCTGCTATTATATTTTCCAATAATAGTCAGCTGGAAGTCACGTAACTGCCTGTAGAGAAATTTACGTGATTTTTTACGTGGAAAGGACGTGTGGATTATTTTGTAGAGGAATAAATGCCAGAAGCATAGAACACAAGTGGAAGTTAAGGGGGGACCCTACTCTGGAAGACCGAAAAATAATAGATTTTCGTAAATTTTTTTAGATGCTAGAATTATAGTTAAGTGTTAAGGTATTGTGGTTATTGGTTAAGGTATATTTGAAGATATATTCTGTATTTTTTGGATACCAGAATAGTGATTATGCTGGTGGCAGGTGGGCGCGTGAAAGCCCTCTAGAAAATAGTTCCTTGCTGGCGGTACGTGCCGGGAACGAACGGAGTATCGTAGAACGGCTTTCAAGGATGATTTTGAAGCTTTAGGTTTATCAACATCAACATCGACAAATGGTGCCTGACTGTCAATCGTCGTCATTTGACATAGTCAGTAGCTTCAGCTGAAACTTGCTTGAAACGTTCTGTTCAACAAATGAAACAAGTCGCTTCAGTATGAAGCGAAGGTAAGGGAAAGTTAGCTTCATTTATTTGTTTCGACGATGCCGGATTCTGATCAGAATACGGGGATCTTTGCGCTTATTGAGCATTCTTTCCATCAAAGGATCTGCCAGTAAAGAATTTGGAATATTTTTCAAGTCTTTTGAGTGATACAATGATTAAACAAGGAGATGAAATCTGCATCTCACTATCTTCGAATAGTGGGATTGATAACAAAGAAGAGAAGGTATTTGTGAACGATGATGAAGAGGATGACGTTATGCAGGACTTCCGGTTTGGGGATAGAGAAAAAATTGTTGAGAGGCTGTAGGAGACCGGGGTATTAATTATGCTGGAATCTACAATACAAGGTATTTAGTAAATAAGTAAAAGCGGGTTTCCCTACTATAAATTTGAAGAAATGGAAGGAAAATTCCTGAAGTGCTTAGAGCTGTTCGCCAGACATCGATGAAAGCGGAAGTTTTTTCAATTGTTGGAAGTGTTGGCAATAAAATTCGTTCTAGTAAGGGAACTAAATCGCTAAGAGTATTATATCTGCTTAAATTCTACTTTGCTAAGCAACAATACTGAAGTAAAAGTTTCAAAAAGAAAAGATTTACTGGAAAACATCGACATTTCTCTTGATTTCGAATAATCTGCCAATACCGGTTTTTTACCGGTATTACCGGTATTTTCTACGCCAATACCGAAATACCGGTTTTCACCAAAAGCGCCCAATACCGACAGCCCTATTTTGGCATGACATTTCTGAAGGTGTAAGCGTGTCGAAAATGCAAAAAAATAAAATTCGATTTTTTCGACTTTTCAGAGTAGGGTCCCCCCTTAAAATACGTACATGCTACTTTCTACAATTACTAGCGAACCTGGCGGTGGCGAGTCACTTGTTTCCACGAAAGCACCCGAACCCTTACGAATGCACACGAAAGCATGTGAAAGCTGCTATGGCGATAGGACGCGAGCGTCCTGCTTATATTGCTGTTATTCACTTTTATGCGAAAACCTTCCCAAAGAAAAATAAAAACAAAAAGGATTCTTTTTTTTTTTTTTGAAACGATGGTTCTACAATTGATGAAGGGACGGTAGGGGAAAGAAATGAAAATTTTTTGGTGAAGGAGGGGGAAGAGCGGAAAGGAAGGGGGGGGGGGTATTGGTAGCTATGCTTGACAAGTAGTCATTTTGACTCCTACCTTTTGTCCAATGCTGGAAGGTGCATGAGTCGAACCAAGCTGTAATCTGAGATTATAACCGGATTCGAACCCACAACACCCTCCAGGGCATGTGGTTCGCTGGTACTTGTACCTTTGAACCATAGAGGCGCTGGACAAAAGGAGACCGCAAAATCCACTTCTCAAGGATAGCTACGCGTGTTGGTTGTGTTATCGACACATATTGTGCCGCTTCCTGCATCAATTGCAGATTACCACCGAGCGAGAAGTTTTTAATCTAACTACTATTTACTTTCAGGACGACGACACTGTGCCGGCCCTTACGACTTGCAAGGTACTGCACGTGACGCTGTTCGTCCGTCAGCGTATGTTAGCCGCGTTTCTCGGCGCGGGTTTTCGAGGGAAGGCCCCGTTCCTATGTAATAGACTAATCTCAAGATTTTTAGTCTTGACCTTGGAATGAGGTCATACATATATTAATATTTTTTTTTTTTTTTTTGAAACGATGGTTCTACAATTGATGAAGGGACGGTAGGGGAAAGAAATGAAAATTTTTTGGTGAAGGAGGGGGAAGAGCGGAAAGGAAGGGGGGGTATTGGTAGCTATGCTTGACAAGTAGTCATTTTGACTCCTACCTTTTGTCCAATGCTGGAAGGTGCATGAGTCGAACCAAGCTGTAATCTGAGATTATAACCGGATTCGAACCCACAACACCCTCCAGGGCATGTGGTTCGCTGGTACTTGTACCTTTGAACCATAGAGGCGCTGGACAAAAGGAGACCGCAAAATCCACTTCTCAAGGATAGCTACGCGTGTTGGTTGTGTTATCGACACATATTGTGCCGCTTCCTGCATCAATTGCAGATTACCACCGAGCGAGAAGTTTTTAATCTAACTACTATTTACTTTCAGGACGACGACACTGTGCCGGCCCTTACGACTTGCAAGGTACTGCACGTGACGCTGTTCGTCCGTCAGCGTATGTTAGCCGCGTTTCTCGGCGCGGGTTTTCGAGGGAAGGCCCCGTTCCTATGTAATAGACTAATCTCAAGATTTTTAGTCTTGACCTTGGAATGAGGTCATACATATATTAATATTTTTTTTTTTTTTTTGAAACGATGGTTCTACAATTGATGAAGGGACGGTAGGGGAAAGAAATGAAAATTTTTTGGTGAAGGAGGGGGAAGAGCGGAAAGGAAGGGGGGGGGGGTATTGGTAGCTATGCTTGACAAGTAGTCATTTTGACTCCTACCTTTTGTCCAATGCTGGAAGGTGCATGAGTCGAACCAAGCTGTAATCTGAGATTATAACCGGATTCGAACCCACAACACCCTCCAGGGCATGTGGTTCGCTGGTACTTGTACCTTTGAACCATAGAGGCGCTGGACAAAAGGAGACCGCAAAATCCACTTCTCAAGGATAGCTACGCGTGTTGGTTGTGTTATCGACACATATTGTGCCGCTTCCTGCATCAATTGCAGATTACCACCGAGCGAGAAGTTTTTAATCTAACTACTATTTACTTTCAGGACGACGACACTGTGCCGGCCCTTACGACTTGCAAGGTACTGCACGTGACGCTGTTCGTCCGTCAGCGTATGTTAGCCGCGTTTCTCGGCGCGGGTTTTCGAGGGAAGGCCCCGTTCCTATGTAATAGACTAATCTCAAGATTTTTAGTCTTGACCTTGGAATGAGGTCATACATATATTAATATTTTTTTTTTTTTTTGAAACGATGGTTCTACAATTGATGAAGGGACGGTAGGGGAAAGAAATGAAAATTTTTTGGTGAAGGAGGGGGAAGAGCGGAAAGGAAGGGGGGGGGGGTATTGGTAGCTATGCTTGACAAGTAGTCATTTTGACTCCTACCTTTTGTCCAATGCTGGAAGGTGCATGAGTCGAACCAAGCTGTAATCTGAGATTATAACCGGATTCGAACCCACAACACCCTCCAGGGCATGTGGTTCGCTGGTACTTGTACCTTTGAACCATAGAGGCGCTGGACAAAAGGAGACCGCAAAATCCACTTCTCAAGGATAGCTACGCGTGTTGGTTGTGTTATCGACACATATTGTGCCGCTTCCTGCATCAATTGCAGATTACCACCGAGCGAGAAGTTTTTAATCTAACTACTATTTACTTTCAGGACGACGACACTGTGCCGGCCCTTACGACTTGCAAGGTACTGCACGTGACGCTGTTCGTCCGTCAGCGTATGTTAGCCGCGTTTCTCGGCGCGGGTTTTCGAGGGAAGGCCCCGTTCCTATGTAATAGACTAATCTCAAGATTTTTAGTCTTGACCTTGGAATGAGGTCATACATATATTAATATTTTTTTTTTTTTTTTTGAAACGATGGTTCTACAATTGATGAAGGGACGGTAGGGGAAAGAAATGAAAATTTTTTGGTGAAGGAGGGGGAAGAGCGGAAAGGAAGGGGGGGGGGGTATTGGTAGCTATGCTTGACAAGTAGTCATTTTGACTCCTACCTTTTGTCCAATGCTGGAAGGTGCATGAGTCGAACCAAGCTGTAATCTGAGATTATAACCGGATTCGAACCCACAACACCCTCCAGGGCATGTGGTTCGCTGGTACTTGTACCTTTGAACCATAGAGGCGCTGGACAAAAGGAGACCGCAAAATCCACTTCTCAAGGATAGCTACGCGTGTTGGTTGTGTTATCGACACATATTGTGCCGCTTCCTGCATCAATTGCAGATTACCACCGAGCGAGAAGTTTTTAATCTAACTACTATTTACTTTCAGGACGACGACACTGTGCCGGCCCTTACGACTTGCAAGGTACTGCACGTGACGCTGTTCGTCCGTCAGCGTATGTTAGCCGCGTTTCTCGGCGCGGGTTTTCGAGGGAAGGCCCCGTTCCTATGTAATAGACTAATCTCAAGATTTTTAGTCTTGACCTTGGAATGAGGTCATACATATATTAATATTTTTTTTTTTTTTGAAACGATGGTTCTACAGGTTTTGGATGGTTTTTGTCCAGCGCCTCTATGGTTCAAAGGTACAAGTACCAGCGAACCACATGCCCTGGAGGGTGTTGTGGGTTCGAATCCGGTTATAATCTCAGATTACAGCTTGGTTCGACTCATGCACCTTCCAGCATTGGACAAAAGGTAGGAGTCAAAATGACTACTTGTCAAGCATAGCTACCAATACCCCCCCCCCCCCCTTCCTTTCCGCTCTTCCCCCTCCTTCACCAAAAAATTTTCATTTCTTTCCCCTACCGTCCCTTCATCAATTGTAGAACCATCGTTTCAAAAAAAAAAAAAAAAATATTAATATATGTATGACCTCATTCCAAGGTCAAGACTAAAAATCTTGAGATTAGTCTATTACATAGGAACGGGGCCTTCCCTCGAAAACCCGCGCCGAGAAACGCGGCTAACATACGCTGACGGACGAACAGCGTCACGTGCAGTACCTTGCAAGTCGTAAGGGCCGGCACAGTGTCGTCGTCCTGAAAGTAAATAGTAGTTAGATTAAAAACTTCTCGCTCGGTGGTAATCTGCAATTGATGCAGGAAGCGGCACAATATGTGTCGATAACACAACCAACACGCGTAGCTATCCTTGAGAAGTGGATTTTGCGGTCTCCTTTTGTCCAGCGCCTCTATGGTTCAAAGGTACAAGTACCAGCGAACCACATGCCCTGGAGGGTGTTGTGGGTTCGAATCCGGTTATAATCTCAGATTACAGCTTGGTTCGACTCATGCACCTTCCAGCATTGGACAAAAGGTAGGAGTCAAAATGACTACTTGTCAAGCATAGCTACCAATACCCCCCCCCCCTTCCTTTCCGCTCTTCCCCCTCCTTCACCAAAAAATTTTCATTTCTTTCCCCTACCGTCCCTTCATCAATTGTAGAACCATCGTTTCAAAAAAAAAAAAAAAAAAATATTAATATATGTATGACCTCATTCCAAGGTCAAGACTAAAAATCTTGAGATTAGTCTATTACATAGGAACGGGGCCTTCCCTCGAAAACCCGCGCCGAGAAACGCGGCTAACATACGCTGACGGACGAACAGCGTCACGTGCAGTACCTTGCAAGTCGTAAGGGCCGGCACAGTGTCGTCGTCCTGAAAGTAAATAGTAGTTAGATTAAAAACTTCTCGCTCGGTGGTAATCTGCAATTGATGCAGGAAGCGGCACAATATGTGTCGATAACACAACCAACACGCGTAGCTATCCTTGAGAAGTGGATTTTGCGGTCTCCTTTTGTCCAGCGCCTCTATGGTTCAAAGGTACAAGTACCAGCGAACCACATGCCCTGGAGGGTGTTGTGGGTTCGAATCCGGTTATAATCTCAGATTACAGCTTGGTTCGACTCATGCACCTTCCAGCATTGGACAAAAGGTAGGAGTCAAAATGACTACTTGTCAAGCATAGCTACCAATACCCCCCCCCCCCCCTTCCTTTCCGCTCTTCCCCCTCCTTCACCAAAAAATTTTCATTTCTTTCCCCTACCGTCCCTTCATCAATTGTAGAACCATCGTTTCAAAAAAAAAAAAAAAAAAAATATTAATATATGTATGACCTCATTCCAAGGTCAAGACTAAAAATCTTGAGATTAGTCTAAAAAGGATTCTGTTACCAGTTTTGATCGCCGAATCGTTCGAACTTCAACTTCTGTTCTGTGCCAGAAGCCTAACTAGAAATAACGAGGCGTTATTTTGCTGAATTCTACATATAAAATACTCTCCCTCATCTTAATTTGATGTTGTTAGCGTAATGTTTTGCCATGTTTCTTAAGATTACTTGTACATTTCTGATTTTGAAAAACGATTGGCTCCGCTTTTGACGTTTAAATTGGCTCCCGATTTTGTATCCCCCGAACTATATATATAGTGACTATAGTTTACTCTGCCACAGATTCAGGAAGAGCTTCGAATTGAATTGAATATATTTCGAATATAGGGTAAGACGGGATAAGAAAGCCCGGCGGGGTAAGACGGACCACATCGATTTCGAATAGAAATCCCTATTTTTTGCAATTAGGCTACCTTCTTTGTTAACGTATTTGAGTACTTTCGAAAGACTCTGTGCTGATCAGCCACACGAAACGTCAAAATTAGAATCAAAATAAACTATTCGCTCGTCGTGACTTTGTGTGATCTAATTTTAGCAGCACTCGAACAGCTGGCTGCGAAGTCTGTCGTATAAAAACGTGGTCAAGTTTCGATAACGGAATGTAGCACCTAGGCTTTGCTTTAAAGGTATGCCCATCAGGACAGCCTTTACCACACTCGGAATTCTCAAGACAACTCTTCATCGGCAGAATAAACTACGCAATGATACGCCAACAGTGAGGCTCGAATCTTGAACTTGTTCAGCATTTGCTAGAACTGGAGGAGCGGTTCTATGGACTCAGTATGATCAAAGAACTGGCATTTGAGTAGGCTGAGCAGTACAACTTAATTTTATGTTAGTTACAAGCTAATTTTATGCTATCTTATGAAATATCTTTAAAAAAATTTGTTTCTGTTGAGTAAATACTATTGAAGTTAGTTTTACAACTCTAAAAACGCATAAAAACTGCCACGATTCGTCTAACTCCGTCATGGTCCGTCTTACACCTTTGGTGGTCCTTCTTACCCGGCCTGAAAATTGACGCGTGATTTTAGACGGTTCAAAACTTGACAAAAAATCGTGGAAAAATACACAAAACAAATAATTGTATAACTTTTAATGGTAGGTAAATAAATGCTTATTCATGTGTGATACAAGAAAAAGTGAACTTTCGAACGCATTTTATGCTAGCAATTTAATTGCTTAGGGGGCCGTCTTACCCCGTCTTCCCCTAGGCTTTGTGCCCTTTACCCATTCTTAAATCTATAGATACAAGTAAATGATAATAAATATAAATTCTACAAGTTACAAAAGTTACAAAAATTACAAGTCATAAAATAAATAGTATTAAAGTTAACGTAATTGTCCTCTGATGTATAAAATAAGTCTATGTCTTATCGCATCCCAGTTCATGCCAATGGTTATAATATGCTGCAATGCATTCATGAATCGAGAAGTAGGTTCGTGCTGCGAATAATTTCTGGACCGAAAAAGTGGCTGAAAGGTCCTGCGTTGTCGGAGTGTGACTGCACAAATTTTGCTCTAATTTCCCATGGGATTTCCCATGAAAATACCTTATATATGGCGAAAAAATATCAATTTTATCCCAGTGGAATCCGAAGATGTAGACGATTACATCTTTTCAGTTTTCTCGATATGAAAACTAGGGAAAATGTCCTTTTTTAGCCAAAACTGCTAGAAATAGATTCGTGCCGTGAACAGGCACCACATCATTGGAATTCTCATAGAAATATCTTTCCTTTGACATCAAAAGATTGAACCTAGTACAGCGGTATATTGAGATGTTGAGATAAAGAACTTTTTTCGAGAAAATCCCCGCTGTGAATTGGATGGAGTTCTACCAATAATCCTTTAGCAATTCAAAGAGGTAATAATTGCATTCATCACGGAAATATTGAGGGCCAGTCTAACACTAAACTACATACCTACAAACAGAAAAAACAAAAATGTAGTTATTATTCCAAAGGCATTCCAAAGACAAACCGCATTACTGGATATAGAAGGAGCCTTCGATGATGTGTGTCACGTCACCAGTCAATGCTGAAAGCGATGAAAAAACACGGACTCGATGAATACACATCCTATTCACATCCAAACAATGTTGAGTAACCGCGAGCTAACTGCTGCAGGTACTTAGAAATACAACCTTTACTAGAAAAACATCAAAAAGCTGCCCGCAAGGTATAGTCTGATTGCCCCTAATGTGGTCATTGGTCGTAGACGAACTGCTTAAAAAACTAACCGAACTGAGATTTGAAAGTACATCATCGGTTTTGCCGATTATGTTGAGATTCTTGTGAGGGGTTTATTCAAAAGTACAGTAGGTGAAAGAATGCAGTTCGCTCTAAACTACACAATAAAATGATGCCCGCAAGAAGTTTTGAACATTATCCCATCTGAAAATACCATAATTCCTTTCATCTACAGAAAAAGCCATTCTGTTACTAACGTTGAACTGAGTGAAACAACTTTACAATTTTTTCCTGGGATTAAACACTTAGGTTTAGTAACAGCTGGGAAATTAAACTGGAATGCCACACATTGAGTGTGTCAGTCGTAAAACCAAGAATGTTCTTTGGGTGTGTAGCAAATCTATTGGTAGAAAATGGTGAATTGTGGATGCCAATTTACAACAGTTCTGCAGTCAAAAGGCTGTTAAACAGCAACCTGCAGTATAAAATGCCAGGGATGCTAATAAACGATTGATTTCCTGCTACATACCCAATTAAAGTTATGCAAATAACAAAAACTAGTATGAAATTAAATAACCGGTACTGGGAATAACCTACCGTCAAACCGTTTAGGTACTAGGTTCCGGACTATTGTGGTATGGAAGGAAACGAAAAAGTCGATTCTTTGGCTTGGCAGGGTTCTTCCACCGAGTTTATCGATCCGAGAAATCCGAACTTCGTGCATGGGAACACAAAACAATAGAGGAAAACTGGAAATTCCCTGCAGGACTACGACAGCCAAAGCGGCTTACACAGCCAGGCTGTAAAAAAGCTTATTGTTGTTTAATCTAAATAAAAAGATACTAAGTTAAAGAAACTGACTAAAGAAATGACATTGGAGCTCGGTCACTCGCGGCCTCCTGTCATCATTAAATCTAATTTGTTCAACGATGATTGTTGTGCGTGACTCACTTTAAGGTTGCTAGAAAAAGTTCTAACAAAATTTTTTTGAGTTCAACATTTAGGCGATTTTATGAACTGCACGATACAAATTTGATTGCCTGGTGTTTTCGTTAGGCAGCACGGATCGATTTCGTGATGATACGATGATATTTATTGCTGTTTGCTTGCAGTCAATATTTTCTGCCGCGTTCATCGACTAATACCCCGCAAGTTTTCGAGCAAAACATTCAGAAGGTTTCATCGAGATTCATGCCTACTTGGTTTCGGCGAACCGAAAATGAGTTACCTGTCACTTCTTTAGTCAGTTTCTTTAATCCAAAGCTTTTTCAACTGTTTTTTGTGAGCATTGCCAATCTATCAAAATGAGTATTTATCTAAAATCTCTAATAGAAAAACTCCACAGAAACGTCATTTTTAATATTAAAACGCCATTATTATTTATTTTAATATAAGTATATGGAAACAGTAGCAACACAGACAATAGAACATTCATTGCCAGGTTGGTCTAGGGATTTTTCTCTATAATTTTAAATAGCTATTTGACAACCGAATGGTTTGTTCTCGCCCCGAAGGGACGTTTCGTGTGATAGACGGCATTGTTATTTACTTAGCAACAACCTAGACTATAATCGCCCTGTACTTTCGATTCGATAATTTTTCTCAATTATTTTAAACTGTAGATCCAACCAAGAGCCGCGTGATTTCCCATCCGACGCCTATGAATGAATTCCGTAAAATTGACAAGAAACTTGCGACACTACCGTTACTTCCCACGGTTGAATTGCCTAGCTCTCCCGCCCCTTGATAAATCCCTGACAGGCCAGTAACGTAGTAAAATTCACTGACACCATGCCAAACGCAAATAAAAATAATCACGTTATTACACAGTGCATAAGATTGCACTGACTGAACCACCTCGCCAATTCGTGCGGCCCCGATGGCGATCGCGGTTCAATTATGATTTATGACCTCCGTTTACTGTTGTTTTTTTACTTTAAGGTGATTGATCTAATATTGCTTCGAATGGATAATTTGTTTGTTTATCAAATCAATTTTTCCACTGGGTTATGTAACGTTTTTCCTTTTTCTGATCCATTTAGTCAATATAATTCAGCGGAGGAGACCAATGTAGAATCTAGAACCATATCAGGCGAACTCATCCTAGTACGGTAGGTTAGGAGAGGGCATACTGCGAGCGTTGCGATCCGTTTCAGGCGTGCCGGTGTGGGTGGAAATGGATCTTCTTCAAAAGGTCAGCTCTGGGCCGGGCCGCAGGTGTGGCAATGGTGTTAATAGGCAAAAAAGGTTTCTGTGTCATTCGGTTCATTTTCTATGAATGGCGCCGCTTCTTATTGGGCGATTGCAGGCTGTTTATTTCGAACTCCTCGTGAACGGTTTACATAATTGAAATAATTGTTGTACAATTTTTTTACAAGTATTTATATATAATTACATTAAGAAATATAATTACAATTATCGTAAAGAGTGTGCTATTTAATTAACTGTACATGGAAGAATAAACAGATTACAGCGTGGCAGAGTAAATGGGGCTAATTAAGTGCGAAGTAAAAAAGTGAAGCAAAGCATAAAATTCAAAAATGATTTTTTAACGAATCAAACCGGAAGTAATACTTGACATCGTAACGATTCTAAATTGCGTCTTTCAGCAATCATCCGATTATTCCGGAACATGAAGTAATTGTGTGCACTGCAGGCGAATACATTATTCCCATTGGCAGACCGGCAGGCAGGTAGTGCGATGAGTGAAATATTACAGCGAGATAGCACAGATTTGATAAATCACAGTACAGTACTAGTCACAAGCCGACAGATGATGAGTATAAACGAAAACGTCGTGGATCTGAGTATGCAGTTGGAGGTTGTTTTCGCGCTTGTACGTAAGCTTGAACAGAGAGCAATTTGAACTTTTGCTGGGCTAAGTTGAACTTTGAAATAAATATCGTAACTACGGTAACTGGCAGACGGAAGATCGCGCTACTGATGTCCCCTTTTACTTGAATGCACCTGGGAATCGCGGGTTGTATCGCGGGGCTGATGGAATATGGGCACCTTCCGCACGGTACCCGTTCTCGTCGGCGATGTAGTTGATGGTGTAAACCACACCGTCGGGACCGGTGTACGAGTATGATCCCTGCATCACTTGAGCTTCACCGGGGGTTCCAGGATTCTTCAGGAAGCCACGCTGCTCAGCACGGATTCCATTGCTCGTTTCGTAGCTGTAGATGTACGAACCGTCCGGGTTGGGTTCGTACACTTGGTTAAGGATAACGGCACTTGCTTCCGGACTAGCATAAGGGACAGGCCTAAGTGGAACCGGAATTGGACGGATTTGAGCTGATGCGGTGGCTATGGCAACGATAAGCACAATCACCTGAAACACAAAAACGTATATCAATAATGTAATTTTGAAAAGATAATCTTCCACCTGTAAGCGTAATGTAAGCACAAATCTTCAAATGTTTCATAAATCTTCCGATTTAATTCGCATTTGCCTGCTTGTGAACGCAACGCAGATGCATCAACCGACAATATAAAGATCGAAGATCGATCCAATTGAGGCCAATTGATGTCAGGGGACTCCCTATAGTCATAACTTTTGCTGTTCGCGATGAGAAGATAAGCTTCGTTGAAATTTGTTTGAGGTAGTGAGGTAAAAATGCGCAATTTGCTAAACCGGCTGACCAAGTAGCTAACCGACCGACGCAATGTCGGTCGGGAAGGGTTTGCCTGATGCCGATTCATTTATGAATACATGTACTCAATTAAAAATATTAAATATGCAAATTGAAGGTATCCAGGCGACGAGGGATTATTTGGAGGGTATAATTCTATTTGATTAACTATTATGTAATACTTCACTCTGAGTGTAATTTGTTGCCTTGTTATCCGGGATTAAGGAAGCTGTTTTTGGTTTTAACTTTTACTATGGCCTGATATTAATGATACACGATGACCACGAAAAGTAGTGTGATTTTGTTAGTTTTAGATCACATGCAAATGCAACATCAAATAATTAGGAGTAATAAATTGGAATGGACAAACCTCGTGTTTTGTTGTTTTGATCTTTATGATGAGGTCATGTATTAGTTAATTTTTTATAACGGTAGTATTCTCTAGGAGACAGTGGGAATGGTAGACGAATCTAGTACAGTATAGTAACAGAGTGGGATAAGGCGTAAAGTGAAAAGAGCGGAAAATTAGATAAATAAGGGAGGATCATTATAGCAACGCTTTTTAAGTTTGTATAACGTTTCTTTTGACTCAACCTGGGAGAGACGCGTGTCGAATTAAGCTATAATGGGAGCCAATTAGAAAAGCGATAAGCTGGATTGTGAGAACTACCGCGGGATCACTATCCTAAATGCCGCCTACAAAGTGCTGTCCCAAATCATCTTCCATCGACTGTCACTAATAGTCAATAGATTTGTGGGAAGTTATCAGGCCGGCTTCACGGAGGGTAGGTCTACAAAGGACCAAATCTTCATCCTGTGGCAGATCCTCCAGAAGTGCCGCTTATTCCAAGTACCCACGCATCACCAGTTCATTGATTTCAAAGCCGCATATGATCATGTAAACCGACAAGAGCTATGGAAAATTCTGAACGAAAACGGCTTTTCGGGTAAGCGGCCTAGACTTTTAATGGCTAAGATGATCCAGTGCTGTATGAGGATCTCTGGTGGATTATAGGACCCATTCGAATCTCGCAGGGGACTTCGACAAAGAGATGGTATTTCCTGCCTGCTAATAAACATTACGCTTGAAGGTGTTATAAGACGAGCGGCGATCGAAATGTGGGGCACGATTTTCAATAAATCCAGTCAATTTATATGCTTTGCTGACGACGTGGATGCAGTCGGCAGAACATTTGAGGCGGTGGAAGATCACTACACCAGACTAGAACGCGAAACAGAGAAGATTGCGTTGAAGATAAATACGTTTAAGGAGACATAAACGACTAAAATTTTTGAAAAAATCATAATTTTTTTTTCAGATTTTGATTTTGCAGTCTTTTCCGCTTATTTTGATACCAATTTTGTAATGATCCGACCCCAGGAAGTGGATGAAAAACGATCATACTCATAAGCATTCCAGTGCGGCGTGGAACAACTTCAGCGGAATAAAACGCCGCTCCTGGAAAGCCACGATTTTCAAACTTTATGTACCGTGCCGTATCGAAATCCGTACACCTAAGAGCTAGACAATTTTAAATGGTCAATATAAAATTATGATATTGTAATAAGCAATTCGTCATGTTTTCTTTTGACAGTATAATGCTCATTTTAACGTTATTTGGAATAACAGGAAGCTAAAATTAATCCTAGTTATAAAAAACGAGATCAAAATGTGCATCTCTTGATTCAAAATCCGTACACTTTTTTATGCCTGATTCGAAATCCGTACACCTGTGATTCAAAATCCGTACACCATGTTAAAAATCAATCAAAGTCCGCATAATTTTGAATCTAAATCCGTGTAAGCTTGATCGAAATGAGTTTAAAGTTTGTGGCTAAATTGTTTTTCTTTATTTGACTAATTGCTTTATAAAATATGCTTTTCTCGATAATTGACGCATTGTATTTTAGTCCTGCTCATCTAAGAGTCGTTCACACGCACAGTAGGAACACTACAAGGAATCAATCTTTTTGTTTTTAAGCCAAATTATGGGTAATTGTTCATTTTCGGTCGGAAAGTTAAAATACCAGGTTTGGTACTGATTAAATATTGCCTCTATTTATCCCACTTGTAACAAAACCTCGTTTGTGTTAAATGTTCTTACATTCTTTTCCTTATGCCTCAGGAAATATTAGGCTTAGAAACAAACTTTTTTAACATTTTAGAGTAAATTAACTTCACTTATAAACAATATATAACATTTTTTCTTGATTTTTGTTGCAAATTATACGGAAAGCTGAAAAATTGCAGAAAAGACCCCGGTATTTCGAGAGTACCAATTCAATATAGTAACTCTTATCGTACTGACCGGAACTTAAACTATCTCGATGCTTTTATTAAGGGATTATCCACCATGTATTATCGTAATTGCCATCTTCCAGTTTATCGACATATATTTAGCTTTAGTTATTTCCATGTTGTTTGGCAAAACATAGAATAGAGTTGGATCACTAAGGATACTGCACAGGTGTACGGATTTAGATTCAACTAGTAAAACTGAATCAAAATCCGTACACTACTAATTATGATGAATAAATATTATTTCAATGCCATAATGAATGAAATTAAGCTGTAGAACGATAAACACCTTTAGTTCAAATTGATTTTCGGGATTTTAAATAGGAAAATTACTTCAAGTGCGCTTTACACTTCATTTTATTGGAAGTTATTTTCTTAGCAAATTGCTAACAACACAGCCAATTTAGAGGGAAATCTGATAAGCATTAACGTTTTAATTTTTATTACTTGTATTTGATGGCCTACTACCTATATTTTGACATTGACGTAATGCTAATAAACCACGGGTCTAGGCCTATTATTAATATTTTGCATTTAGACTTTTTAATACATATAATCAAGCAAATTTTATTAGGTGTACGGATTTCGAAGCTGTACGGATTTCGATACCGCATGGTACCTTTTTCTCAAAAACTACACAACGTATTGGAACAAACTTTTTTTTGTTTTGTTGATAGTAGCTTGGCAAAGGCTTTTATAACTTTTGAGTGTCGTAAATAAAACACAGCTTGCGAAAAACGAAAAAGAAGCAGAAAAGTTGGCTGAAATAATAAAATTTTGTCTTCTTTTTTTTCTCTGGCTGTGTTTCGTTTACAAACCTCAAAAGTTATAAAAGTCTCTGCCAAGCTACTACCAACAAAACAAAAAAAAGTTTGTTCTAATACGTTGTGTCACGGGCGTAGCGATGGGGGAGGGAGGTGTTTTGGGAGTTCAAACCCCACCCACCAGGAGAAAATTTGATATACACTTTCAAGCTTGAAATTTCTCTGCCAGCTGTTGTTTAAAACACAGCAAAATGTGCGAGGCTGATTGCACGGTTTCCGTCGGCGTCGTCTTAGAGCCGGGGTCTTTGTGCTGTTTTAAGCTCCATTTAATTCGACTTTGGGTTACTCGGCACACATTTCTCAGGCATCACGGAAGTCGCAGTTTTTACATAAAATATAAAAAATGTCCCTTTAGACCTGGACGAGCTATCTCGCACGTGTAGTCGATCTGTATCGGTGTCGGTGGGGTTGTTGTCTAGAACCGTTTTCCTTACGATGTGTCCGGTTCACCGTAGTTTAGCGACTTTCGCCAAATGTACGTTGGTAATATTCCTAAGCAGTGTCTGTTGCCCTTGATTCATGCACCTCCGCTACTCTACGCTTTCAGCTTGAACTCCGCCAAATGTCATTTGCAAAGGCGCGTAAGTCCTCTGTGGGCATGGTCTATTGGTCTAATAGGAGGTTTGTACATTGTCAGGATCGAAAAGTGGCTTATTCTTCTTAATCGCAGCGTTTGGCGAAGGCCAAAGTAGGTCCGTTATCATGCTTGAATATACCGAGTTAATGACAGCCATTTGCTGCAAGAATTTTCTAAGCTACATTTTATTCTAATCAGACTACAAAGGTGTTGCAAACAGCCAGAGTCATGACATGATTTCGAACAATTGATAGCTATAAACTATACAGAGCAGCAAACTTTGAACGCGTTTTTCTCGAAATAAGAATTTTGTCATTTGGCTCGGTTTGAATTAAGAGTGACCATTTGAGCCTCTATCATTCATGTATTTGGTCTTCGACGCGTTGATGTTAAGCCCAACCCTCCCAGGCTCTGCTTTCAGTCTGGCACAGATGGCCTTCGTCGTGGCAAAGTTTTTGGCTCCAAGTCACATGCTTAGCCAAGAAGTTTGCTACTTTTACTGAGAATCAAACCTCTCGTTTCGATATCTGATCGTCGGATCACCTTAAGAGCGATGCTGAGAATCATACAGGATAAGTTGGTCTGCAGCATTCTCGCCGCGTCTCGAAAAGATTTAGTTTTATGGACTTTAACAGCCTCTCCCAGTCGAGATTCGAACATACAACGTACCTCAATGCCGGTTGGGAAGCCAACATTTTAAGTGTATTATTTCATTCAATTTGATTTTTTTTGTCTGATGAAGAACACTCAATTTCAACCAAAATAGTTTTTAACTGAAAATAATTACCCGTTTCCTGAATAAACTCCTTACGGTTAGGCTATGTCAGATTTTTTCTTGTAAAACCGTACGATGATAACACAATTAAAGGAACACCAAGCTTAATTAAGGGAACCTTAGCGCAACTATTGGTACAATATATTTGAATTGGAAAATTCATTTTTCTTTATAAAGCTTCTCGTACAACGAATGCAATCGTCTTACCTTGTGACAAATGCGAGCGACTACCCTAACACTACTTTAAACTGTTCTCTTTTCATGGTGATATTATTTTGAACACTTTTTGGCGTCCCCCGGCCATCTTATACCCGCTAAACCGACCACACTCAATTTTCAATGTTCAATTTTTGAACGAACTCCGATGTTCAAAGTATTTTTCTAAGCTGAGGTGGTGGTAAAGTATAGGAGAAATACTGAGGTGGAGGTAAAAGATACGCATAATTGCAAAAACCTCATAAATAATGAAAGATGTTGTGAAAATGCAATGGAGACGCAAGGTGTTTTGTTTTTAACTGAAATAAAATGGAAATTTTTGACAAAGAAGTGAATATTCTTGGTCCTTGTTTGTCAAAAAATATATATTTCATTGCAAATATAGCTTTAAAAAATTATATCTCAAAAACAAAAAGCTATAAGTCACTAAATATTTGATATGTTATGCAAACAATTCTCAGCTTTTCAAAAAATATATAGTAAACATATTTTTGATGTTCTAGCAATGATGTATAATTTTTAGGTCCGCCTGAATATTTTTCATAGAAAGTTCATTGAATGAAAGGTATTTTCATTTTCCGCATCAGTGCTCGGTTTAGTGGTCCAGCAATTATGATTATGATTATGATTAGGAAGTTAGGTTAAAATATCAGGTATCAGGTATCAGCATCTTTGGCTCGAGCAGCACGTTCCTCACAATCATGTGGAAGATTTGTGCCTTGCCCATCTTGCCCGTGTCATCATTTACCTGATGAGGACGGGAAGGAAAACAGGAGGAATAGGAAGGGGTGGATGAGGAATTTGGACAAACACAAACATATATATACCGAGAGATTTTTGTACCCCCGAGGGGATACTGCAATCCTTGGTAGTTAACTTATCAAAAGTACACCCCCTGGGGGGTATACTCATGATAAATAAGAGCTTATAGCTCAATACCGCTTTCGGTAAGGAACATCAAAATGTCTCGTAATTTTAGTTTCCTAAAATCCGATTCATTTAAGACGTAGGATCCAAAGATCCTATGACGCAATTGTGCTACTGCAGGACAGTTGCAAATTACGTGATATGGTGTACCGTAGTCGGATTCACATAAATTACAATGAAACGATTCAGTTCGCTGAATCGTAGCCATATGATAATTTAGTCTGCAGTGACCAGTCAGTGATCTGACAAGAATACTGCAATTTACCTTTGAGTGTTGCAAAAGAAATTTCGCAACCTTCTCACAAGGCTTAACAATGAAACTTTTCGTTTGACGACAAGTTTCAAGATTTTCCCAATAACGTACATGTTCAGATGAAAACCAAGATCGAATCTTTTGTTTTATCCAACATGCCGCAATTGGTAAAGCAGGTTCCGGTCCGAAAACCGACTTTTCTGCTCCAGATCTTGCTAGTTCATCAGCCCATTCATTTCCGGTTATACCAGAATGGCCAGGAACCCAAACCAGATGAACGGCATTTAGAATGCTTAGTTCTTCTAATTGGGTGTGGCAGGCGATGACTGTTTTAGATTTAGAATTAGCCGCACAAAGGGCTTTTATAGCGGCTTGATTGTCAGAACAGAAGTAGATAATCTTGCCTATCAGTTCTTTCTGAAGTGCAAACTGAGCTCCGCACATAATTGCAAAGATTTCAGCTTGAAAAACGGTGCAGTAACTACCCAACGAATAGGATTCCTCCAATTCCAGCTCACGGCAGTAAACACCAGCACCCGCGCGACCTTCGTACAAGGAACCATCGGTATAACAGACCACATAGTCGGAAATTTTCCTTTCCATGTAGCCTGACATCCAATCCTCTCTAGGAGGAAAGTCACTTGAGAAAGTCCTATACGGGAAAGTACGCATGAGCGTTACATCGCTAGGAGCAAGGGCAAACTTGTCCTCAGCAACAATTTGCGACCACAGTCGAGTATGACCAGTGGAACCGTCCACAGACTGCCAAAGGCCAATCGCGTGTAGTCGATAAGCACATATTAGTGCCTCTTGCTTCAGGTGGAAGTGTAGAGGTTTAATATTGAAAATAGCTTCTAGGGCGGCAGTAGGAGTTGTAGTAAATGCACCAGACATTGCCATTAAACACATCCTTTGAAGATGGTTTAACTTTGTCTGGACAGTCACAACTTCCCCTCTCTGCCACCATACAAGACAACCATACGCCAGTATTGGTCTGACAACGACCGTGTATAACCAGTGTATGTATTTGGGTTTAAGCCCCCAAGAGTTGCCAATTGCTCGTCTACATTGCCCAAAGGCCATGCACGCTTTTTTAATTCGGAAATCAATATTTGTGGACCAGTCAAGCTTGGAGCTGAGAATCAACCCCACGTACTTCACTTCGTTCACAACATCAACATCCGAATCGTAAAAGCGCAGAGCGCGAGCTCCATTGGTATTTCTACGTCTTGAAAATAAGACGATAGATGTTTTGCTCGGATTTACCGAAAGTGCAGTTTCTCGGCACCACGTTTCTACGACACGTAGTGCCTGCTGCATTAAGTCAAATAATGTGCTTATGCACTTTCCAACTACTAGGATGAGATAGTCATCCGCAAAACCATATGTCGGATAGCCTAGACCATTGAGTTTCCTCAATAGGCCGTCCGCCACAAGGTTCCATAAAAGAGGCGAGAGAACGCCACCTTGTGGACATCCACAAACACTTTGCTTCCAAATGCTTGCTTGCCGTAAGGACGAAAAAAGCAATCGGTTACTAAGCATTTGTTCTATCCACTTTATGATTATTGAAGGCACATTATGATAACGAGCAGCCTCCAAAATGGAAGCGAAAGATACGTTATCAAACGCGCCTTCAATATCCAAAAAAGTTCCTAAGCAAGATTCCTTTTGTGAAAAAGCAACCTCAATTTTATCCACCACATCATGTAATAAAGTGGTTGTAGATTTGCCACTTTGATAAGCATGTTGTGCTGAATGAAGAGGAACTTCTACTAAGCTTGTTTCGCGGATGTGGTGATCAACAATCCGCTCAAGTGATTTAAGCAAGAAAGACGTTAGACTGATTGGTCTAAAACTTTTGGCTTGCTCGTATGTCGCGCGTCCACCTTTAGGAATAAACTTAATGGTTATTTCACGCCATTGAGTTGGGATGTACCCAATAGCAATACTACACACAAATATCCTTCTCAGAATGTGTTTGAAGTACTTGAATCCTTTTTGTAGTAGAATAGGGTATATTCCATCTGTTCCAGGAGATTTGTATGGAGAGAAGCTGTTCACGGCCCACTCAATCGCTTCAGTTGTGACAAGTCTCCGAGCAAAAGCCCATGAGTCTAAGCCACCTAAAACGATTTCTGGATCGTTTCGAACTTCAGGTTCCACACAGCCCGGAAAGTGACTATAAAAGAGACATTCCAGGATTTCATTGTCATTCGAACAGTATTCACCGTTCGAACTTCGAATGTTATTAACCTGATAATCTTTCGATTTTGATAGTATTTTATTAAGTCGACTTGCCTCGCCGAAACTGGAAACGTTGCTACAGAACCTGTGCCAGCTCGTGCGTGCTGAAGATCGTAAAGCCTTTGCATAGGCTTTCCGGGCCTGCTTGAAAGGCTCCACGCCATCCCTCCGACGTCTATTCCAGGCTCTCCTGCATCGTTTCTTTAGTTCCGCGAGATGAGAGTTCCACCATGGTGTTCCTCTAGTCGTTTTAATAGTTTTTAGCGGGCAAGCTACTTCAAAAGCTTCCGCAATAAAAGATGTTGTGACATCTACAGCCACATCCAAGTCGATCGATGACTCAATCGTCGGTTCGAATCCTTGAAATTTCGTCGCCAGTTCCTCCTCAAAGAGTTCCCAGTCAGAAAATCTCGGATTGCGAAATGTTGCAGCGTTCAAGGAGACACCCAAATGATCAAAATATATAAAGCAATGATCAGATATTGGTGTCTCATTTGAAACATGCCATTGTGCCAACTCATGACTGATCCTGTTAGAGCAGAGTGTTATATCTAACACTTCCTCTCTACCAGCTCGTATGAAAGTTGGACAATTGCCAATGTTGAGTATTCCAAGGTTGGTACCACTCAAATATTCCATCAAATCAGAGCCTCTCAGATTGATATCCGAGCTGCCCCAAATGATGTGATGGGCATTGGCATCACTGCCTACAATGAGCGGAAGCCCACTAGATTGGCAGTATCTCACCACATTTCTGAAATCGTCGCTGGGAGACGGTTCATCGTGTGGTAAGTATGCAGAACAGTAGACATAGCGCCTATGGACATCATCCACGACGAGTTCTACTGTGACTGCACAAATATCTCGAGTAGTCAACTCAGAGATAAGGCATGCACTAATTGACCTATGCAACAATATGCATGCCCTGGGCATCAAACGAGGATTTGTCATACCAGTTTTGCTGAAAACAGCAAAGTTCTGGTTTCCAATATCTGTCGAATGAAAGTACCCCTTGCGAAAATATGGCTCCTGGACCAATGCGATGGTGACAGAGCCATTAAAAAGTTTTTCGCATAAATACAAATTTGCTGCCCGTTTGTGTTGAAGATTTATTTGTGCGACTCTAACTATTTGACTAGCGGAGTATATGCACAAACAATCTCCAACACAGATCAGACAGCAAATTGTAAGCGAAGCCAATTAAGTTGGCCAGAACGCACTTGGCGTAAAACCCATAAGGGAAATTGGGCAGGACTACTATGCTGTTCCCACGAAACGCAAGGGACAACAAAGATCGACCGTACCAGAGCCCCGCATGGCACAGTAGGGGCAAGATGCCCAAAGCACTCCGTTCGCGACTGGCATGTTTTCACCCCTCCAGCCATTCAGTCATCGGCACGGAGATAGACCTTGACTTAGGGGCACCTGATTTGCCGACTCCCGGCAGGATCAGGTCCCGTGGCTCAATTTTTGCCCAAACGTACAATTCGGCACCAACCGCCAAAGGGCGTAAGTGCAGATTGTGTAAAACAGACCGATTAAGAGTCTCTCTCTCTCTCTCTCTGTGCTAAGCCAGCTGAGAAAATAACTCTCTCCCGGTGTGCTCACACCCCGCAGCCGCGCCCTCCGAAAATCCTGCGCCGAACTGCACGATTAGGTAGCCGGAAACCACACGGCGAGTGTTCCACCTTCTCTGTCTGCATACGACAACCAAAGTTGCGTACCACCAGGTGCGCAACTTTGGCTACCGTACCCCAGCCGGCACCTCGTGGAGGTAGAGATAGGAGTTAGAAAACAGAGGTGATATATTTGCACATGTTCACTCATTTGCCAGCCAATTTCAGCCTCAATTTTCAATGTTCAATTTTTGAACGAATTCCGATGTTCAAAGTATTTTTCTAAGCTGAGGTGGTGGTAAAGTATAGGAGAAATACTGAGGTGGAGGTAAAAGATACGCATAATTGCAAAAACCTCATAAATAATGAAAGATGTTGTGAAAATGCAATGGAGACGCAAGGTGTTTTGTTTTTAACTGAAATAAAATGGAAATTTTTGACAAAGAAGTGAATATTCTTGGTCCTTGTTTGTCAAAAAATATATATTTCATTGCAAATATAGCTTTAAAAAATTATATCTCAAAAACAAAAAGCTATAAGTCACTAAATATTTGATATGTTATGCAAACAATTCTCAGCTTTTCAAAAAATATATAGTAAACATATTTTTGATGTTCTAGCAATGATGTATAATTTTTAGGTCCGCCTGAATATTTTTCATAGAAAGTTCATTGAATGAAAGGTATTTTCATTTTCCGCATCAGTGCTCGGTTTAGTGGTCCAGCAATTATGATTATGATTATGATTAGGAAGTTAGGTTAAAATAGCTTTTGTTGGGACCACCCAAATTCAGAAACGGGCACACTCTAGTGTTTGGCCTCTAGACCAAAGAAGAAATTACAGGTCTGATAATTTAAAAAAAATTCTGCCCTTTGTTCTGCCGGACCGGCGTACACGTAAGTAAGTAAGTTAGGGCATGGTGCATCAATGTTTTGCCCATTTTTTCCTTTTTTTATAAACTCGTAACTTTTGAACCATTTAGTCGATTTTAATGATTGCGGCATCAAATCATTTTTCGGAAATTTCATTGTTCGAATTTCCATTTCTATTTCGTGCTAGAAGCGGTTACTCAACTCGTACACTCATTTTTCGAGTTTTCAGGTTGTAGAGCCCACGGAGAATTGATTTTATAAAAAAAAATTTAACTCATATCCTAGAAATTATTTTTTTCCCCTCGATTTTTTATGCCAATTTCCAAGGGTGGGGGGGGGTGTGGGGTGACAAAAACTTTAAAAATGATTTGCATTGGCCTTATTAAAGTGTAGTCCAATTTTAAAATTATCAAAAAAATTGTTATTAATTGTGTTTCTAACTTTTCTAATTTTTTTAGGGGCTGTATACATAACAAATCAAAGATTCAAAACTGTGTAATCTTTGATTTCGAGATACAATTTTTTAAAGAAATGATGTTTAGATAATGGAGATGGAGATGCATGGTGTTTTGTGTCTACCGGGTGACAGAGTACCTAAAACCTAAAAACTCATTACAAAACTTTTCATTAGATATCATAATCATTAAAAGCGAATTAATGATTTTCTACTGACCATGTGGTAACTTTTGAAATCATTGTAACTCCAAAAAGAGCATGAAAAACATGTGCCTAACATTTCTAGAAAAGTAACCTGCTATGTTGACAGTACTATTTATAATGGAATTCTTTTTATAACGAAAGGTCTTCTAATATACGAAGGGAACGATTAACAATACGAAGGGATGTCCCCTGTTGCGAAACAAGATTTGAAGGGAACAGAGCAAAATATTAGATAAACGAAGGATCGTTTAAGCAGCGCTTACTAGGTTAGTAGTATAATGGGAGGCAATTATAACAGGATTCGAACCCAGCTTCTCTCCCAGGCTCCCATGAACTGTATAACTACAGTGGACTTAGCACAAAGCATCAAAATTCGAACCTAAGGCTTGTTCGCGACAAAATTTGGACACCCCTAAACACACACAACTTCGGAAATACTTTAACTATGAGGGAAATATTTTGCAGAGTGGTAGACGTATGTCTTTTCTTTAAGAAAATATAACACTTGTTTATATTACAAGCGCTCAGCGTAAAATCGATAAATTTCGAAAATCTTAGACAAACGCAGCTAAATTGGTTGCCAACATGTCTGCACTGACCCTCATGGTAAGGGTAAACTCCAGAGTTCGCCAATTTTTCATGCTGACCAAATAAGTAATGTTAATTTGTTTGATAATTATTGACGATACACACATAAATGATATAAAATTGTTTCATAGATTAAACTTCTAGCAAATTTGTTTTATTGCAAAATTGAGGTGTCCAGATTTTATCGCGAACAAGCCTTATTAGTGCTATTTCAATGACCTTCCTTTTATCTAATTATTCGCTCTTTTCCCTTTGCGTCTTGTCCTGCCCTAGGGATACTATAATTTTCATTACTTTCTTCTACCATTCCCGTTGTCTATTGTAAAGACTACCGTTATAAAAATATTAATGACTTTATTGTAGGTCAAGACTAAAATACGAGGTTCAATCTATTAAAGGAAATGGTAATATAGTAATAATATTAATATATTTATAAATTGTTCATTCTATTGCACTAGAATAGTTAGTTTTAGTAGAAATAGCTTTTTTTGCGTTCTTTGCTAAACAATAAGCGACAGGTATGTTTTTGATTTTGATGTGATTGATGAACTCTGTATACGAAACTGAAGCAGTACTTATTTCTGAAAACTGATGATCACATTCGTTTATACAATTGTTTCATAAAAGGTTTAACACAGTTTGTTTTCAAGTGATGTTTCTGGCGCTAGTGATACAGTAGGATTTCGAATTTGACATGGTTCCATTTTGGCAACAAAAGTACCCGTTTTTGGCAACACAAAATATTTCCCTTACAAAATGAAAAAAAGTTTGCTGTTATAGAATGTTTCGAACAATTGTATTTTTATTGCCGTAGGACGTCTTACCGCAGGTTGCCAAAAGCTTACTTGCACCGGACGGATAGCTCTTGGTGGACTTTTCAAGCATAACATGATTGCAATCGTTGATTAATAATATTTACTCAATTTCTAACGCATTTACCTACAATCAATTTTTTCATAACAAAAAAGGGTCTCGATTTTGGCACGGTTTCGATTTTGGCGATATAGGCGACACGCATTTGATGCCAATTCGAAATCCAACGGTATTAACGATTTAATGAACTGCTCTTTCCAATTTTCATTTATACTGGTTCCATGGTGCCGGTACATTCTTAATCTTTCCTTAAATTCTGGAAATGTTTTATTCCTAGACAAAATCCATTATGTGTCTAAAATTCTTGTTTTAATTGGAAATATGTACATAGTGGTAAATTTTGTGCAAAATTTAATTTCTGATTTGTTTTGTCACTACACTATTTTTTAATATTTTTTTTTCATGAAATGATTCGACCAAATTTTAGTATTATAAAAATGAATTAAACTATAAAACATAAACCAAATTTTTTGTTCATAATCATCTGCCAGAGCGATAACGTGTTTGCACTTCAACTTTTACAGGTTTTGGATAATTTTTTAAACATTTTTCTTGCTTTTATCACTTATCGTTCTGCCCATCTCCAATTCATGCTTCGTAGAAATAGTTCAAACTTCCAATCAAATCTATTCACTGACACCAGTCTTCAAAATAAAAACCCACTGTTCGATAAGTGCAAAACATTAGTCTATTAGTCCATTTTTGAAATCCACTCGATTGCTTACAAACTTCATGGTGAGTATTCGTTCTAATCCAGGCTCTCGAAATTTTACTGTCAGGATTCCGTCCGCACACTACGTAGCAACTAGTTTTCAACGAACAAAAAACAATTTGCAAAATCGCGGTTCTAACAGGATCTTGATCACTTCAAGGCGCGAAACAATATGATATGGCCATTGGGATCGCTGTTCGTAATATATACCCTCTTCAAAAGTTTAACCGACCGACTACGGGCTGCTGACAGTGGTGGAGTTAAAATATGAAGAAAAGATTATTAATAATATGCCGACTGCCGTACGCCAGCCAGCCAACAATATACCATAGTGGCCGGCGAATACTAGCAAACAACAGAGATCAAAAGCCCAACGCACAAGCACACGACTAAGAACGCTCGTGTTTAGTACCTGCCGTTTGCGGTTGGCTCCACCAGGTGAGAGTACTAGTGTGCCGGTGTCGGGGCAAATCGTCTTACTGAACCGAACCGCATCGCACACCGGTGGGAGGAGAAGTTGCATCTGTCTCTAGGATTATTACTAGTATAGTAATCTCCTTTGAGATGCATTCCGTGCCACAGTATCTGTATGCAAGTGATTGCACCTGAGAGCGAACTTAGTCGCTCTAAACACAAGGAGCGAATCACTAGTGTGCTTTAGAAGTGCTGAAGAATCACCAGTACTGCTACTGCTACCACTAGTAATTTTCGTGTTAAACATTGCTCCCTTCTTAGTACGGACGTTGATAATGTAACCGATGCTTTATATTTTTTCATGTTTTCTATTTTACTGTGAAAACTGTTACTGTTATAAGCTTTAAAATAAAATTTCTATTGATGTTTTGCTTCACATTACACAAAGATTGACTGCACCGACATGCTTCGTACAATGTAACGACTTGTAATTTCTATCGGCGGCTTACTGCTCGGTAGGCGCTTTCGATCCCCTCCTAAAGCGGCAGAAGATATTAGCCGCTATGCTCACGACTGGCAACCGTCGGCGTCACGCAAATTTTGCACCCAAAGATGAATGCTCGATCTGATCAGTTCAGGCCGCAATGGTCGTTAGACTGAAGCAGCTTCACGGTAACTAAGGGAAGTGAACCGACTGCAGGCACCGTAGTTGTGCTCTAAAATTACCGCGTTAAGTTTCGTACTTCAACTGGATGTATACGGAGCAGGCCAAAACACGCATTCTGGTTATCGGGTTGTGCCTTTGAACTGCGGGTGCGACCTTTAGTTATTTTGAAAATAACTGGACATCAAAATGGGCTCTAATTAGTTATACTTAAAATAATGGCACGAGTAACGCAATGACTGACCAGTTGCGTGACTGTGGGTTAAAATTCGCCGGCAGATCAAGCTGAACGAAACCCACTGAACCCAACGCTGCTATATTTAGAGCAACTACCTAACAGAATTGTTTGGACTTTTTTATTTTCCGTCACCGTAACAATTTTGATAATATTTTTCATTGATATTTTTCGGTGAAATAAAACCCTTCTTTTCTCGATCTGCGTAACGTGTATAAATTAGTTGACCAAAAATAAAATTTTCCAGGCGTCTGACGATTGGCGAAGCATAGTAGCCAGAAACTTTACGCAGATCGAGAAAAGAACGGTTTTATTTCACCGAAAAATATCAATGAAACATATTATCAGAATTGTTTGGATTTTTAACGGCAGGCTGTTAAAAATGAATTATATAACAAGTATCGCTTAATGCCATCGAAGCTATCGAATAGTGCCAAATTTTTGTTGGGTTTAAAGGAAAACGATTTAGTAGTGTTATATGGAATGAAAATATTGCAAATACAGGTAGCAATGTTTCTTGATATAATGCTCGGCATTTTTTCATGACGTGGGAACAGACATCTGATACAGATCAGTGGCAAGTCACTACTTAAAGAGACTCTGAAACGAGTTTAATTGTAAATAGGCTGAACTAAAACTTGGTCAAAGTTACTCGAAATGTCCTTAAAATGTACAATCTCAGATTCTGAGTAGTTTTCCAATCAGAAAATTTGAAGGTGGAACGTAAAAGTGCCTTATTTGTCACTGAGAATAATTCAACTGTTGATTGGAAGTAGCCAGAATTGGTTAAATTTTCTACTCAAATTTTCTCAAAATTTCAAAAAAGGAATTTCTGAGTAATATTACAGGGCGATTCAAGAGTATAAGTTTTCACAGTTTGAATATCATTTATCCCAGTCCTTCCAATGTTCGTTCTTTATAAATACACATTTACTCCCTAGTAAAAAGTACAGATTCAAGGATATAGCTTTATTTTATTTTCACGCGGATAATGGACAGAATTGATTATTATGAACAGATGCTCTAAAAAAATAAAAACTGACCATGCATGCAACGGAGGACTAATCCTTTTGCCGAAATGGTAAAACGTATAGATAAAAATAATCGAGATTACAAAAACATTATTGGTAATACCTGGAAAAGTCTTCGTATATCTAACTCTGCCCTTCCGAGAATAAAGGATTTTCTAAAAATCCACAAACCTGATAACGAAATAAAGGAAATTACTTCTGTAATAGAATTTAAGCTATGCCAAAGAAATTGGCAAGTCAATTTCGTCAATTAAGAACACAGGAAATTTTATTGACGCGTTAGGTTACGTTGAAACTGATGAAATTAAGATTTCGTTTGATGTAACGGCCTTGTTCCCTAGTGTTCCGGTGAAAGAAGCCGTAAAACTCTTAGAAAATTGGCTACAAGATAGGGGAAATGAGTGGAGAACTAAAGTTAAGGGTTACTTGAAACCAACCAAACTTTGTGTGAAAGAAATTTCGTGGCAACTTTTATAAACAAATGATGGGATCCCCAATGGGGAATCCCCTGTCACCTATCCTATATGTGGGCTATTTATAGCAAACATAGAAAATGAATTAAAGGAAATAAATGTTTTACCAGATCGCTGGTGGAGATATGTGGACGGTCATTTCTTTGTATTTTAAAACAAGAAGATTTTTACACTCTTTTGAAAATAATCAGTAATGTTTACAAAAGAATTCATTTTACATTCGAGAAAGAATAAAACAACAGACTTCCATTCTTAGTAATAGTGGTTTAGGAATTTTTAGGCATCCTACTAATACTAAGCGGGTGACATCTATCCAGTGTTGGACACAATTTCGCTAATTAGCGACGCGAAATTCTGATTATCGAGTTAGTGTTTTCGCTACACATGCCTAAACGCGTTTGAATACGGATGAATCACTAAAAATATAGAGATTGATGACATTTACTGCACGCACACTTGGCCGCGTATAAGGTTTTGCACGGGCGAGCATAACCTCACTTCTTTGACGTCTATCAGTGGTTTGTTTACATGGACTTAGAACGTGGGTTAACATGTTGAAAGTAAATATTGCTTAAGGCCTTAACGGTAAGTCAGAAAAGCACAAAAACTACCATTCCCAGTAGTTTGGAGGGCGACACTGCTGGATAATATGCTTTTAAAACGTTTAACTTCAATTTATGCATATCGCGTTCGCCTAACAAATAGTAAACAAACCACGAGTGGATGTCAAATGGGTGAATTGCGTTCATTCCGGTTCATTCGTGACGTCACCTTGCAAAACCTTATACGTTTACGAGGTTTGATTGCATCTGCAATTTTTCTTTCGGAGGGAAAATTTTTCCCGATGCACACAAACTACTAATACAGTCGCACATCAGCAATCCTTAGGCGTGGTACACAAATTACGTAACGCAAAAATTCCGGTTTTTTGACCCCCTCCCTCCCCTATGTAACATTAAGTAACGCTTGGCATAACCCCCCCATTAAATTACGTAACGTTAACCAAACCTCACCCCCCCGTACCTCAACATTCAATAAAATCGGCTTGAACCGCATATTTTTTTAATTTTTAAGAAATTCAACCAAATTAGCAAGATTAGCAAATTAGCAAGCTTCATATTAAAAACAACAATCAGGCATCGGCCCATGTTAAGGTGAAACGATACTAAATCCAAATATGGCTAGAAAGGCAATATCCTCACATAAGCGCCATCTTTCCGGCCATGTTTGGATTCAGTACCGTTTCACTTTAAGCTGAAATGGTAACAAGCAAAGCCATGGGTATAAACGTCCTGTTGAGAACTTGACCCTTCTTTATCGACAAACTTGGCAGAGTACAGGACAATTACGGGGCTAGTGCAGTGATCCTGCTGGCTCTATAGAGCACTTCCCAGCCTAGATTTAAACATACGACGGCTTGTTAGGCCAGCATCGTACCCCGAAGCAAACTGGGCAGCCTGAAATGGTCTTCAACCGTAATAACTGGAAATTTAATAAGATTATCTTTATCAGCTGCAAACCATAACTTTTTATCTTAATTTTCATTAGTATAAACCGAATCACTGTTTTCCACCTCCAACAAGTCCTTTCCTCATTTGGCAACTGCCTTTTTGGTATTCATAAATTTGTTACGTAACTATTCTCATGATTCCCCCTCCCCCCTATGTAACAACAAATAACGCTAACTCGACCCCCCTCCCTCCCCTCTAAGCGTTACGTAATTTGTGTACGAAGCCTTATAGTATTATACCGCACTTCCCACTAAACGGGAATACACAACAAAATGGTCTCTTTTCAGCATATAATTCAGCGTATGCAAACTTTTTCACCGAGTAAGGAAGGGAAAAAAATGAATTAAGATATATTTTCGAAATCGCTAGGTCTACACTAGTAGAAATAACAAATTTCAAATACCGTTAGGGTCCACAAAAGATCCTTCAATTTTATTTTATGGAGCTAATTAGACCATTACAAATATTTAAAAAAGTTTTTGTCCCTCCGGTGTTGGGCCAATGAAGGGGGGGAGGGCGAAAAAAAACAAAGAGAATTTTTTAATCGAGCATTTCGAGGATTTTAGGCATTTTTACTTAAAGTTTAAACGTGAAAACCAAACCTATGTTTGCTTTTAATAAATACGTTGTTATTTTTCATGCAAAAATCTACGAACTAAAAGACAAAAACGAAAGAAAATTTTTTTGGTCGAGTTTCGAAAATTCCACTGTTTGAACACTCATTTTTCGAGGTTTTCATGCTGTAGAGCCCACAGACAATTGACTTTATAAAAAAAAATTAACCCATATTCGACAAATTATTTCTTTGCCCCCCCCCCCCCCCCCCCCCCCCCCGATTTTTCAAGCCAATTCAAGGGGGAGGGGGGGGGAGTTGACAAAAACTTTGAAAATGATTTGCAATGGCCTTATCAAACTACCTCAAGAATTGAATCAAAATAAATTGTAGAATCTTGTAATATGCGTAGTAATTCGTACAAAACTAAAAATTTGAAAAATAGCTAAACAGTTTTTAACCTGAAGACAAATATTCTACTGCTTCCTAAAGAATTTTTTATTATGTTTTAGGTTATTCACATAAAGTAATCTGTATCCAGGTAGAATTGCAAAACAAACATCATTAAGGTATATAAGGAAAAGTAATGGTCCTATGCTACTTCTTTGTAGAACACCGGACTTGTTGCAAAATTTACTTGACTCGGTAGAGCCCAGCTGGGATGAAACCCAAATCTAGGGGGACAAAAGTAATTACGCTAAAACCGTTAGTCGTAGGTATATAGGTATATAGGAAAACATTTGTCATTTCAACTTCCGCATTTTTTGGTGTATATGGCATTAGGGTAGCCATCATAGTAAGCGAGTGCAAAATATAAACTTTTTTTGTGGCTTAAGTTAGCTGAATAAAATGTTCAGTAAAGTTAAAGAACGTCAAATTTTGAGTAACTTTGCTAAAAAATGAAAGCCCTATCTTTTATGGTTGATAGGCTGGAGCAATTTAAAGTGTTTTGGTCAGGGTGGACTTGAAAAATCCGTTTTTTTCTTAATATCTCCTTTCGTGTTCATTTCTCACAAATCATGCCTTCTGAGCACTTTCATATCCATTGAAAATCTACATTTTGTTTGAAGGAATCAAGTCTCTTTCTTCTTTGGTTCTGAAGCTACAGACAGTTTTTCAAAAAAATATATGCTTTTTTCAAATGTCAATAACGTAAAAACTGCTCAAAAGCAGCAAATCAAATTTTGTATAGATGTTTAGTAATATATTGACCACCGAAATTAATCGATATCGCATCGGTTCAGGTTGGCCCTTTTTTGCTAGACCGTATTGAATAATGAAGTAAAAATTACCGTTTTACTTACCAAAATCACAATTTTAAAATGAATATCGATAGAATGAATGGATAGAATCGATCGAAAATAAGAACGCCAATAGCTTAACGATTTCTTAATCAGTCTTCTGAATTTTCGCAATAATCGATCGTAAAATCCTCTACGCGTCGACCCAAATAAAGAACGCATTGATTCTGAGGTTGCCACTATTAAACAATTGAAAATAATGAATCACTGTCCAAATGGAAATCCTCGCTTCGTAATAGGTTGGAAAAGACGTTAAGTTGTAACGTGTTTTTAGAACAAAAGTAACAGAACTAGACATGAGCGAACGATTCACGAGCAGTTCAAATGGACCGGTTCACCGCGGTTCGTCAAATGTACCCCAATGTGACACGAAGTTTGGTTCGTGAATCGTAATTTACCAAACTGAAAACCTGGCGAACAAACGAACCGTGAACAGCGACCCGCTCATTTCAATCGGATCGCAACAGCAAATGAACGACTCAGAGCCGCCCACACAAAAGGGCCTTTTCACCCACTTCTAAACAGAATCTCCCCGTCCCAACAGGTCGAAGATTCTTTCCGATGATTAAACCTAGACCAATTTGATGTCTGTGTTAGGGAAGTGCGCCAGAAAAAGAGACAAAAATCGTTTGTCCGAACAGCTCGCGAATTCTTTACGGCTAGACGATTTTGATATCTGTGTTCAGTAGTGAGTAGTGAGTAGTGAGTAGTGAACAGTTAGCAGTGAGTAATGAGTCGTGAGTAGCGAGTAGTGAGTAATGAGTAGCGAACGAGTAATGAGTCGTGAGTAGTGAGTAGTGAGTAGTGAGTAATGAGTATTGACTAGTGAGTAGTGAGTAGGGAGTAGTGAGTAGTGATACTGAGTACTGAGTACTGAGTGCTGAGTGGTGAGCGCTGTGTGCTGAGCAGTGAATTGTGTCAATAGTGAGTAGTGAGCAGGGAGAAGTAAAAAGTGGGAATTGAATAGTGAGAAGTGGATATTATCTGCTATCCACTTCTCACTATTCAACTGGTGAACGATTTAGACTCAGTCAGAACCGTCACTTTTTGCAATCCTTATAGTTTATTTTAGTGGTTGTTTCGGAATTTACGCGGTTTTTTACGCGATTTTCGGAATTCACGTGGTTTTTTTACGCGTTTTTCGGAATTTACGTGGTTTTTTTACACGAATTTCGGAATTTACGCGGTTTTTTATGCGATTTTCGGACTTAACGCAGTTTTTTTACGCGAATTTTGGAATTTACGAAGTTTTTCTTACGCGGTTTGATTTACGCGGGACGTATCCTTCGCGTAAAAAGCGACTTGAGTGTAGTTGTGTTTATTTCACGGATGGAAAATTAGTCTTTATATTGTTTACCCAGGTAACAATTTGGGTTTTTTACACTCTTATGAAGGCATTTAAGACCAAAATTGGCCATGAAAACCGCCATAAAAGTATAATAAAACTCACATTGTTGCTTTGGTAGTCAGCTTTTACCATGATTTTTGGGGATAATAGGGCAAAATCGACATCTTCTCAAGGCTGCACAAGATGGAACTAATACCAATAGATATCTTGTAAGATTCCAAACTGGCGGCTTCCAAATAATTTGGATTACGTGCTCATTTTTACCCATTGCGCAACGGGGTAAGGCTGCCATAACGTGTAACTTTAACAATTTTTGACCCATTTAGACGGAACTGCTGGCATTTGATTCGTAAATTCAGCTAGTATAAATAAACTGAATCATTTGGCCATCCAAAGATATGCAATTCCCGGAAATCCGTATGTAATATAAGCTTCAAGTTCGGCACAACCAAAGTTATTTATTTTAGCTAATGCGTTATCGCAGAAAATACTGTGTAGAGATTTATCTAACAGAAAAATTTAATACCAATGTCTTGTCCCGTCTACCCTTACTCTTCAAATGATTTTCAAGGGCAAATTCATAGAACTGCTTATAAAACTTGGTGGTCCGTAATTACCTTCTGACAGCAGCAAAAAAGTCGTTCTACTGCCATGTCGCCTACTTTTCATAAGCTTTTTATAAGCACTTGAAAAGTAAGGTTAAGCATGAAAAAAATCAGTTGAATCACAGCTTTAAAGCCTAAAGCTTGTTGTGATAAAAAAGCTGTTTGAGCCAGCTAGCATTGTAACTTGGAAATCAATAATCGTTGGAAGAAAAGCTTTAGTTTTACTGTCAAATCATGCTAATCGATGTGGTTTTAGCGGCCATAATGAAATTTCTGGAAGAATAAATATTTTGTTTTTCAGCAGATTCCACAGTTGAGCAGCTTGTGCGCATTAAATTGTTCTAAAAAGTATACTCGATTAGTCGGACGATTTTTGAATAGGTTCTATCTGCAAATGGGAGATTCTCTTCGGGTCTTCTCTCTTCCGCTCATCACGTCAGCATAAAAGCATTGCAATGCAGTTAACGATTAGCATGCTAATAACGCCTGCAACTATTTTATGCGAACAAAATGCATTAAAGTTTATTTGCATCATCGTGATAAGTACAAGAGATGAAGCATCAAGAGAATATCTCAAGCATTCAAAAATCTGGCCTAAATTGATAATACATATATTCGTCAATTGGATCGTAGCACTAGTCTCGCAATTTTCCTGTGCTCTTACGTGAAGTCTGGCGTACAAAAGCAGAAGGTCAGGTTTCGAAAACGGAATAAAAAAAATGCAATAAATTTGTATAATGAACTGTTTTATTGGAATTTTATAGCCTATACATATAAGAGCCTTGTCTGTAGCCAAAACGAGGGGCGCGATATATATTTTCGTGGTAATAATCGCCCACATTAAGCAAATACTCAAACCAATCATACCAGATGCATTCAAGACGAGCAAAAGTGACGTAGTTGCACCGCATAGAGTTACATAGCGTTATCGTTACTCTTGGTTCATCTTGGTATTGCTTAATGCAGGGTGCAATGCCCTAATACCCCTTTTTTGATTCGCGAGCCCCCTGGCGGATTTCCCTATACTATTGTGCAGCGAACTAAATTTTTGGCGAACCCTGAGGGTTCGAGACCCCCATTTGGGAAATGCTATGCTACTAATGCTGCGCAATAGTCACGTTAAAGAATTCAAATAAAACCAAAGGGCTTTAGAATTGTTACTTGGGGGTCACTTGAAATGAAATGACCTATATAAAGACATATATAAAGTTGTTGTTTCAATTAAGGAACAAATTGGCAACCTCGATGGTTGCATGGATTCAAAATAATATTAAATTTTTTAATCGCTCCTGCTCAGGGACATTTCTTGTATATTTTCAATTACTGAACGCATGTTACGTTTTTACGCTCATATTTTACGATGTTTTAACAAGTTGCCAATTACTAAGAAAACATATTCAGTGCACTCCATAGCTTAAAATATGCAATATTATTATGAACTGGATTGATGTGTATAATGTGTCGGACATTTTTTTCCGACATACTTGAAGTTTAATTGCATTTGATTCCTTCATCTGGCAGATCATCGTTCTTCAAAACCATGCTGAGCTCGTCATTAACCAAGCAAAACCATTAACAGGCACGCTTGGTTCAGCTTAATTGCCCCCTTCAACCGTTTCAAAGTTTGTCGTTCATAGGCTGTTAAAGTTTAAAATATTAAAAACACCTTGCTGGCTTAGTCAACGCAGGGGAATCGTGCTCGATAATTAGCATATCATGGCAATTAATTACAACAATAAACATATACTTTTACTACAAATAGGTTGTGAGAATTTCTAGATTCGTCACAATCCACGGCACGAAGATTTGTCTGCTAACGTTTGTACCATCCTTCACGGTGACTGCGGCGGGACGACCAGTGGAGATTACTCAAACGGCGTAGGCCCCGAGGCGGCTGGCAGTTTTGCATCTCAATTGCAACCCCATGATTCCCTCGCATTATCATCTGTGGATTGTGCTTAGCCAGCCAGATCCTGGTACGAGGGGTAATACGAACTGAACGGAACGGCATGGCATCAGTTATTTGTGACGGATATTGCCATAGTTTTGAGCTGAACTTCGCGATACAAAATGCCAACTAAGCTTGTACTTGGGATTAGATTTACCAACGCGCAAACGTTTACGCATGAATATTCATTTGGAGCTACCGCGCTGCATTTGGTTGGAAGTGAGATCGGAGCTTCATTTATGGATAGATTTTAAGGTGTGAATCTTCTGTCACTCGGTGGTATTCAGTTTAATGGATGGGGCTTCTAATTGCCGATGATGTTGAAATAAAACTAAATTTCTGACACCAGTTGGATTGGCAAGCAAAATGTTACAGTTCTCCAAACCTTCGTATCGGATGATTTATTAAAAAATTTACTGCGCTTTGACTGCTAATTGAAAGTTATGCACTCTAAGCCTGTGAATCAATGTTTAATCGCAGTTTATTGGCTGCTCGTCAACGTCGCAGATGAGTTGTTGAAATGAAGAGAATTATGAAGAGAATTTAATGATCACGAAAGAAATTAACGGCATTGCAATGGTTATGCCACCCTCGGGCTATATTCTGTTCAGGTGCCTTTATCGTTCATCTATTTGTGCAGTCATTTAAATTGTAGGTTTATTGCGAAGAACAGCTTAGCAATTGCTTTTTGAAACTACCTTTACAATACGATAGCTTTGTTTACTTGGATTAGTTTTATATTAGTGCCATCCAGATTGTTTTCCGCAATGACGTAGGGCCGTTTAGATGTTTAATGGTAATTCTACCGAATAGACAATCACTAATGACTTGGAATGTTGATCATCAAGCTACTACCTATACTACAGCTTGAAACGAGGAAAAATGTCTATTGAATAAACCTGTGAGTTAAATTCAATTTTGTATAACAGCTTATGACTTAACTTTAGAAACTAAAAATAGATAGACATAAAACTTGTATTGAAATGTATTAATCGGGCACGGGAATATCTTACTGTTGAAGAAACTGCTCGGTACGTTTTCAATTGAATAAGATATTCTGCGTTTGACCAAAATTTTCCAACGAGTTAACCATCAATTTACCACAAACGGATATGTTAACGTCCAATCCTGTTTGGCCCATCGAAAACTGATTTTCCAATTCCTTGACAACGGGGATTAAGAGTAACTCTAATAATCATATCTTCAGAGTTTTTATTCTTTAATTGGACTAGAAATGAACAATAAATTATTCCATGTGTGAAAAATAATATTTTATATCACATGATAAATGGATAATAAAAATTAATTGTGCATCAAGAAAGTTGATTTCATCATTTGAATAGTACCTGCTTAATAACTCGTCTTTCACATGGTCGAATGCAGCCATAAACACCGTATAAATCGCTAACATTAACACTAAGAAGAACGCGTGACTCGTCAACTTTTTTATGCTTCATAACCTGTCAGCAACTTACATTCTGAACCATCCTGATGGTTGTTTTACCGTTTATGACCATCGATAAATGAAAAATGTGGTGACGGGTGATCAATAACCGTGCAATGTTCCATTTATCACAAGAAATCACCACGACTAGCACGCTGTAAATGCTATGTTTGCTCACTAAACATAAATGCTATGGTGTTACATAGGGATATCCGTAACAACCATAATGATCCACTAAATATTTAAGTGGATTTGAACAAATCTTACACCATGCGGGAAAAAGACATTTCAAATATAGGTTAGCCCACTCCATCCAAAATCAAATTATTCTTCATTCCACGACATCAAACCGGAGATGCAGAATAAAGATTCTCATTACCGCTCCAATCGTTTCCCGATGCACACAGGATTTTTGCTTGTCTGAACGGTTATTTTTTCTCTCTTCTATCAAATATAAATAAATTGCTCCAGCAAATGCCAATCGCCCTAATGACTTTTGCAATGCATCCGAGCGACGGTTTCGCAGCGCGAAATGTCAAGTCGAGCAGGTTTCCAGCTAGCACCCATCATCTCGATGGGTCCATTTTCCTACGCGGCTAGTCCGCGAATATTCCCCGCCCCTTCGGTTATTTGCTAGAACAACGATTGGAGGATGTTTCAAACAGTGATGCTCCTCTATACGGAGGAGGTTGGCATTGCAACAGTTAGCTCGGTTGGAAACCAGACCTGGACAGGTTGGTCGGATGAGAGTGAAATCGGGTTCAAGTATGCACTTTGGGCGATATTACCTTCGGAGATTACGTGGCAAGCGAAACCGGTTGATTCGAAGGGGCCTGTTCGGTGGATTTGGCCACCACTGCTGATAGATAGTCCGGACAATTTATTTGTTGTTTAGGAATGCAAGTCTATACAGGCTACTGATATTGCTACTGAATGCTTGGATGTAAATAAATGTCCTTTAGAACATGAATTCATTCATCCTCAGAAAAATTAACGCATAAAATTAAACATAGAATTACATAACTTTATGATAGTTAGAACAGAGAAATCAATACCTAAATTACTACCATGCGAAATACCCGAGCTAATTATAAATAATGCAACCATGCAGTGTACTTAGATGATTGTATTCAAAACCATTCATCTAATAACTGTTTTATATCATCTGACACTTGTGCTAATGAGCCTTCATACCAGTTCATCAAAAGAAAAAATGTAGATGAAAAATATTTAGTTGCCAGTAGCTAAATGCCATCTATTCAAGTCAAGGTGCTTTTTGGCGTATTGTTATACCATGTTCTACTTACCGTACATCATCATTCAGTTCAATTTGTGGCAGTATGAAGCTAGCCCGGTCAGCTAGTTTAAAATAAAACTTGTTAATGAATTCCACTAAATAGAAAATGTTATCGTTATGACTGCAAATCGGGACTAATTATAACTATCGTTAGGTCTGGTACATTGATGAGTAGCCTCACTCCGTATTACTGCGTAAATTTCAGATCACTATCTCTATCTCTATCTATTTTTCTCTTCATCTGTGTTTCTTTTCCTCTATCTCTCTCCTTATATATCTTTCTTTGTCTACGTTAAGAACGTGTGCCAGTGTCGTAACAAGAGGTAGTTTCGTTGTCTGGAGCAACATGGTAGACTGTCTTTTTTGACCAGACCAGACAATTTGTACCATGACAATGAGGTCATCCCTATGGTCCGCAAAACGTGGAATCCGGTCCATAAACCGAAGCTAAGGACAATTGAGACCGGTCGGTTTTATGATCTTTTTTATTCAGAGTAACTATCCTATATTTTATCAATCATAAATGAACTTTTCAGCACTAAAACTTGATTCATTTATTATCTGGACGCAAAAAAACGGATCTATCTCGAAGCCATATTACTGAATTAAAAATTTTAAGTTGGGTACTTAATGAAGGTCATTTATTACTCTGTAAAGAAAAAGTGATGGAAAAAATATTCCGATTCGGTTCTGATGAAATCTCGAACTTTTCTTCGAATACCACTCATCATATTTTGGACATTCTGTTGTAGTGATCGACATCGGACCGGGTAAAGTCCGGAAAGTCCGGTCCGATGTCCGGTCCGAAGTCCGATCGGAACGAAATTTTAGAGTCCGATTTTTTATCGGACCGGAACCGGAACGAAGCGTTCCGGAACCGGACCGGACCAGGTTTTCCGTTGAAAGTCCGGAAAAGTCCGGAGCACTTTTGATCGTCAAACTGACCGCAGTGGAAACGATGACTAGGACTTACTTTATATGTTTAAAACTAATTTCCTTTAACTTCCTCAGTATTGAGGAAAGACAACAATTTCGCTAGCAGTAATACACTTTCTGTTTAAGGCTCCAAAACAAGTCCAACTAATCGATTTATTTTTTAAAAATTAGCAAATATCTGTGGGTCTTAAAACCGAACGTTTCGCAGCATCGGCTCGTGCGCTCGTGCCTTATGATCCCTCAAAATTTAATTTCAAAGAACTAATTTTAAAAGTTATGTAATTATGGCACTTCATCTTCTCGGTAATGCCGTAGGTAACTGATATTCACGCTTATGGTCCAATATGAAAGATAACTCAAAAGTTTCATCAGATTTTTCAAAATTATCGTATAGGTTTGGGCCGAAGAGGCTCAGATTTTCATGAAATTTTGCTTACGAGTATAGGATGTAAACTTTTTAATGAATACAATATGTTATCCTATTTTCCCAGAAAACTTCACTAGAAATTTTTCGATTTTTTCGAACATCGCTTATTTCGAAAGTTTATAGTTTTAAAATCAAGCATTGCAGAACAATTTTTTTATGAAAATGTAATAAAATTTTCTCAGCAATCCAGGAAAAATATTAGTTGGAACAAGTTTTCCACATGATTTTCTATGACGGTGCAAAATTTTAAGGAAATGTTGGAAAACCCATGATCTAAGTCTTAAGAAATTTTGAAATACAGTGGACTTTCGGAAAAGTTAATGAATGGGTCGGCTAGCTTTTCGAAATATTACCTTTTCTGAGTAGTCCTAAGAGTCATTGAAAATGATAAACACAAATCAAAAAATATATTCTCGGATGCAGGATGCTTATTATAAGGTATCTGGAAGTTGTAACGCAAAGAAATATGTAGCAAGATCTTTATGAAATAATGCTTCCCCACGATAAAACTGAACCTTGTCGTGGTGTAGGGCTTTTTAACTTATCAGTAAATGAGCAGCGGTCACGTTTACTTCTGAATGTGGGTATATGTCAAAATACTTTTGTAATTTCAAGTGGGACTCCAGTCCAGTATGTCCAGTATGGGAATCTCTGATAATAAATAGATGAATGTTTCTGGGATTCATCTCTATTTATCACAGCTGTCACAAATATCTCCGCAAAATGTTGGATTGATTGGGTCGATCGGGACTAACCCTAGTAAGGGGATGTAAGCGGGTTACCAGATCCGGTTGAATGCCGAAGGACAACTCTACAATGATTACTGGTATAATAATAGAAGTAGGGTATGTTGCTACATCGTCGTAATTGCCTATTCCCGTCCTATCCAACACAAATTATTAAAAATATCAGCATTTTTATGACACACAATGCAAAACTAGGTATTCGCTAATATTTTAGTTAGTTGTCTATCATACGCAATCAATCAAAGCGAGCTGAGATCTATTTAAATGCTTTTTATCATTAAAGAAGTCCTACCAGCCAAATTTCCTACGTTTTTTCGTGCGACGAAGAAGACAATGTCGACTAATCGTGCTAATTTCCGTCATTCATAAATGAAAATAACTCACGCAAGGCATTGTCGTTATTCTACAGCCAGAAAAACTTGCCTGACCTGCAGAAATTTTGTAGAATAACATTTGTCATGCCGTCCTACACAAATACATGCGCGTTAGCTTCGTAAACATTGTTGTGATTTTTAGTTCGGACGATGAAAAATTTTGTTGGACGGATTTTAAAACGGTACGACGAATTTTAGCAATGAAGTCAGTTGTGTAATTTCAATAATATGCTTTAATAGTCGCTTTTCAGTGATTTCAAAGTTCGCGGATCGGAAGGTAAGTGTGTTTTAGTCAAATCAGTACAAGAACTTTTGGAGTATTCACTAAATCCATCCAACAAATGATGAAAATTAGAATGGCTTTCCTTATTACGACGGGAATTAGAAAAAGACCCTACTTAGGTAGTAGATGGGAAAATTAGGTCAATTCGTGTCGTGTGTTCGAGTCTCGGCTGGGCGATGCTGCTGGATTTTCGCTCTGGTCTCGTGGCTGTCCTGTGCTCTGTGGCCGGCCGCAGGGTCTGTCGATGGGGAGGGGTTGAGTCTTAGAGAGACGTTTAAGCCCACAGCTTTACTGCATTAGCTCTTTGTTCTCGAGGGTTGGAAGACGAGTGCGTCTCTATAAAGCTTTATAAGCTCCAACTCCTCTCGACTACCGCGAACGTCCGGGTTGTGCTGCGCTCAATTTATTTTGTATCTTGGGACAGTGCATAAATGCTGGGGGAATGAAAGATTCAATTTGCCCTGATAAGTTGATAACCGCTAATGCTCCGAAATTTGTCTTTCCTATTAGATCATTTGTGGTTGTTTGAGTTAGAAAATTGAAAGCGGGCGCGCAGTTGAGAATCGGTGTCAGACGGGGCTGACGAATCCTCCACTTCTTCACTATACTACATTTTACAACTCAAGTATGACCGCATTTCAAGGTCAAGACTAAAAACATGAGATTAGTCTAACTCAAGTAGTACAAAAAGTCCAAAGCACATTAACAAATTCGATCTATCATTTTTCTTCTCATCATCATCATCATCATCATCATCATCATCATCATCATCATCATCATTATATTTAAAGTATGGCATTCCGGCCTTTGGCAGAGAGAACTTAGAGTCAGTTCGTGGAGTACGCGCAGGGCCGGAACGCCTCCGCCTGCGGGCATAGGCGTGACGACTATGCTTTTGGTTCTACCTGTGTTTTAGTGGGCGACATTGCCTGTCTCGTCAAGTAGAACTGATGTTTGAGGTCTCCCTGACACTTCGTTAACATTACAAATGGACCCAGTGTGTTGTACATAAATCGTGAATCTGTCACAATCTCGAGTTTAGCAAGTTTCTGAGGAGCTCAACCTAAGATAACTCATTTTGGCAGTAACGTCACTATTTACATTTACATTTAATTTACAAATTTTCAATTTTTCCTCACAATAAAGTAGAAAACAATCCCCCTGTTACTTAGCCAGATAAAATAAAGCGGATAGCACTTAAATATTCGCCGTGATTGTATAACATTTTGCCGAATACCATTTCGTGAAAAACCTTACGCGGAATGTACCATTTCACGGGAAACCTTTTCATGAAAAGTACCATTTCGATCCTCGGGGTGATCCTCTCCTTACTCGTTGTCGCTCGTCCGGACCCAACTGAAGGAAAGTAATAGAGGTCAGTAGACCCAGGAAAACAAATAAACCTGGGCATAGCTGATTTCTGCAGGCGGCTGCAGAAAGTTTTTGGTGGTCTTGTTATTGTCTTTTATGTTTTAAGGAAGAGTCTAAAATTTCTCGAGTTCGATTAGCTGAGTTTGTATGATAGTTCTTATTCCCCTACCACAGGGGCGAGGGGTCTCAAATCATAAAAAAATCCTGCCTGCAAAATCCCCCACATGCCAAAATTGGTTCCATTTGCTTGATTAGTTCTTGAGTTATGAGGAAATTTGTATTTCCTTTGTATGGGAGCCCCCCTCCTAAAGGGGGGAGGGGTCATAATTCCCCTCCTAAAGAAAGGAAGGGTTTCAATGCACCATAAAAAAACTCTTATCTCCAAAAATACCCATATGCCAAAGTTTGTTTCATTTGCCTGATCAGTTCTCGAGTTATGAGGAAATATGTATTACATTTGTATAGGAGCCTCCTCCTAAAGTGGGAAGGGGTCCTAATTCATCATATAAAAAAATTCTTGCCTCCAAAAACCTTCACATGCCAACTTTGGTTCCATTTGCTTAATTAGTTCTCGAGTTAAAAGGAAATTTGTATTTCATTTGTGTAGGAGAAGTGGGGAGGGGCCCTAATTCCCCTCCTAAAGTGGGGAGGAGTCCTAATTCACCATAGAAAAAAATCTTGCCTCCCAAAACCTTCACATACCGTTACGCGGATTATTTTACCAGTGGCCAGAAGCCATGGGTTTCGTTTCTATTTGCTGTTTGAAGTACTTTTAATAAATCGCCTGATCGCATCACTTACCACAGTGAATCCAGATCTGATCATACTCATACTAACACAATCCTTCTTCCCGTGACATTCGTGGAGATGCAGAGGTAAACTCGGACTCATAACAGCGAATGTTGAACTAACAATCCTTTCCTTTCCTAACGATCACAAGGACGTGGCCGGCGCCGTTATTGATCTATATACAACTTTATACTACTGCTACTGCTACTGAATTGTTACACATTGACGATAGTCAACTTTCCCGAAATGATATCTGTGTGGTTCCCTGTGCAACTTCATTAGCTCAGATCAATCACGGAGGTGCAACTACGATGTGTGTGGTCGTTCATGCTCATGCTCATGCTCCCAAAACCTTCACATGCCGAATTTGGTTCCGTTTGCTTGATTAGTTCTCGAGTTATGCAGAAATTTGTGTTTCATTTGTATGGGAGCCCTCCCTCTTAGTGAGGGAAAGGGTCTCTAACCATCATAAGAACCTTCCTCGGCCCCAAAAACCCCTACATGTAAATTTTCAAGCCGAACGGTTCAGTAGTTTTCGATTCTGTAAGGAACATACCGACAGACAGAAATCCATTTTTATAGGTATAGAGATTAAGCGACCAGTTGGATAACCCGAAAAAAAGAAAACAAAACGAAAAAAACATCTTTATAAAATAATAGTTAGTTCCTTTCAGTAAATTTAAAATAGTTGGTTTCGTCCCTGCTATTGCTTCTTTTGCATTTAAAATTCAATCTAAGTTTGCGCTTTTCCCCGTATCTAAGATAAGTATTTTCTTCAATCTAAGATAAGTATGTGCCCGTATTGAACTGTTGCTATAACTGTCCGCTACAAGAGTTTAATCTAATCCCAGTTATGATGAGACTCTGTATTAAACTGTGAAAATGCGTTAGGAATCCAAAAATGAGAAATAAAGATTGAAGGAAAACACAGGTGTGTGAATGAACGCTTTGGATAACCAAAAAATTTAAACTCTCAGAAAAGTTAAGGCAAACATTAACTTTTTAGAGTGTTGCATGGGAGCTAATATTCGCTTAACTTTTCTGAACAATTAACTTTTCAGAGAGTTAACTTTTCCAAGAGTCCACTGTATTTTTTTCTTAGTGTTAGTGTCGAAAATTTCACTGCAGTGATTTTATTTTTCTACAGGAGTTTTCCACCACCGTGGAAAATTTTGAGAAATATGCTGATATGCTTTGCTAAATGGCTGAGATTTTGTTCGCCGTTTCATAAAACAAATTGTTCAAGAGCTATAAACTTTTGAAGCAAGTGATGTTCGAGAAAACTGGAAAATTTGATTTAAAGTTTCCGGGGAAAATAAAAAATCGCGAATTTAAATTAATTTTCATTAAAAAGAGCATAAACTGACGGTTGAAAGACAATTTTTTAATTAAAATCTGACTTTTATGTCTGAAAATGCACCATTCCATGATGGGTAAGCTACCAAGCACCAGTTAATGGTGCCGCATTTTTCAATTTTTTTAAATGATCCATTTCAGGCCGGTTAGCGTTTAGAAGTTACAGAAGGTTCTACACATTCAAAGCTTTACCTTTGACATTTACGTATTTTTTAAAAATTGGTAAATTTTGCCTCCGGACAATTTCGGACTTCCGGACCGGAATCGGACCGGAACCGGAACAGAGCTAAATCGGACCGGAACGAAATCGGACCTAAATATTCCGTTCCGATTTTTTACCGGACCGGAACCCGGACTTCAATTTTCGTTCCGATGTCGAACACTATTCTGTTGGCTGATCTGAGCAGCCATTTTGTTCTAACAGCTCTTCATTTCTGTCGCATCCGGAGTCACCTTTCCACTTTACTTCAACTTCTGTTCGACACTTGCCCAATATTTTTCAATTGGGTGGAATTGAGGGTAGTTAAGTGGATTGACGTCATTTTCGAAAAAAGTGCTTCTCCACTGCAGTGGCAGCTTGCCAAATAGACCAAAACCTTACACGTCCTCTCAATGGAATATTAATGTATGGAAAAAAGCGTTTTTAGGCACTCCTGCTTGTACATTTTGACACCCGTAATCGAGACTACGGAGCTCACGAAAACCTAACTTTTGCCTTTCTACTACATACGATGATTGATGACCTAAGTGGCTTGCCTCCCTAAGACAAAGCATGTTGAACAAGGTTTCTCCATAAAACTCGGTTGTGGGCTACCGCTCTCCAATTCCTTGGACACCGACCGAGTGCTCTCCGCCAGATCTCGCTCCACCTGGTCTAAGCATCTTTGCAGGGTAGTTGTCCAGCATTCTTGCAAATGGCCCGCCCATCGTATCCGTCCAGCTTTAGCCACCTTTTGGATACTGGGTTCGCCATAGAGCTGTGCGAGTTCATGGTTTATCCTCCGCCTCCATACTCCGTTCTCCTGTACGCCGCGAGAATTGTTCTTAGCACTCGCAAGTCCCCTTCGAGCATTGTCCACGTGTACGGGGACTTACTCTGCTCGACCGCAACTACTTGTGAAGTCCACAGTAAGCACGACTTCCGATTTAATCAATTTGCTGAGCTTCCTGGGGAAGCTGTTTTCATCCATGATTTTCCATAGCTCTCTCCGGTCGATGGTATCATATGCGGCTTTGAAGTCAACGAACAAATGATGCGTGAGAACTCTGTATTCACGGCCCTCTTGGAGGATCTGCCGGAGTGTAAATATTTGTTCCGTTGTAGACCGACTTTCGACGAAGTCGGATTGATGAGTTCCCACAAATCTGTTCGTAATTGGTGATAGTCGGCGGAAAATGATTTGGGACAGCACTTTATAGGCGGCATTGAGAACGGTGATCGCTCGATAGTTCTCACAATCCAACTTGTCCCCCTTTTTATAGATTGGGCAGATAACCCCACATTTCCACTCCTCCGGTAGTTGTTCGGTATTCCAAATTTCAATAATCGGCCGGTGTATACAAACGGCCGTCTGTTCTGGTTCCAATTTAATAAGGTTCGGCCCGATGCCATCTTTCCCTGCTCCCTTGTTGTTTTTAGCGCCATAATGACCTCCTTAACTTCCCCTATCGTTGAGGCTGGTACCGCCTACCCGTTTGTTGCACCATCGCACAGTGGGGCGACTCCATACAAACGCTGGCCAAGCAAAAAAATCTCTTTAAATCAAGGATAATATGTGGTTCTTAAGTAATTTCGGGGTGCTAAGCTCGATTTTCAGGTTTATTTTGCATTAGAACGTATATATTTTGTGTTAGGGAGAATTTTCAACTATTTTCAAGTATTTTTTTAAGTATAATGACGTATAAGAAATGAGGGTCATTTGGAAAACTATTGCAGATGGATTTTTATAGGATAAAACATTACATAAAACAATTCAAAGCAAATATGAGCTTTAATAATCAACACAAAATCCATATAAGTTAATATTAATCAAAAATTAAAACTTTTCCCCTTATTAGTTTTCTTAATCTATTTTATCTCCATCTTCTTTTTTTTCTTCTTCTTCTTCTCCTTCTGCAGAATCACTAGTTTCACGTTTCGTCTTCAATAGTAATATAGCGTTCTCAGAAAGATTTTTCTAATTTCATTTTTCCGTTTCGAAGAAGCTATAAGGTTTATCCGGAGAAATAAGAAGACGAATAATTCTATCACGATTTGTATTTTCACACTTATTTTTGCATGTAAAATATTGTTTTATAAAGCAATAACCTTATTTTCGTGAGGGTCAATACCGGTGCAGTGGCTAGCATTCACGCCTCGCACACCGACGACAGTAGTTCAATGCTCAACCCCGCAGAAGTCACGAATGACCCGGGTTGTTAAAGTGACTATAATTAAACAAAAAAACTTATTTTTGTGCTTCTTCTGTCATTCGTTCTATCAGCAATATAGTTGTCTAGATTCATTTATGACCGCGAATTCAAATTCTTTGCATTGCAGTGGTCGTATTATATGAGGACTATACCCTGACGTAAAGGTTTTTGGTATACAAACAATAAGTTTCGAATTTTTCTTCCGACAGCGTAGCTTCGAGTGAATGCGCGTAGTTTGCGGCGACGTCTGACCGGCGCGAGATCTAACCGAGGCTGGCGTCGGTACCGAATGTTGTTCACAACGGGGGGTTTTGTGCGCATCCTAACCATCACTAGGTAGTGGTCCGAGCCAACGTTCGCGCTTCGATAGGATCTGACGTCGGTAATGTCTGAGAAGTGCCGACCGTCGATCAAAACGTGGTCGATCTGTCATTCTATCTCACAATGTTGCAAATTTTCATCACGATGAAGGCTCATCACCTGCTCATCAGCGATTTAAATCTTATCAACTGGCAACTCTATCGTATCCTGATTGCTCGCGATGAATCGCCGACGCAAAAACTGGTGTGCAAAATATGAATTGATTACGCTCGAAAATACTCGCTCGGTATCCCTGTCTCTCACTCATCGCTATAATCATCGTTAATCGCTGTCATCCAACCGAGAATGCATTTTGCGATGAAACGTAAACAAACATATTTTTTGACAAATTACAAAAGAAATATTGCTCGTTCAAATATAAAACGTTATTCGTGTCACATATAATAATTATGAACTTGTCAAACGTCAACATATACTTGCAACGCCATACACAGCCAGTAACTTCAAGCGGCACACGGACAAACAAAATGGTTTCAAGCAGTGTTGGGCACCCCTAATTCGCTAATTCGCTAACCGACTAATCGAGAAACGCTAGTTATACTTTATAATTTATACTCAGACTAGCCGAATTGTTGCTGGGCTATGATTGCAAATAAAGTGCCGCTGTTTATTTGAAAATTAACAAGCTGTAAAGCATTTTATCCATTATAATAGGTTTTGATCTTAGGTAAATTAAGAAAAGTCATGTAATAAATGTAAATTACAAATAATTTGTACAGCGATAGATTACAATGCAAGTTGTTGCGATATGTTCAAAAATAAACAGTTACTGTTAATTTGCAGTTTGCGATTAGTGACTAGCGAAATTTACACGACTATCGAGCAAATTGCATCGGTTAGCGAATTAGCGAATTAGCGGTGCCCAACACTGGTTTCAAGATTTAGTTTCAATGAAATGCAAACCTGGTGCAATATCATTATTATTAATTGGTGCCTCGAAGGTTCGATGCTATGAAAAATAATACATCAACTTCTTGTGTGACCAACGATGAGGGCTGATAATAAAAATATCGTCGGCTGTTCAAAATTTGATTCTGGTGCACTCGACGTGAATGTTGAAAAATGATGAATAGCATGTTAAAATAAGTTTATGAGATTAAAAGTCTTCTGGGTGTAGAAGAACGTTGATGTTTTGAAGTGCATTTATGTATTATGTCGCAAAAATGTATATTGCAAGTATCTCAGGTGCTAATAGTCGAACTGAAAAACCAACATAAATGTTAGGTACATGTTTTTTTTGACGGTATAATTCAATATCCGATAGCGCTTTCGCCTGTTTTCCAAAACTGATAAATCAAAGCTACTCATCGCGATGAGTCAAAACGCGAGGTATTCGTTTTTGATTGGCATCACTAGCGATCAAATCATTGCATGAAAAAGAGTGAGTGGTAATTCGCTTTTCTCTCACTCGCATTAAATAATTCTCAGCTAGAAAAGCATTGCCAAAGAATTTGACGTTATGGGACCTTTGAGTATGTTTCGAACCGAATCAGTACTTTTATCGATGAATAGCATCATTGCTATCTGATTTAGTGACCTCCAGGTGTACTTGTGTAGGATTCTGTGCTGGAAAAAGATATTACGGATCGCTATGTTCTTGGAGGTGGCAAAGTCGATAAGTCTTAGGTCCTTCTCATCGGTCTGTTGGTGTGCGATGAATCCTCCAATTACAGATTTGTATTTCTCTTTCTGGCCGATCTGAGCTTAGAAATCTCCGATGACAATCTTGATATCATGTTTTGGGCAGCGGTCATATTCACTCTCCAACTGCGCGTAGAATTCATCCTTGTCGTTATCGGTACTTTTGAGGTAAGGGCTGTGTACGTTGATGATGCTTATATAAAAGAACCGGCCCTTGATGACCAGCGTTGCCATGTCGGTGCTACGATACGCGGCGTGGGCCCCGGCTTTGGAGAGTAAGCGCAATCAGGCATGTCTGAACAAGGTGTTCAGGCTGTTAGCATTGCGCGTTGCGTGCGGCTACCGTATCATATCGTTGGATGCGATTGGGGTTATTGCAGCCATGATTCCCATATGCATACTCCTAGGTGAGGATATCGAGTGCCATAGGCAGAGGAACGTCAGAGGCGCTAGGGACAGAGTTAGGCTGGACACTATTAGGCGTTGGCAGGCGGAATGGGATCGCACCGACCATGGTAGGTGGACCCATAGGCTGATCCAGAACATATCGTCCTGGGTCGGTAGAGGACATGGTGAAGTAAACTTTTTCCTTACTCAGTTTCTGTCGGGTCATGGATGCTTTAAGAAGTATCTACATACGCGTGGGCAGGTAGATTCACCCTTTTGCTCCGTTTGCACGGTAGCCGAGGAAACGGCGGAGCATGTGATTTTCCACTGCCCGCGGTTCACGTCCACTCAGCGGGTGGTGCTTGCGGTTGTTGGGGAAGACACCAATGCCGACAACATTGTGCAGAGAATGTGCGCTGAGCAGCGCGCGTGGGGTGCCGTCGATAGGGTGGCAACGGTGGTGTTAACGGAGTTGCAACGGCTAGAACGTTTGCAACGACAGGGCCTGACATAGCTTGCTAGGGTCAGTAATGGGCTGATTGGGCAGCCCAGGCCCTAGGTGAAGGGTAGTGGCGGTATGAAATGACAAGGGTGTTGTGTGAACCCACACACGCAACGGATAAGTCGGAGTGCTTAGGCCCCTTAGGTCCTCCCTCCTGAAGTAAAACCTAACGGTAGTTCCGGGAGGGGTTCAGGAACGGGCAGCAGAATAGTTTTTAGTAGGTAGGCGCATGTTGGCACCATGTGAATCCTATTCGGCACCGTGAAGGTGCTATCTATGAAGATTTTCTCCCTGCATAAACAATTCAAAAAAAGCACACCTCTTGCAGCGCTACGACATCGAACTTGCGGCTCTTCAATACGTCGGAGAGCACTCGAGTGCTCCCGTGGAAGTTGAGAGATCGACAGTTCTACGTCCCGAGTTTCCAACCCATAGTCCATTTCGTCACGCGATTGTTTCAGTTAGAATTTCCTTGTTCTTCGAGGGCCAACAAAGAATTTCAGTGTAAAATTGATATGTAAACAACATAATGTTAACTTTCCATTACGATCTTTTGTTATCTGGAGAGGGAGGCATGCTTTTGTTTGCTTTGAGCCTCTTTCTTTCATGTACTTGATCTTCGACGTATTTATTTTTGGGCCAACCCAGCTAGCACCAACTCGTATATCCATGTACGAAAACTATCGTAAATTTGTCCTAACAAACTCGAAAACGTAACTAAAGCTGGATAAAGTGGGATCAAGTTGATTTTCTGTCGTATATAATGATAATGACTGACATTTATACGATTTTCAGCACAAAATCGTAGAGTAGTACGGAGCGACTCGCGCTTAATCGGATATTATCGTATATAAATACTTATATAGTCGTAACGCTCAAAATTATTCGTAATCACGTATATCGCCTCCAAAATAGTACGGATATGCCAATTTTGCGCATGAAATACGATTTATTTAGCATGTATATCTGTACGTAATGCTGATTTTTGCCTTTTTTATACATATGAAAATGCTAGCTGGGAATCCTTCTAGACTCCGCTTTCAGTCTTTCGTAGATTTCCTCCGCCATCGCAAAGTTACTAGCTATAATATCAAAGTCATTTGCAAAGCCTAAGACTTGGCTACCCTTGGAAAAAATCGTGCCTCTCGTTTCGATACCCGCTAGTCGGATCACCCCCTCAAGAGCGATATTGAGCAGCAACAGGATAAGCTGTCACCCGGTCGAAACGAAACACATCACTCGATCCAATGTAGCTCTAAGGAGTCACGTCAGTTTATCCGGAATGCCATGTTCGTGTATTATCTGCAATAGATGGTCTTGATCGACTGTATCATATGCTGCTTTGAAATGAATAATGATGTGATGCGTGGGCACGTTGTACTCCGGACATTTCTACAAGATATTTTGGATAGTAAAAATCTGGTCAGTAGTTTCGCGAGCACCCATGGAACCCGCCTGATATTTCCCTATGAAACTCTATGCTATCGGTGAAAGCCCACGTAACAGGTTTTGGCGCTACCTGGAAGAGCAGGGATGTGCAGAATTTAAGCGGCTGCATCGTTCTCAGGAAACGCGAAAGTTCTATCAGAAACTGAACCGATCCCGCAAAGGCTTTGTGTCGCGAGCCGAAATGTGTCGGGATAAAAATGGCAGTATTCTGACGGACGATCGTGAGATGACAAACAGATGGAAGCAGAATTTCGACGAAAACCTGAATGGCGCACAGGCGGCATGGGAGAACCAGGGCGGCTGGGAAAGCGATTTCGATTTCGGTGCAGTAAACGGGGAAGAGGTGCCAGCCCCAACGATAGGTGAAGTCAAGGAGGCCATCATGCAGCTAAAGAACAACAAGTCAGCTAGGAAAGTTGGCATCGGAGCGGAGCTTATTAAAATAGGACCAGAAAAGCTGGCGACTAATTGTTAGAATTTGGGATACGAAACAGCTACCGGATGAGTGAAGAGATGGGGTTATCTGCCCAATCTATAAAAAGGGCGACAAGTTGGAATGTGAGAACTATCGAGCGATCACCGTTCACAATGCCGCCTATAAAGTGCTGTCCCAAATCATATTACGCCGACTATCACCAATTGCTATCACAATAGATCTAACTATACTGGTCGCAGTGATGAGTCCATACAAAAAAAAAATCACCAATTGCGAACAGACTTGCGGGAACCTATCAAGCCGGCTTCGTCGAAGGTCGGTCTACAACGAATCAAATATTTACACTGCGGCAAATCCTCCAAGAGGGCCGTGAATACAGAATATCCACGCACCATTTATTCGTTGACTTCAAAGCCGCATACAATACCGTCGATCGGAGAGAGCTATGGAAATCATGGACGAGAACAGCTTCCCCAGGAAGCTCATCAAACTGATTTAATCTACGGTAGATGGTACACAGCGCTGTGTTCGGATATCGGGTGGATTGTCAAGTTCATTCGAATCACACAGAGGGCCTCGTTAAGGTGCGTGCTGTTCAACATAACGCTACAAGGTGTTAAAAACCTAGCGGACATGCGGGACGCAATCTTTAACAAATCTAATCAGTTCGTCTGCTTTGCCGATGACAGGAATATCATCGCAGAACATCTGTGGCGGTGGTTCAATAGTACATCAGGCTAAAGCGCGAAGCAGAAAAGATTGGGTTAAAGGTAAATCTAAACCAAAGTCTGAGATTATAACCGGATTCGAACCCACATTCCGGTTATAATCTCAGATTACAGCTTGGTTCGACTCATGCACCTTCCAGTATTGGACAAAAGGTAGGAGTCAAAATGACTACTTGTCAAGCATAGCTACCAATACCCCCCCCCCCCCCCTTCCTTTCCGCTCTTCCCCCTCCTTCACCAAAAAAAAAAAAAAAAAAAAAAAAAAATTTTTCATTTCTTTCCCCTACCGTCCCTTCATCAATTGTAGAACCATCGTTTCAAAAAAATATTAAATATATGTATGACCTCATTCCAAGGTCAAGACTAAAAATCTTGAGATTAGTCTAGAAAATAATCAGTTTCGTGAGGGACTGACAATATCATACGAAAACTTAAAAATCTCAAAGACTTAAAGATCATTTGTATTTCAATTTCTTCAGTAAAGCATTTGAAAATTTTTCATTTCGCTAAACTAGATTTTTCACCGTAATTCAGAACATGTCCTAATAAATCAGGTCACCCTAAAAAAAGCCTTAGAAACGTCTTTTCTATGATCTCATCCTTCTTTATCGACAGACTTCACAGCCGGTTGTTAGAGTACAGGACAGTTACGGGTCTAGTGCAACAATACTACTGGTTTTTTTTCTAGCAGCACCGCCTAGCCGAGATTCGAACATACGACAACTGGCTTGTTAGACAAGCATCGTGCCGCGAAACCAACTAAGCGGTTAAGTGTGGTCACCGTAATATACCGCAAAATCCATTAATATCAGGATTATTATCATGTTTTATTGCTAATTATCACTTTAACATTTTTATTGTCACGGTTAGTAAACACTTTGCTGATTGAAAATTGCATTATGATTGTTGAGGTATAAAATTTATTACTTTTTTTTTGTTCCTCGCAACTCTTTAACTGAATTGACCTTCTTCACAAGTGGTACGGCCGGTGTGGTTTCTATAATTTACAAAGCTTATTTTCAGTTTGCAGTCATTCGTCTATTTCCCAAGAATAAGTGATTTATGCCTGCTCGTGATTCACAGTTTGTTAAAGACAACCAACGAACTGCCAGCGGCGTCACTTGCAAAATTGCTTCGAGCAACGCTCGGCAAAGTAATCTAAAGCACCGAATCATGACCCTGCGAGATTCGGTTTCACCGATGTTACATCGCCAAAGATTAGTATGATTATCCGTTCCGCAAAGGTCACCCATCTCGCGTTTCGTCGACTTTTTGACAATTGAACCCTATTGCTGCACTGCACTGTACTGCTAGCGCTCTGTCGTGATTAAGATGATGGACATTCTGTTCGAGTGATAAACGGTCGACGGTCATACATGTGGCTTAAAGCTGTTTAGCCAATTTATATCTTTTGGCCAAAAGTGCCAAATGTCCGTTAAAAATGGTGGGACCCAGTTGTGATCGTGCGTATGCCGATGACAATCTGAATCGGTTCAACCTTGCCACCAGTGCTGGGATGACAGCTGTCAGTGCAATAGCCACCGATTCCATATCACTTGCAAAATCTCTAATTCAGATTATTTCATTTACTCCATTGGGTTTTTTTAAACAGAGAAAAACAGTTCACACTTCATTACGAGTTCAGTCCGATTGACCCGGCCAACGCCAGCAAATGGCTTCCTTATGATTGGCACCACCAGCAGCAATCACAGCATTTGTAGTCTTTCTCGGCAGCACCAAACATCGCTTAACCTTTGGCAGTTTTTTTATGAGGTAAAATTGCCTCAAAAAACAATGAAACGGATGGGGTCCCGAAAGAGCAGCTGCTAGCTCTGGATCATCTGAACTATGAACGTGCTATGATAGAGCAATAGAATCGCACTGCTGAAGTTATGAAATCACGCAGCGCACCAGTGTTTTCCATAAATTCAATTACATAAATTAGGTCAGAGGTGTAACGACTGCCGATGGTGGTGCGATCGGATTAATTCTTTATGTTATGGTCACCATTGGGCAAACGAATCGAAACAGGTTTATGAAGATATTGTGTAAATCTGTATCGTGGCGATCGAGCCATCCCATGAAAAAAAAAATCCACGCTCCGTAGTTCTATGCGTAAATTAGCAGAAAAGTTTCGCAAAAATCCTGATTAATGAACAAGATGCACCAAAAGCGGATCTTCTACGGCAGCCAGCGCACACTTACGCTGCTGCTGGCGCTGGGAGAGGAAAAATGCCAGCGACAGTTTGCCGGTACCCACCGATGGATGCCGGTACCCGAGGCTAGCGTTTGCTCCGAAACAATTTGAAGCACGTCATCCGGACGGCTCTGGCTGTGTTAAGGCGAGACTCCGGTGCAAAGTTAGATCAACCACGGAGAGTCTCGAATTCAACGGGAGGAGCCGAGGGATGAAAAATGCGCGCTATGAAAAGGTGTGCCTGCGAAATGAGGATCATCAATATTGCGCAGATTATTGTTGTAGTGAACGGTTTTTTTTTGCGCTGGAATGTACAATGGACGGGAATGTGTGTCATTTTTTAGCAAAATATGTTTCATTTGTATGAAAATTCAAAATTAGTCACCGTTTGAAGTAATTATCAGTTGTATATGTTAGAAAACTGTCTGCCATTTCGGTAGTAAGGTACAATGTTCCATAAAACCTAAATGTAGGTATTTAGTATTCATAAACAACGAACAAAGTGCAATCGGAATGTGGTTTATCATAGGCTCATTCAGTTGACTTGTGAAGCTTCAAGGTTGTAGATATTGTTAATGACAGACATATACCTTAAATAGTAAACGACCTTGACGGATAAAATACATGATTTTATGTCGCCAGCGTACTTCCTATAATCATAACAAATTTGCTAATTGCGCTGAGAATAAAATCAGCTCTTAAAAATGCCTGACAGAACTTTGTTGCAATGCTTTGCATTAAAAAAAAAATTATTGCGAATAATGACATAACCGACATTTGCAAGTAAAAAAGTATTGCCGCAAATCGATTGGTTTTTTCCCGCTGTTCGGAATCTATTCTCAGCTCGGGAATATATTGCCACTGAAAGCATCATCGAGATTAACATCATCGGAGACCTTAAGTAGTTGTAAAATTTAACTATCCTATTAAAAGTAGCACAAAACCGCTGCGCTAGCCATCAATCAACGGTACGTTCAAAGCAGCCAATCGATAAGTTCATCACTTCTATTTTGCCTGTCCGGAAACGATTGATCGCAAATACTTTGTCCAGTACTGCAATGTAAAACTTTGAGTGTGCTTCTTGCATCAATTAAATATTACGAATATTACGGACAAAGAGATTTTTATTGAATTGTACTCTTCAATTGCCTGTTTGCCTACTGTTTGTGCTGCGGATAACCTTTCTAAATCGTGCAAGCCATCCTTGAAAACCGCCACTAGTAGATAGTTTATGATTAGGCTTGGATTTCCTAGGGCAGGAAAACATGCTAGTCACATACCTAGCTGAGGATCGTTTGGATTTGTATCACAATGTTTAAATTATGACGTTGATGGTACTAAAAAAGGGTACACATCATGAAGTAACCTTATGTCAGATTGAAGGACGGCTCCCGAGGCATTCTGCGGCATACCGTTCCGCAACACCTACGAAGCATTCCGATTTGCTTGGGCATAATTTCTGCGCTTCAGCTCGTTGAATCTAACATTTTGCTTTGCCCCAGAGCTTAACTGCATGTAAGGCAATGACAAATTAGTTTTAGCACGTTATCATAATCCTGTCATCTCTAATATTAAAGACTTAATATCAGCCGCGGTGTTGTGAAGCGTCAGCGTGAGAAATATTGCCTCTGGCAAATTGTATGTTTGTACCCGATTGTTATGCTTTGAAAGCGTGTAATTTTATCCCGTTTGTTTCTATTTTTGGTACAAATTGTTTATTCAACTAATTTATATTTTACGGCATTTCCATTTTTATTTACGTTATTTGATTGTCCAATGTCATACGACATAAATTGACACTAGTATTACCAAAGCATCAATATTCAACCCCCAAGGTCTCGTTCCTAATATCAACAGCTTCATCTGTAGAAGCAACCATTTTGCAATTTGTCTTCGTAAAACACTCACAGCTGCCTACCTACATATTACCCGCTGCCAGGTACCTACATTAAGAACTCCAACAAGTCATCAATCACATTGCATTTCAATGACACACGGATGCGTTCAATTAGGCCTTGAAATGGATGAAACAGGGTGGGTACAGTGGAGGTGCATACGATTTAAACTAAAACGCTATATTCGATCGAACTCCTACACACAAAGGATTGTAGCATTAGAGCGAGCAGGAATGCAGTTAGCAAGATTAATCCGGTAAGCATATGAATTATTGATTATAAAGTATCCAATCCAGGTATTATAATAGGCAAAACTCCCTCCCTTAAAATAGTTAATTTTATTTCGAAATTTAACATCCCACTAGCAGAAAAACCAAACAAATGCAAACTAAACAAACGATTCTGTAAACAAAAGGCATGCTGTCATGTTTGCTCCACCAAGCGAATCATCATTTCAGTGGTCATCAGATGGCATCCAATTCTTACGAAGGGTTCGAGCAGTTGCAGGCTAACGTTCGTTGCCTTATTCTGTTTCTTCGTAGGCACATCCAACCATTCTTCAGTGATGATGGCGCGCGGCTAGAGTTCAGATGACCATGACTTTTAAGTCCTCTTGTTAGAAGAAGCAGACTGATTGCAAAAGATGATACGATAATTGTGTTGTGATTGATATCTTCTAAAACGTATAATTACTCTGGTTATGTGTTTTGTAGCTTCTAGGTACTGGTTGCATAGTCATTTATGTTGAATTAAACGAATTATATTTGGCATTGGGGACATTAAAACTATAAATTTATTCTCTTAGAATAAAGGAGATGAAGTAATTTTGCTGAGAATTTATATTCATTATCATAGCTTTATACAGAAGCAATTATCTTTGTTGAGTGTCTTAGCAGAATCTGTAAATTAAGGTTAATTCTAGCGAAAATTTCGCTGGGGAAAATCTCCTATGGTTAAACAGCTTCTAAAAACTTCAAAAGAATGGGACAATGGTAAAGCTTAGATTAATTAAAAATGGGGCTCTTCATTTTGACTCTGGCTCTCTCAAGCCCCTACCTAGCGTCTCCTCGTCAAACGATGGCGATCGATGACTATACCTGGAAATGCTTTTTGCAAATGATGGAGCAGTTAAACTAAGAGGTGCGAACTTGCGCACCTGTTCCCCAGAAGAGGGGTGGACTTAACTGCGTCTGTCTCGAAGCGGGCTCGAAGAGATTTACTTTCGGCGTCTGAATATACCGAAACACACCTGGAGACTCCAAATGGAGACTCTAGCACTCAAATCGATCATGTCTTGATTGACGGTCGACACTTTTGGATGTCATCGATGTATGATCTTTTCGGGAATCGAATATCGACTCTGACCACTGTCTCGTCGTGTGTAAGAATCACGGGGAATGCTCGCACTGAGAGGACGCTGCGTTTCAACATCCAGCGGTTGACGGTAGAAGGCGTGGCAGCGGAATACGCCAAAAAGCTTGGTCAACGAATCGCAGAATAACAGGGAAAAGGGGAAGAAGGCGTAAGTGGACTGTGGAAGAACCTCCATGGAGCCATCCCAGGTAACAATTTGGGTTTTATTACACTCTTAAGATAACATTTATGACCAAAATTGACCATAAAAACCGCAATAAGAGTATAATAAAACTCATACTATACATCCCAAGCAATTGAAACAACTGCGAGAGAGGTGGTAGAAACGTTGCTTTGCTGAATGCCAGAGAGTGACAGATGAGAATGATAATTGGTGGAACTAGCATTCATTTCTAGGAGAGCTATAACCCCCTGCAAATGCAGAACCAAGAGTCACATGTTCACTGCGGCTACACGTCAGAACAAAGAAAGATGCGCTTACTGCGGTCAGCTATGGAGCTACCAACACAGAAGGAAGGTAATCAATGAGCTGGAAATGGTAAGGCTGCTGGGAAGGATGGTATCACGGTTGAACTTCTAAAAGCGGGGAGCGAACGACTATATGAGGCAATACACCGGACATTGTCAGAATCTAAGAGGATGAAAAAATGCCGAGGCTAGTCATTGAATGGCCTCATTTGCCCAATTTTTGAAAAAAAAACGCCGATTCTACTCGAATTCGAGGCAGTACATTGCACCACGACGGACCAAACTTTTATCCATCAGCGGTTATTAGACAAGTTCCGGGAATACAATTTGCAAACTCATTATCTGTTTGTGAGTTATAAGACGGCGTTCGATTCAGTCAAACGAGATGAGTTGTGGTAAATAATGCTAGAACATAGTTTTCTGACGGAACTAGTTAAGATGACTCGAGCGATGCTGGCTGAGTCAAAATCATGGATCAGAGTACTGGGTGAGACCTCTGCCTCTTTCGTGACATTTAATGGACTGCAGTAATGTGATGCGCTCTCCAACCTGCTATTCAACATCGCCTTTTTTACGAGTAGGGAAATCTGCTGAGCACGTTAGAAGATACGGTACTATCAGACACCTGAGAAGACAAGTCAGAGAGTGGGGTTTGGTATCCCGACCCCCCTAATGGGGCCTGAGGATCCGAACCCACTAAAACCCTACTCGAGTCTCCAGCCTGAATCCCCCCTGGCACAACCTTATCGGTATTACGTCAGGGAGGGGCTATTGTGCTTCACGCACCCTCTTAGATAACTACTGGACTATGGTAGTTAGCCTATTTATTCGCCGTTGATCGGCTCTCCAGCGGTTTTGTAACTCAAGCACAATCTGGGTAGCAGCCGCATTGACCGCTCCCCAGATGTCCGAGCTGGAACACGTTCTTTGGGCTAAGTTATCCGGAGTAGTGTCCTGTCCGCTCACTGCCATCATTTTGCTTCTCGCGCCCGCAAAACGAGGGCATATGAAGAAAGCATGTTCTGTAGTTTCCTCGACATCCACGCATTCGGGACATGCGGGGGACTCCGCATGCCCAAACTTGTGCAGGTACTGTCTAAAACAACCATGCCCTGACAGAATCTGTGTCAGGTGGAAGTTGACTTCGCCGTGGTGACTCTTGACCCATCCGGATAGTTCCAGGATAAGTCGATGGGTCCACCGGCCTTTTGTAGAATTAGACCATGCCCGCTGCTATGTGGTCATCGAGACCGATCTTGTGGTACTCCGTATGCCTCTAGTTCCACGTTGGTTGAAGCAGTCTACGTCCTCACTGATGATGATGCCAAAAGGCACCATACCCGCTAAGACGCAGATTGCGTCATGTGAAACTGTGCGATACGCACTCACCACTCTCAAGCACATGAGACGATAGGTGCTTTCCAGCTTGGCTAGATAGCTTTTGGTACCTAACGCCGATAACCAGACCGGCCCGCCATACCTGAGTATGGACTGGACCACGTTGGCTAATAGCCTTCGCTTGCTGCCATTTACCGCACAGCTATTAGACAACATACGGGACAATGCCGAAATAGCTGTGGAAGCCTTCTTGCAGGCATAGTCGACGTGGCTCCCGAACTTGAGCTTGTCGTCGACCATGACTCCCAGGAGTTTTAAGGACCGCGTTGCCGAAATAGTGCAGTCCCCGACGATGATATTTGCTTGCTGCACCGACTTGCGGTTTTTCACCACGATAGCCTCCGTTTTATGATGCGCTAGCTCCAGTTTCCTGGATCGCAACCAATCTTCAACAATGCGTTTAGAATGGGCAGCCGTCAACTCCACTTTTCTGAAAGATTCACCGTAGACTTTCAAGGTGATGTCGTCCGCAAAGCCGATTACCCCTTACCCCTCGTTATACATGACGTTCCACAACTCCGGGTCCAGTATGGAACCTTGCGGAACCCCTGCGGTGATTGAAACGCACTTCTGACACTCCTCCGTGTTGTAGCATAGCACACGATTCTGGAAATAATTTTCCAGAATACTGTACATCGACACCGGCACTTGGACGTTCCGAAGCGAGTTGGCTATGGAGTCCCAGCTAGCGCTATTAAACGCATTTCTCACGTCGAGCATGACAACAGCGCAATAGTGGATACCTGTCCTCTTGCACTGGATCGCCACCTCGGCTGTCTTAGTGACAGACAAGATGGCATCCACCATAGATTTACCTTTTCGGAAGCCGAATTGGTTTCTTGACAGGCACGCGTTTGTACCCTCAGTGCACTGTACGAGTCTGTTAAGGATAACCCTCTCCAGCACCTTGCCGGCAGTATCGAGCAGACAGATCGGCCTATATGACGAGGGGACACCCGGAGGTTTTCCCGGTTTCGGCAACTGGGCCAGGTTCTGTCGCTTCCATGTGTCCGGGAAGTGGCCAGCTTCCAGGCATCTACTCATTACTTCCCCGAATAATTCGGGAGCCTTTAGAATAGCCGCTATAATGGCCATATTCGGGATTCCAATGAGTTCCTCGTTCGCAACCATCGCTTCGAGGAACTCATTGAGATCAACATTGCCTTGAAAGGTGCAATACGAAGGGTAAAAATGGGTCATCACGAAATCTCACATGGTTCTTAGTCTTGAAGATGACGTAAATATCATTGGAATCAATCATAGAGGAAGTAGCCAGATTGGGACTGTTTTTCTTGTTGGTACATTCTCCATTGCGACTATTATATTAGAGGCAGAGGCCTCATTGGATAATTTCAAGGATTTGGAAGGAGTAGAAACTACCGGAGGAGTGGATGGAAGGTGTAGTCTGTCCCATCTACAAAAGAACGACCGGCTAGATTACTGTAATTACTGCGGCATGACGTTGGTCAACACCACCTACAATGTGCTCTCCAAGATTTTGTTGCATCGTCTATCCCCAATATTAAGAGAATTCGTAGAGCAGTATCAGGCGGACTTTATGGGGGCCCGTGCTACTACGGATCAAATTTTTACTCTCCGACAAATCCTTCAGAAATTTCGAGAGTACAACGTGCCCACGCATCATATTTTCATGGATTTCAGAGCAGCGTACGATACAGTTGAACGCGAACAGGTATGGCCAAATAGGGTAACGACACCAGAAATCGCCACTTTTTCAGACAGCAAACAAAAAAAAACGAGATTCATTGCCATACAGTTCCATATAGTTGAGAATTGTTTAGCCTATGTTAAACAGAAACACGTCCACGTTTTCAGCATAAAACTTAAGCCAAAATATTTGAAATAGTCGTTGTAAATGTAAAATTTGTGATGCATGTTGAGGCACCAGTTTTCGACCTCCAAGACCCAGTTTTCGCCACCCCCTGAAGCGTCGTTTGTATCTTGTTCTGGTCTAAAAATTCATTTGGATTTATGTTTTTTCCGAAAAGTAGATTTAATTTTCAGTTGAATAGTGAAAACAGAATGGATTTCTGTTGAAAAACTACCGCATCACGGGTTCCCGCGATGTGCTTAGCAACGGTCCATTGAAATTCGCTAAAAGTGGATCACGCTCATACCATCTCAATCTGACGACACCAACTAAAAATAATGCCAATTTGTATTATATCACCATTAAGAGTTTAGAGTCGTATTATATTGATTCAGTATCTAGTTATGTTTAAATAATAGAACATGTTATGTGCTAAATATCAATAAAACATTTGTGAACCGCTAAAGTGGCGGAAACTGGTGCCCTGGCGGGAACTGGTGCCCTGGCGAAAACTGGTGTCGTTACCCTATATGATAGGAAGAGGCTCCAGAGCAAGCAACGTTTGCCTCCCACGGACAGTGACTATTGACGGTGATGAATTTGAAGTGGTGGATGAGTTCGTATATTTGGGATCTCTGGCCACTGCCGACAATAATACGAGTAAGGAGATCCAACGATGCATTGAAGCTAGAACTTTTTCCTCCGCAAGACACTTCGATCAAGGAGCATACGCCGCCGGACAAAGCTGACGATGTACAAAACACTAATCAGACCGGTAGTCCTCTACGGACTTGAGACTGTAACTTTGCTCACGGAAGACATACGTGCACTAGCCGTATTTGAACGAAAGGTGTTGCGGACTATTTTTGGCGGAGTACAAACGGAAAGCGGAGAGTGGCGGAGGCGTATGAACTACAGGCACTGCTTGGAGAAATTCCCTTCGTACACCTGGCGAAAGTTGGAAGACTACAGTGGGCCGGCCATGTCGCAAGGATGATGGACGACTGGGCAGTGAAATCCGTTCTCTTCTAGAACCTTACCTGTAGTAGGAACAGAGGGGCCCAACGTGCTAGATGGATCTACCAGGTTGAAGCCGACTTGCGTGTGTCGAGCTCAAGATCGAGTTCAAGAATTCTTGATACGGCAAAAACCACCCTGGCTCTCGGCTGGTACAGTAAGTAAGTTGGTAAGTAAGTAAGGTTACCGGCAGAGAACGCCCAAACTGACGACCAACAGAACACTACTCTTGGATGGAAGCTAAAGGAAGCCGATCGATGCGTGCTTGGAGTGCTTTTTGAGCGTAAAATTCTGCGTTCAATATTTGGTGACAAAATGTAAAATTGAGTGTTGCTCAAACGCATGACAGGTTGCGATTTACTGGGCACGTGGCGAGAATGCCTGACGATAGAGTAACCAAAACTATTTTCAGCAGAGAATCAGGAAGAGGCCGTAAACTTCTGTCTTCCTCCCGAAGTAGCTAACCTTTTTGTTCTATATACCCGGATTCGCTCGGAATCTCTGGGCTTTCTCGCAGAGGATTCGTGTAGAGAAATTATGCATAAGATTTGTACAGAAAAGAACCGGAACTCTAATATGAGAATCCAACAGGCGCGTATCTGCAATACTTATAACTCGTTAAAGGAAACGCCTTAAGTATGAAGTAGGAATACTGACGTGTTAGTAACGTAACGTGAAGCGCGACTAACATTGTATTCACATCTCATGTGTTCGTTGAAAATAGTAAAGTTTATTTGAACATTGCATTAGTATTGGTAAAATATGTCAAACAGAGTGAGCATGTAAACATAAACACAACTGAAACGCTGCAAACTGCCGTCGTTGGACATCCCGAAGTTTGGTATGAATTTTTTAAGAAGGCATTCCGATTTATTCCAGTTTTCCAGGCTTCAAACGCAGAATGCATAGAATTGTAAATTGTTCAGTTGTATTGCAGGCCAGATTTAGAAGGTTCTGTACAATATTTGGCTGCAGCTTCTTCTGACGAAACCCAACTTTTTCTTCATGTCAGAGTGTAGTAGTAGGACGTTTAATCATACGACTCTCCGTTGACAGCACGATTCCGCGTTGTTTTCCGATGTCCCGATGAGAGAGTTGAGGATTTTCCAGGTACTTGCGCAAAATCAATTCGCGACGTTGCTTTTCGGGTGATGCCTTTATTTCCAATTTTCGAAAAACTGACGGCAATTAAAATACAGCGTAAACAATACACTCTTAATTACTTCTACCCAAATTTTCCAGAGAAAATACCCGATGAGTAATTTTCTATAACGTTTTTTCCGTGACGCGATTTGATTTGCGACACTATTTAGTTCCAAATTGTACAATTGCTAAATAATAGATGCCTCAAATAAAAACATTGATCAGAATGTGGGCTCGTAAGCTATACGACCAGATACTGACGAAACGCGATCGCAGTGTCTTGCTGGATGATGAAAATTGTGTGAAAGCCGATTTCAACCCAATCCGGGGGATCAAATTCTACAAGGTTCCTGTTGACGGCATGGTTTTGTAGCAGATTCAAGTTGGCCCAGTTACGAAAAAAGCTGAGTGGTAGCGAATCGGAAGCTTAAGATGAAAGGAGCAGTCATCAGCAACGTTGGTCATCACTAGTCACTGGTGCGGAATTGTTGGAAGCTGTTGGTCTAGACCGTTAGTGAAAAAGGTGTGACCGGTCGATGAGTGAGTAAAGTGAGAGAACAATGAACGATTTGGTTCAGTTTTTTATACAATATAGCGTTATTACCTTTATTTCATCCTAAAACAATAGTTGAAGAATGGTTGGTCGCCTTTCTGAATAATCTAAGCTTTAAATTGGCAAGCTGTCATTATTAAAAAAACAACAATGGCCTTAGTACGTAAAGTAATAAAAATAAATAATGTAATGTAAAACAATATTAATAAACCAGCTTATGCATAGGTCATTTCGTCCTTCACAAATTCCACGTAATGAGAAGAGTGAGTGGAGGCAAATATGACTGGCTCAAATGGGGACACATTCTACATAAACTGACAGCAAAAGGTCGGTGACTAGAAAAGGTATGGCCTGCGGACTTAAACGATTAGAAGCACTGAGATTTCAATTATGATCCACTACGCAGCAGCAAGAAGTGAGGTTTCGTAAACGAAATTAATGAAGTTCAAAAATTCCAACGTGAGTGTATTCAGTAAGCTTCTCTAAACAAACGACATAAGATCGCTTAATTGAACACGATAGTTCGAAAACCATCAATCATCTGCTGACAGTAGTTTACCGATTAGTGACGGCATGTGCCAATTTGTACATACCATTTCAGTCAAATCATTACCCTACTGCCCTGAGCAATATTCGTGTCATCGAGAAAGAACTACCCCTAGAATTATCGGAAAGTCACATTACGAAACAACCAAGATGACTATGCCTAAACAAAAAAAAACTGTATAAAAGATAAAAACCTGCTAAATGTTATTAGGTAGCTGACAAACTAATAGTTCAGAAGCTTCATTACAATGTAGGTACAACATTTTAATGAAAACAACTTAAAACACCATCATCATTGCTACCAGAACTCGATTAACCAGAATATGCCGTGCACACGAATCAGGATGCTTCCGTGGCCAACGCACAGAGCCATTATTATTGGTTACGCCTGTTCCTGGGAGGTGCGAGACGGTTCGGTTCCACTCTTCGGCATGCTTGAAGATGCATATTTACACACGCGACCGTAAATTGCGCGGAGGCATCAGCAGCAGCGTTGGTTTGCAGATTGGGAAAGGCATCGCTGCCGCTTGGAGCGGCATGTTGAACTTTATGAATAATTTATAATCTGTGCAACACGTCCGAACACGAGCCCCCATCCGCGGCAGCAGCCAACAAGCGAGCAAAGATCGGTCGATCGATCAAGCCCTCGCGGAGTATCGCGAATTGGTAGTCTGCAGAGAACTTTGATCTACGTGTCAAAACAGGGCTGTTGATAGATTAGCTGTGAAATGCTGGCGTTATACTATTTACCAAAAAGTGTTCTTCTTTTGCAGTTTAAGTAGGGGTTTCAATGGCTTTGTCTGCAAGTCCCATTTTCATCGTAGACAACTGAGAATAAACACTGAAAACATCATTAGATCCCACGACTAAAATATTTAAGTCGTAATTAGAACCCACCTTTGGCGCCAGCTATAGTCAAACTAAGCACCAATACTGACAAAAGATGTAGAAAACTATTAATTTACTATTTTTTCGAAAAATGAAAATACTTTTGCTTGTCCTACTTTTTCAAATACGAGAAAGGAATTCTGTTGGAAACTGGGAATAACCGCTTTGCTGAAGAAATGTAATTTTAAATCTACAACGGATCGTTATAGAGCACTTTCTGTGGAAGTCCCCGAAGTTGTTTATTTCATATTTAACTTTTGTTAGTTGCATTTCAAAAAAATACATTGTTATCCTCAGACAACTATCGAAGCACTCATATTACACGCTTTTGCTGAAGGACACAAATCTCTAGGGACTTTCCTTGGAAAGTAATTACATATTTATGCTTTATTGTTCCTTAAATTCACTAACCTATAGGGAGGAATGGGGCATCTGGAGATATAAAATCAGTGTTCCACCTTGAAGCTTGAGTCCAGTACTATAAATTAATATTGGTGCCATTTGTTCCCTTACTTACTTACTTTACCAGACGAGAGCTGGGATGGCTCTTACCCTATCAAGAATTCCTCACCATTGTACCATCGGTTCCGAGTTACTCGTTGCCAATTCGTTGCGCGTCTCGATACACGCAAGTCGGCTTCAACCTGGTCGAACTATCTAGCACGTTGGGCCCTTCCTCTCTTCTGGTTTCGGCCTTCCTGGTTCCTCCCTTCCTGGTTCCGGTGGGGTTCGTGAAGAGAACGGATTTCACTGCACAGTCGTCCGGCATCCTTGCGACGTGGCCAGCCCACCGTAGTCTACCAACTTTCGCCAGGTGAACGATGGGAATCTCTCCAAGCAGTGCCTGTAGCTCGTGATTCATACGCCTCCGCAACTCTCCGCTTTCCGTTTGGACTCCGCCAAAAATAATCCGCAACACCTTTCGTTCAAATACGGCAAGTGGTATTTGTATAAAAATTTCATATAGGTATTACTTAAAAAATGCCTAGTTGGAAAAAAGTCATAAAAGTCGTTGTTCTACGAAGTCCGTTCATGAACGTTGTTCCATCTTAGAATAACTTTTAAAAGGTCGCAAATTACACCTATTTTGACGTAGGACTACGGCTTACGACAAGTTTTGAGACAGAGTGTCAAAATGCGAGCGTCCCGAAAAATGATAATAACTCAGCGGTTTTCCGATCAATTTTCAATATTTTTGCACCAATCGATCGGAAAATCTACTAAGAATTGACCCAAATGAAGAAAAGTATGAATTCTTGATGTTGAACTATTGAAAAATTTAAAAAAATATTGAACCTATGTTTTACTAGAATTCTTGCTTCGTGACCGGTTGTTGGAAATGACGTCATCAAAGTAGAAACGCGTTTTCACGCTTCGGCTTATAATTCAGTCAATTTTCAATAGATTTCCAAGATATTTTCACCAATTGATCGAAAAATTGATTTGGAAAATATTGAAAATATAGAAAACTATTGATTTTCAAAGCGCGTCATTGAAAATTGAAAATAACTCTAACTCAGTCGTACTAGAAATTGTCGCTTTGTGATTGGTTGGAATAATTTCCAATTATTATCGAATAAGTCTTGGCACAATTCAGGAATCAACGAGAAAGTTGATGGAAAGTTCCATTTAATTCTACTATAACAAAGTTACAAGAGAATTAAATGGAATCCTACCCTTTCTCGTTGATTGCTAATTGGCTTGAAAATTCCTTATTGAGATGTACCACCAACGGCAACACGAGCGGTGACGCAGTCGTGCACGTCTGCAGTTCCCGGTCGGTTGTATTAATCGGCTACTGAGGAAAGGAAAGTATGCTGAGCGTGTGTTGGGCTCGTTTCGCTGCCGGGATGGAATATCTGGCTGCTGAAGTGCTGGAATTGGCAGGAAATATGCTGCTCGCGACAACAAAATGACCAGAATTATCGTCACTTGCAGCTGGCCATCCGCAACGATGCAGAGTTGAACAAATTGCTGTCCGGTGTCACTACTGCTCAGAAAAGTGTCTTTTCGAACATCCAAGCTGTTTTGTTGCTACCCAAGTAAACGGAAAAGAAGGCTTAAATTTCCAACATATCACGTCAACAAAATGTTCTTTTAAGCACGAAACATAACGTTCATGAAGATTTGAGGAATTTTCGCTCACTGATTTTAATTCTATTCAATTCGATTGATTCTAATTGTTCGCTTCTTATCAAATAATTTTAACCGTTCACCTCTCGCGCTTCTGTTCGCTTGTTGCTGCTGGTTGAGTTGGTCGTCTCGGAAGGTAAGAAGCAGCCAACAAATATACCAGCTCAATGTATTCGGTCAAGCGTCAAAATGCATAAAACCACGGGTTTAATAAAATAAAATAGTTCGTGAATTTGTTCGTTCGTCAAAGAACGGTTTTCGGTAATTGAAGAAACCTAGGAAACTTGGAACTTAGAGCTTTTCACTAGGTTTTCTTTAGCAACACAAATTTATCCATCGCTCTTTTGTTCAGACTGAAATTGAAATGCTCTATTTTATTTAACGCAGACGATAGAATGAAGGACCATGAAAAATAAACGGGACCGATTCTTGTCGCTTGCTCTGGTTTATAACACGACGCAAGCTGGCGAACAACATTATTCAAACGCTAGCTGAGCTATGCTAAGACGTAGTATACTAATTACGTAACGCAAAAATTATTGTTTTTTGACCCCCTCCCTCCCCTAAGTAACAATAAGTAACGCTTGGCATAGCCCCCCCCTTTAAATTACGTAACGTTAACTCAACCTAGCCACCCCTATCAGTGAATGAAAATCGCACAATCCGTTTAACTTTTTTTTAGTTTTGCAAACTCAAGAAACGCATCGGTTCTACATTCCTATCAAAACTACTATGATCAGAATGTCAATTCTGAATTCTGATCAAACTGTATGATTTAACACAACCAAGTTTGAGTCCAGAACAAAAATTTGGATCAAAATGGATTTGATCAAGTGGAAATCAAGGCTAAAATAGAGTTACACAGCTGAAACAGCAATTAAGCATCACCCCATGTTGCATGTTGGGCCAAACGGTTTTCAGCTGCTCAGATTTATTCAGCAAAAAATAATTTCGTATTCTTTCAATTTGATAAATTTGTTACGTAACTCTTCTCAAGACTCCCCCTCCCCCCTAAGTAACAAAAAGTAACGCTAGCTTGTAATAAATTTGTTTATTTGTTTATTGTATAAAAATCATCTGACTACATGTGGTCTTAATGAACTAAAGTTACATATATAAAATATCACAAGCTACTACAAATACGTTGCCGAAAGGTTTTTGTGGACACGTTGAAGTCGAACAAGTGATATGTCTCTTGGAATCGTCCGCTCACACTAATCATAGGGTCATTGTTACCGTAAACCGTGTTTCTAGGAGGTTGTTGTAACCATCGTCTCGGTCTTAGAATACGTTGCGGTGCGTAGATATGCAGTTGACCAAGCAGTGCGGAACTGTCAATCTCGGAACGTAAAATTTTTGCACCGAAAACAGCTTGGTTGGTGTTCCGTCGATCTTCAAGAGTTTCGATGCCAATCAATGCACACCGGTCTTCATAAGAAGGTAAGTCGTACGGGTGCGTCCATGGAAGATTACGTAGAGCGTATCGAACAAACTTATGCTGCACTGATTCGATTCGGGAAATCCATACTTCTTCATAAGGCGACCATACAACTGAAGCGAATTCAAGAATGGATCTTACCAATGAGCAGTACAATGCGCGAAGACAAAGGGGATCGGTGAAGTCAGCAGCAATTTTCGAAATGAAACCTAGTTGGCGGTTGGCCTTCGCTACAATAGATGAGTAGTGCATTTTAAAAGTTAGTTGGTGATCTAACAGAACGCCTAGATCCTTAATTTGGTCGACTCGATTCAAAATAGTCCCGTCAATGGTGTAGTTGAACAGAACAGGATTCTTCAGACGCCGGTAAGAAATTACACAGCATTTCGCTATACTAACCACAAGACGATTTAGTCGGCACCAGGTGTCCTCCCTCCCTCCCCTCTGAGCGTTACGTAATTTGTGCACGAAGCCTAACATCTTATTGGTATCTTATTGTCTGGACGCGACAAAGGAAGAAGGATCAAAAGCAAACGAGAGTCACGCTCCACTCGTGCACATCAGCAGTTCCCGGTCGGTCGTGTTTATCGGCTGCTGTGAAAAGGAAAGTATACTGAGAGTGTTGGAGCTGAAGCATTCGTTTCGCTTCCGTGATGAAATATCTGGCTGCTGAAGTTCTGGAATTGGCAGGAAATATGCTGCTCGTGGCATCAAAACGACCACAATTATCCCACGTTACTTGCAGCTGGCCACTTGGAGTGGTATTTCATCGTGACTCAGGACCATACACGAACGGCTTCGTCGATCGCATAGCTGCTGAGGCTTTCCGGTGGGCCGTTGCAACAAGCCGTGTCTGGTTTGCGGTTATCGGTATTCCAATTTACCGAACAGAGAAGTGCGTTAGTGCAAATTTATTGCAAGCTGGAGTTATGATAATCAAACAATCGGTCCTTTTAAGGGTCACACAACGATTGAAGAGTTTAGTATATTTTCTTGCCTAGTTAATACCATAATAACACAGGCAACGAGGGAAAAGTTAAATTTTTCACCGTTGCGGACGACCAACAAATGACGGAAATAAGTTTTCTGGTCACGGGCAACATTTTCTGCGACTTCCGAAACATCTGCAGGTTGTAAAAGCTTTATTATCAGTGTTCTTTTGTAAACCGCAGAAAAGTTGCGCAAAATTTTTAACTTTTTGAAAACTCGCGCGTGTTGTCTACCGAATACTAGAGGAAAAGCACTATCCAACGTAGAAACAAACAGATCATAAAACATTATTTACTGTTTTGATTAGTGTGACTTGGTTTCGTTTTAATAAAATAGATTCAATCAATTCATGGATATAAATAACTCGAAAATCGGTTGAGGATTGAATGTATACAATGTTACTACTTTCACGTTACGTATGTAGCTTGTATACATGAAGAATCGTATTACACCCAATTCTTTTTTTGCACGGACTTTTTTTACACGGATTTTTTTTGCACGACTTTTTTTGCACGGTTTCTCGAAATAACATGGTTTTTCTAAAATTTTACCAACAACAGTTGTACACCCAATTCTTTTTTCACACGGATTCTAGTACGCGGAATTTTTTTTGCACGGTTTCCCGAAATAACACGGATTTTTTTTACACGGTTTCTCGAAATAACACGGTTTATTTTTGCACGGTATTTTTTTACACGGGACGCATCCCCCGTGTAAAAAAAGAATTGGGTGTATTACATACATGGATACATCCTACTAACGCTGCGAAGAGACTTACGTAGTCCTACGTCACCTATTCAATCATGTGTTGTGCACAACGCATCTGATTTTTTCCAAAAAATTAAAAATAAAATCAAAAATGGTATATTTTTGATATTTTGATTTTTTTACTTGTTCACTTGTTCACTTGTTTATTGTCCAGTAGCGTAAGGTTAATATCTTTTTTAAAATTTCTACTTCCGGTTCTAATAAAAGGTACATCATTATAATAATTTAATTAACTAATTAACACTAATTCACGATAATTTTCTTATACATTGTCTTAATTGAAATTGAATAATTGTCTTATCATATTTTAGTTTATACGGTTCCAAAAATTTATGCAGCCTCTCTTGAACATTGCCTCCGACGATGAACGTTTTACTTCGGGCGGTAGCGAGTTCCAGCTTACCACACCTCGAACGAACAGTGAAGCAGCGTAACATGCAGTGTTGTTGGCTGGTACCACAAGGTTTTGCAATCGGCGTCCACGAGTTTGGATCAGTTTCTGATGAAGAATACTGGGGGCCTGAGTTTTTAGCAGATTCCACAGAAAGACGCACGACCTATGAGCGTAGAAGTTTTTTATCGGACATCCAATGAGGCTCTGTTGCAGGTGGCTCACGTGATCGTAGCGGCTCAGTCCATACACGTATCTCACACAGCAGTTTAGTGCCACACGTAATCGATCGAAGGAGCTTGCGCTGGGCCGGATGAGGAGGATATCGCCAAATAGAAAATGCGGCAGGATCAAGGATTTAAAAAGCGTCAGCTTAACGGCAGTCGATGCAGAGGAAGTACAACAGTAAAGCGTTCGGAGGCTAGCATAGATTTTACCACATTGTTGTGTTATCAAACCATCCCACTGCAGATCGCATTGAAAAATAAATCCCAGGTTGCTGGCGCTTTCTGACCACGGGATACTCTGACCATCGAGAAGAAGTCCAGGTACTGGTGAAACGATACTTCCAGCTCTTCGACGTCTGCTTGTGATGAATAGTGCTTTGCTCTTAGCAGGATTCACAAAGAGTTTATTCCGTCGTGACCAATCCGCAACACGTTCGAGATCATCATTCATCATTCTGACTAACTCATGTGCACAGGGACCACGTCCGCCGACGTAGAGTTGTACATCATCGGCGTAAATCTGAATAGAGCAGTGTTTCAACACAGTCGGTAGATCATTGATATGACAGCAGAATAGTAGAGGGCCGAGTACTGAGCCTTGAGGTACTCCAGATGGTACTTCCACACTACGGGAGCAGCAACCACCACAAAACACAGTCTGTCTTCTTTCACACAGGTACGATTCTATCAGACTCACGGCAACAGAAGAGAAGTTGAATTGCGTATATAGCTTGGCTAGTAGTTTGCTGTGCGGAATGGTATCGAAGGCCTTCGAAAAATCGAGCATCAACAGTATACCAGCACCTTTCTTATCAACAATGGCTCCTAGATCATCGTACACTCTTAGAACTGCGGTTTTGATGCTCTGTCCTTTGCGGAAACCAGCCTGGTAGTCCGTCAGTAAGCCACTGTCTTCTATGTAAGATGTCATTTGCTGCTTGAGAAGCTTCTCAAACACTTTTGACAACGCGCAGAGGATGCTTATTGGTCTTAGATTAGTGATATCGTTCAGGTGCGCTTTTTTCTTCAGCGGTATGACTTTCGCGTGTTTCCAGGAGTCAGGAAAGGTGGACCGTTCGATAAACATATTAAATAAATATGTAATGTGCTGCACAACTAACGGTAAGATGATCTTCACAAAATTAATTGGTAAATCGTCCATCCCAACGGCGTTAGACTTAATGTCCCAGATAGCGTTCACGACTTCCCAGTAATGTACTTGCTGAAAGGAGAAACTGTGCAACGATGCTGGTGCTGAACTCTCTGGTGTTGGTCTGCGGTGAGTACTGTTCGTGAAGTTAGCTAAGAAGGTACGATTCACTTCATCTGGATCGAACTCGCAGGGACTATGCTGTTTATCCTTGCCAACTCCAAGACTCTTCACTCGCTGCCATAGGGTTTTCGATGAAGCTCTGCTGTCTAGAAAACGATGCAGATACTGCTGTTTGGCTTGCGCGATTTTTGTGTTAGCACGATTCCTCAGCGCTTTGTATCGCTGCCGCTTCACGTCTTTCAAATGTGTTGGAGCTTGCAACCAGTCCTTGTACGCCAAGTCACGCTCGAGCAAGCTCTGACGAACGCTATCAGAAAACCAAGGGTTGTTCCTACGGCGACTGGTACTGACACGAAGAGGAATGCATGTTTCATGCACTCTTTTGATATGCGCATTGAAAAAATCCAGGCAGTCGCTCGGGTTTTCCATCGCATAGAACCGGTTCCAGGGGATAGCCAAAATTTCGTTTTCCAGGACATAAGCATCGAAGTTGACGTAGTCTCGGTAAAAACACAGGCTGGAGGGTGGTGAGATGTCAAAGTCCAATGACGCAAAAATTAAATCGTGCTGCGACAGTGCAGGAAAGCTGACTTGTCCGAATCGCAAGACCTTCTCGTTTCTAGTGGTTAGGAAAAGATCGAGCTGCGAGCATCCTCCATCATAGAAAAATGTTGGTTCTTCACTAACGGATGTCAAAGAAAAGGTACTGAGCACCGATTTGAAAAGCGCACGTTTGCTACTAGGCTGAAGCATGTTAGTGTTGAAATCCCCCACCAGAAAGATATTGTCGTAGCGTACAGCAAGATTAGACAACTTTTCCTCCAGGGAAGACGAGCAGTCGTTTTCCGGAGGATTGTAGATGACTATCAGTAGAATTTTCCGACCCGCCACTCGAAACTCCAATGCCAGACATTCAGTTTTATCCGTTGCATCTTCTGCAAGCGTTGTGCCAAAAACTTTAGAACAGGTTAAATACTCCCTGTAGTAAACCGCGATACCTCCACCACGCTTATATGTTCTGTCATTCCTCACAACGCGATAGCCTGTAACACCGATGCTGCGATCGCTTATCTTCGAATTAAGCCAAGATTCAGTGAAACACGCAATTTCAACCTTAGAGTCCCTTAAGATGTCTCGAACCTCATCAAGCTTACTACAGTTACGTGCACAAAGGCTTTGGGAATTTCCGTGACAGATGTTCAGCTTCCCAGGTGATAAAACAGCGTTCAGCACTGCTCTAGAAATGTTCGTTGAGGTGTGGTTAAAAGAGGGAGGCATCAAATATAGTATGGGAAGCAATTTCTAGAGGGCTGCATAATTATGGTGGAACGGGAATTAAAAATGTTTAACATACAATCTTCTAGTCAACTCACAAGAATACAAAAAATACTACTTAAACATTACTACAAAAATGAACGAATGTACATAGTTACAAATATTTATCCAGCTCATTCTCGGACTGAATGGCTATGGGTGGTCCACCAGCTGCAATCTTGACGTAGACGACACCTTGTTTAGTGTAAACTGATACCAGCTTTCCCGCCTTCTTTCGATGAAGTGCAGCCGATTTGAGTTTACGCGTTTCGATGGAGAGGTTCTCGTTGATGTACACACGACGATCTGAGTCCAGTCCAATGTGTCGTAGCTTAAGGTCTCGTTTCCGCAAGTATGCACTGTAGAACTCGTCCCTTGTGGTCTTCAGCGGAAATTCCACAACGATTAGCCCATCGCTGTCCGATTTGTTGCCGGATTTCAAACGCCTGATTTGCGCCAACGTGGTGGCCGTGTCGTTCACTGCTAGATGTCGTCCTATTGCCTCTAACGTCGAATGTAAATTTTCACCGTTTTTAAAAGGAATTCCGCTTACAATAAGCTCGTTTCGATTTTGTAAAGCTCCAAACTGTTGCGTCATACTATCCACCCTTGCGTTAAGCTGATCAAGTGCGTTGTCATGTTGCTGAAATTTCACTGCACATTCGTTTTTTACCAATTTAATTTCATCCATCAAATCAGCTTTAACGGAGTCAATTTTGCTGTTGACATCCCTAATTTCAGTTCGTACCGTATCCAGTTTTATTTGAAATTTTTGAAAAGCTGATAAAATATTTTTTTCAGTGCACATTTTGTTCGTGTTTAGAAATCAATTTTCTACAACTTTTCCATACAAATAATAATAAAATTGCCTCATAGCTCGAGAACTATGAAAAACTCGTGCAAAAGGAACCAAAATTGACTTGTGGGGGATTTTGGAGGTAAGATGTCTTTCTATGGTGTACTGAGACCCCTTCTTCTTCTAAGAAGCGGGGCTCCCATACAAATAAAATACAAATTTCCTCATAACTCTAGAACTAATCAAGCAAATGAAACCATATTTGGCATGTGGGAGTTTAGAAGGCTGGAATTTTTTCAATGGTATTATGAGACCCATTCGTCTTTTAACAGGGGGGGGGGGGGTTTCTATGGTGGATTAGAATCTTTGCTTTCTTTAAGAAGGGGAGATCCCATACAAATGAAATTCAAATTTCTTCATAACTCGACAACTACTCAAGCAAATGGCACCAAATTTGGCGTGCGGGGTTTTTTGGAGGCATGAATTTATTTATTTTATGATGCTTTGAGACCCCATCAAAACATCATGTAGATGGGCAATACGTGTTTTGGCCGGATAGAGCAACATTGTATTACGCCAAAAAACACAATCGTTCCTGGATACTCATTCGATCCCATTTGTACCCAAAAACCACGACCCGAAAAATCTGTCTCAGTGCGCCCAATCGAAGAATTCTTCGGGATTTTGAGTTCCTTGGTGTACAAAAATAATTAGAGAACCACGAATTGCAAACAGTTAATTGGTAGAATCAAAAGATGCATTCGCAAAGTTGACATTCGTTATAACAATAACGGGTGACAACTAAAATTTTGGAATTTTTTCGAGGCCCAACAAACGAGCTCAGAGAGAAATGAGAGTATGTATGTGTTAGCTCTCTCTCTCCTCTTTTATGCTTTTATGTTTATGCTTGCCTTGTTTTGCTTAAAATGATGTCGAAACAAGAAGCATTTCGAGAGCGCGTTGTACACTTCTACGACCTGCAACAGAAATCTCAGCAAAAAGTATACGGTACAACATTTAAAAAGCGAATACGTTGCGGCTTCGACTGTTTACCACATCCTAAGGTGACCAACAACTATTCGCAAGCAAGGTAGTAGACGGCCAGCCAAAATTATGGACACAGAAGGACATCGTTTTCTTTCTCGTTTCTTCAACAACAAGCCCTCTGGTTTGATTGACAATACGTGTTTTGGCCGGAGATAGCATCATCGCATTACGCCAAAAAACACAATCGTTCCTGAATACCCATTCGATCCCATTTTTACCCAAGAACCACAACCCGAAAAGTCTGTCCTAGTGCGCTCAATCGAAGATTTTTTCAGGATTTTGAGTTCCTTGGTGTACAAAAATAACTGGAGAACCACGAATTGCAAAAAGTTGATTGGTAGAACCAAGAGATGCATTCGCAAAGTTGACATGACGGCCGAACAACGCTCCTGTTTCGACGCCAAACGAAAGCTTCGCCGAACAGCCGATTACGGCCCGTTTTCAAATGTACACTAATTTTTTTTCAACAATGAATAATGTATCTTTAATTTCGGTAGATCAGATCTTTTTAATGTATCTTTGTCTTTTTTGACAGCTTGAGAAAAAAAATCCAAAATTTTAGCTGTCACCCGTTAACATATAGCAAAAGATCTATTTTAAAATAATAGAAATGTAATAAAATAAAATGATACTTTTTCTCGAAGTCAACCCTCTCATTGTTTGAGAGCCTTGTAATTAAAATTTAATAGCAAGTACTATCATCGAATATTGTTTAATTTGCAATTATGGCAATAGTGTGATCGTGTAATATAAGCAGCAAATTAAAATGCTTTTTTACGCCATAAAGACAAAATAAACTGCAACATTAAAATCGAATGAAGTCACTACAATATAAAGCAGCTTCAGCTTAGTGAGCTGAGATTTTAGATTTTTGCAAATCGTAAAAAAATGGCTTATAATACTAAATATGCGAAAAGCAATTAATTTTCGTCACGAATGTACAGCTCATTAACATTTTTTAGCTGCCAAAGATGTCCTATTTATTATGCGAAAGATTCACATAAACGCTTCAAGTATACTGATTGGTTATAATTGGGTACACATATTTAGACCGATTATATTTTCCAGTTTGTTGGCAGTTTATTAGCCACTTTACACTTCTCGCCGACCGGTGCCGACCCGACGGGTGACTGGGAACGATCATGTTTATGATTTTGCGCGGCATCGCACGCGTATGATTGCAGGAAAATTGAATGCATTCTTGCTGCCTGGTTTCACACTGTTCGACAAATGATTGTCCGCTCAGCTCAGCATACAACGCTCTTCTTCATTGAAGGCCGGACATGATTGAATGAATGAATGTTGGTAGCATCTTTTTCGGCAGGTTGGCTCGTTGGCCGCTGGCCAGGGGCTATTATGTAGGCGCAAGCCCCGTGCACGATGCATGTTTTCGGTGTTCTTGTGACCGGTGAACCCGCGTGGTTGCCGGAGGGCTACAAAAGAGCGTCGCAGATTTATTGATCTCAGCTGCAATAAAAAGAAAAATATTCGTTGTAATGATATTCATACAAGGGGAAGGCGCATTTTTTAAGGTTATTGTGATTAGTGAACCGCACTTAGTTGATGTTACACCAGTTTTCGCCAGCAGCGTCTACATGATGTTAGCTATTTATGCGGTATAAATAAAAGTGCTGCCGGCAGAATCGATGATAGTCGGCTTGCGGCATCCAAATGGTGCAGTTGAGTGATAACTCAGGTCAGCAGAAGAGCTGAGGTCTAATTTCCCGCGGTGTTTGCCGGTAGAAGAAGAAACTTCCATGTGATAAGAGTGCGTGAATAAGGAAAAAATCGAACGTTTAAAAAATAGCTAATATGATATCGGTAATTAGGCTGGAAGCAACTGACCAATTTCCTTAAACAAAGTGCTAAGTCAATTTTTTTTATTTTCCGCCGGTTTCTGTTTAGTTTGTAGTTTTAACGGCGCTCCTAGCGTGCGTCGCTGCTAAACCACAGAGCCAATTCGGTGCCAGAAGTTTCAATCAAAATGTGCCTTTCAATCAGAACCTGCAAGTGCAACCACTCCAGCAGCATCAACAGCAGCAGCAACAACAGCAACAGCATCAACAGCAGCAACATCACCAACAGCAGCAACCATTTCACTCACAGCAACTCAACCAACATCAGCACAATCAACAGCAGCAGCACCAGCAACGGATCGCCCAGCAGTTTCGGCAGTCGCAGAGCTTGAGGGCACCTGCTCCGCCGGTGTCATTTCATCAACAACAGCCCCAAATGCAGTTCAGCCAGCGGTTTCAGGTTAGATTGTTTCAATTACCAATAGTTCTGTAAATTCATGTGAATTTTCCATACAATCATGAACATTTTTGGTTGCGAAAATTCATTTTCTAATAGTTTAGTAATCCATAGCTAACGCTAGGACTGTAGCGGATTTTTTCAGCAAAACTTTAAACTTAGTTGAGACCACAATAATTGCGATACATCTTGACGTGCCTTGCCTGATAAACTTTAGAATATGTTGATGCCAGCAGGAGCTAGAGCAAGAATCAAAATAATGACATTTTTGTTTTTAAAAACAAAATAGATTCATAACCTAGTTTCACCTGATTAAATTGGCGAAATGTGAATAAAACAACATAAAAAAGTTATTCTTGTAATATTCAAAAACCAATTTAATAACATAATTCTTATTCTTCCAGCAATCCTACCCAGGAGGCGCAAGGCCCTTCGTTCCCATAACCTCGTACAACAATGATGTTTCTTATGATGGATCGTACTCCTATGGCTATACGACCGGTGACGGTCAGCAGCAGCAGGCGCAAGGCTACCTTAAGAATCCTGGCCTAAAAGATCTGGAAGCCCAAGCAGTGCAAGGCTCGTACTCGTACACCTCTCCCGAGGGACAACAAATTACGGTCACCTACATCGCTGACGAAAACGGTAAGTCCAGTCCGAGCAATGACCGGCGAGCTAAAACTATTAAATGAAAATTTTCAGGATTCCGTGCTGAAGGAGCACACCTGCCCACTCCGCCACCGATACCGGAAGCGATTCAGAAATCTTTGGCACTGATCGCAGCCACGCAACCAGTCTCCCAGAAGTTCAGTCAAGCCTACAGTCAGCAGCCTTTCGGGTCCAGCCAAGGTTACAATAGATTCGGATAGCGCTCAGCAATTGAATTTTGAACAGTATTGTTACCTTTTCTAGTAGGTAAGTATAGTTTTAAGTCATTGCTGAAATTTTGATTTACATGAAACTAGGAGAAGATTTGAATTTTTTAAATTGTTGTTACGTGCCCCACACAAATAATACTCTAGAACGTATTTAAAAAATTCAGAATCACTAAAAAAACATTCCTCACATCCACCGAAGCAGAATGCAATGATCCAATCTTACCGGTGCGCGGTGCAACGTGCAGCGCAGCTATAAATATGTTAATTGATTTTGGCTCGAAGATGTTTCTTTCCGGTTTTCCGAACCCCACTCTGACGGACTGGACTGGAGGTTGCAACGGAGAGGATCATCGTGTTCGATGTCAAATTAGTCAATTCGATTAGAAAACAATGTAACTGTTTGTATTGGAAGCAGTTAGTTGTAACTTTGACGCTACCGCGAACGAACCGCAGTTCCAGTCAGTGATTCAGCCCGCCGCTGCGCTGCCGCGCTCGTTCACAGACAGCAGACAAGTTCCGTTTTGCATAAATTTAAGCTAGGCGCAAAAAATGATGTTTATGGTGATTGAAATATCAGCGATTCGATCAAACTGACGTTGAATAGAATGCATGCATGCATGCTGCATGCTTCAGGGTTCGTCGCTTATACTTATGCTGCTGCGTTGATGTTGTTGGAAGATGTGATATTTGTTTTTCTTTTCTTCTTCTACAAGATGGATCGATTGAATGCGTGACCTATTGCAACACCCCCTCGTACCTTGGCTCCCTTGCAGCCGGTTTCCCCGATTCATGATAGTATGGTTGAGTCTCTCTGGCAGATGCGGATGGCGGCAACGAAAAACGATTGCGATGTGGATATCTTAGCTTCGCTGCTTTTACGATAATGACAGTTCAACGGCCAAGCGGCGCATGTGTGGAATGTTGACTACTGAAATCTGTAGCTGTTAAGTAGTTTTTCTGTCTTTCTTTCTCAGTGTAAATAAATACCTCTAATTTGCAATATTACCACTGCTAGGTTTAGTTATAATAGATTCTAGTAAGAAAGCAAGCATGAATTACAAGGATAATTCAAAGGAAAATGATTCACTTGTACTCAGAAAGAAAGTTTCCAATAGAAGGTATGGCAAATTAGGTTGCCGAAATTTTCAACTTGTCTAAACTATAGATAACCGAGCAAGCATAGATAAGTGAAGATGAATTTTTTGAATACTAGAACTGTCCAAATGTAATCCAAACGAGCATGCTGCTGCTTATTTTTTATGCAGTTAATACGGTTGCCAGTTTTTCGATAACTGCATCTGCTTATCTATGTTAACTCTACTAATATTAAGAAGAAAAAAAAACAACTTTCGTCTTACTATTTAAAGATCATACTTTTATTATCATATCTGTTGCCTCGGACTATAGCAGGAAGTTAATAAAACAATAGACGTTTCAGCTGAATAAATAGAAATGAGCACGTGGCGTCGCCGCTAATAAGTATTGGCAAAAGACAGACAGAATGGCTTCACTTTTTCATCTCATTGATCGGTACCCACATCAAAGTACAATTCATCTCAATAATGGGTTGCAATGGTGATGAACACGCTTTGTTCATTAGACTGTGTACTTCATTATTTACAGTTTGAAATTACGGTTATTAGATTTTACGATTCATTAATCACTGTTTAATATTTTAATGAGTATCGAGCATTCTTACCGCTCGTTTCTCAAGCAGGATTTTGCCTACGGCCTCTCTCTAGTATAGGCATCCTGCATATTGTGCTTCTTCGTTGCTTATGCTAATAAGAACCTTAAACTTCGGTTAAGAACTTAAATTTATGCTATTTGTGACATTGTGAAACAAAATTTAAAAATAATTATTTACTCACAAGTAGCGATCAGTTGAATTCAAACCAGAAGAGCATTTTCGAATGACAGTTTCCATATTTCGAATAGAGTTTCCATATAAAAGATGCTCCCGAACCTAATTACATTATAGAAAGATTCATATAAAGTACTTGGTCAGTGACGCATTTTGGGAACGTTTCAGATCATTAGACGCCATCTTGAATTAGTAATGTTAATCCTATGAAGTATTTCTGAATTATACAGTGTGACACATATATATTCGGACAAAAACAAAGTAACATATTTTTGTAAATAAACGCTTTATTTCGAATTTTAGTTTCAGAAGTTGTTTACCCATAGATACAGAACGCAACGAACAATTATTGCTCTATTGAATCGCCTTTAGCCTTGATAACACGCTTCAAACGTTTTTTGAAGTCGTTACATGCGGCACGCACTACTTCTATCAGAATGTCATCCCATATCTTGTTGGTAATTAACTTAATTTCATCCAAATTATGATATTTATAATCCTTGGGCTTCTGCTGCATGTATACCCTTATTCAAAAATCCAGAGGTTCAAATCAGAAGAACTTGTTGGCCATTCCTTTTTTCCCTGAACGTAAGACATCAAATTTGGTTCTAAGACCATTTCTGGATAGTATTTTGCATTAACTTACACATTCTTGTCAATAAATACAAGAGGAAGTTTCCTTTTCTTGGAAATGCCTCCCCATACCATGACTGCTGATGAATTTTAGTACATTCCGTTTGTACTTTGGAACGTCGATGATCGAAACCGACCACAACCGATCGTTTTGAGCATGCTGCGGGGTTTGAAGAACAAACAACTTTTCATCAGAAAAGATCACTTCGGAATCACCTCGCCGACGAAGCAGCAGCTTGCCTCTTTCGTGCCGTTTTTGTTTCATTTTTTTTGAATGCTTTCATATCTTTATCCGTTTTCAAAATTCGACAAAGAGATTCCCTGTTGATATTCAGCTCAACTGCCATTTTCCGTGCGTACCGGTCGCAACTGCGTCGAATTCGCTCTCGAACAACCTTTTTGACCGCTGCAGTTCTAACGCTTCGTTTTCTTCCGGGCTTTCTTACGGTTTTCAACAGATCCTGTCTCGACAAATCTTTTTACTGATATAGTATGCAAATTCTCTTTTTATGCCGAGATGTTTGAGGTCACGAAAAATAGTGCTGCATGCAGCAACGTTTCGAAATTTATTTATTATCAACGACCGTTACTCGAACATTGGTACGTGTACACCGAACGAGACATAATATGAAAATGAAACAACGTTAAGTAAGGCTTAAGTCATAATGCCACACACGCATGGTCTTAGTTTGATTGTATTAATTGTATACGCAGCTGCAAGCATAAAATGATTTTTGTTCGAATATATATGTGTCACACTGTACATTGTGTAATGATAATTAACCTGTACATAACCTGTGGTGTATTGTGGTTACTTTTCAGATCATTAGACGCCATCTTGATTCAGTATTGGTAATCCCATGATGTAACTATAGGTATATATCTATAATTTGATATTCAACTTTACTATGAAAAATTGACCGCCATTCACATTTTCTAAAAATCAAAAAAATTAGTATTACTCATACATTTGATAAAGCAATTTATAATCGCTTTTGATCTTTCGTATACGGAAACAAGCTCATGATAATGTGACCAATATGTTTTACTGCGATATTTGCATCGGACTCTCAGTTAGTAATAGTTATAGAGGACGATACAGTGAGAATAGATGTTTAATGCGTAGTCAATGACTGAAGGATAGTAAGTCGAAACGTCCGCTGAAAGTATCATAGTTTTTATTTCCACCGAAAAAATCAACTATAAATGATATATAAAATTCACGGTGATTCGTCACCGATTATAATTAGGTCCAGTACCTCAATTTTTAATGTAACAAATTAGAAGTTTAGCTAAATAATAGTTACTTTCAGTGTTAACAGCTTGAAGAACTGAAGCTAACAAGAAGATTGGTATGCTGATAACCCCCACTTAGTCAACCCATCACTTATAATAAGGAAAAATAATCAGGAATCCACTTACTGCTTAAAATAGGTTCCCTACCCTGCAACACAAGATTTTAAACAATTTAGGAAGGGCGTATGTGAATTAGCATGCATAGTTTTCAAAAATTCACAACTTGAAATCATTTAATAATAGTGGAATGTAGTTTCAGAAAAGTCTTAAAGAATCAATTGTACTTCGCACTGGATTTTGATTTTTTTAACCGTTATGTGTGCGACAAAAAAAAACACCTTTAGCAGGGTGATAAGGGTACCCAAAATTGATATTGTTATAACATCAACAATTTTAAGCCGACTTTGATGAAACAGGTGTCATTTGATTTATCTAGTTTTGAATTATTTGGCCATGAAAAGACATACGGGGCCCGAAAATCCGGAATTCCGACAGAGTGTCCGCTGTGAGGTAGAGAACTGATTGTATTGCAGGAAAATCAGTCATACGGATATAAAACCCGAATTAATCCACCTAGCGGTGTGACCTAGCCTTTCTACTGCCGCAATAATTATATTTCAATTTTTCAGGAACATCTATAATTAACTAAATTATATTTTTAAATATCCGTTCCTTATTTTTTAAAATCCTTATCCAAAAAAGTTAATATCTGAATTTGGAAAAATAACTGAGTAGAGCATTAGATATGAAAAACGAAAAAGAGAAATTGGACTTTTTCTTAGTTGGCGCTCTTTCAGTTAATTATTTTTGCACGAAAATCAAAACTTGAGCTTCTTTTAAATAAACTTTAATGAAAAAATAGTCATTAGCTTGATCGTATCGTTTATACGATATTGCCTGTTAGATGTTTTAGGAAACGATGAGATCAAAGAAACAAAAGCAGCGCCATAAACATGCTTGAGGATGGCCATATGATCGATATATTTTTCGGCGCTTGTTATTTTTGCTGGTATGAGTGGACCCATATTTATTTATTTGTTAAAACATGATACATAACACACGATATTATCTTTTAAAGTGTCACTAGCGAAAACAAATCGTACAGAATTGTTAGTAATCTTTCTTCCTCTTTTGCATATAAAATTTCTAAGCTCTAGCATCTATTGATTGGAAAAGCATCTATTGATGCGCAAAATTTGTTTGAAATTGGTATAAATTTATTTGGGAAAATCAACTCATTAGTATTTTCAATACTATACACCACTATACCTATATGATTAAATTAAATACTTTTCTTCGCTTTTTGCTTTGCTCGTCCGATTGCGAGTAACAGCAAGTAAAGAAAATGACAATTGAAATGTTTCTCACTCTTCTTGTATTTCTATGTAAATTTTAATATTGCAAATCGCGTATACATACATACACACATACACGCATACATACATACATACATACATACATACATACACACACATACATACATACATACATACATACATACACACATACATACATACATACATACATACATACGTACATATATACATACATACACACATACACGCATGCATACATACATACACATACATAACACATACATTGAATACAATCGACCCTTGATTAATTTATTTCGATTTTATACATTTTAACGGTTTAATATACGGCGCTGAAGAGTTATAGTTTGAATAACTTTTGAATCAATCGTCCGATTTTCAGTAACTTGGTTTCGTTTTATAGATCTCAACAGTAACTTTCAAATGATAATAAATTGTAGGATGTTTCCTATTGAATTAATGCTTATATGCAACAAATAGCAGTTTTAAATACATTTTTTTCACATTTCTTTATGTAACTTTCAAACCATAAGCCCATTTATCATGAAATCTTGAAGTTAAGGTTTTGAAAGACTCCCCTTTCATATGCAATCAATTTTGTTCAAATCGGTTAAGGGACCTATGAGATAATGAAGTCCATTATTTTTCGTATTTTTATACATAACTTTTGAACTAAAAGTCCGATCAGTATGAAATTAAATAGCGAACATTTGACACTAAGATCATTAAAATCGGTCCAGCCATCTCCGAGAAATGTTGGCTCAATCAAAAGCGTTCCACACACACACACACACACACACACACACACACACACACACACACACACACACACACACACACACACACACACACACACACACACACACACACACACACACACACACACACACACACACACACACACACACACACACACACACACACACACACACACACACACACACACACACACACACACACACACACACACACACACACACACACACACACACACACACACACACACACACACACACACACACACACACACACACACACACACACACACACACACACACACACACACACATACACACACACAGAAAATGCTCAGTTTTCGAAACTGAGTCTAATGGTATATAACATTCGTCCCGCAAGGCTTTCTTTCGATTTTCGGTTTTTCGAGTGATTCCTATACCTTTATACTATATTTTCATATAGTAGAAAGGCAAAACTCTAAGAATTCATACAATGAACTATTTCATATAATGAGATGAATCAGGTTGGCCATTCCGGAGTAGGTTCCTGTGGGGTCATGGGTGGCCAGTCTAGGATTGGAGGTAAAACCTAGCAATATGGGTATCAAAGTTCTTGGAATTAGTTCGGTAGGTGATATTTTTTAGATTTCGATGTATTTTGATTGGTTATTTCGAAAATGGTTTCTACGGGGTCACAGATGATACCGCAGGATTCAAGATAATGCTTAGCATTATCAGAACAATTCAAAACGTACAACCTTCCGTTATACATTTGGAACCAGTTCCGCAATTATTAATCAGTACTAAACTGACCATATCAGTTCAAAACATCTAAAAGATCCACTAAACCAATTCTAATATTGGATTAGGCACCCAACTGGCTATCTGTAACCCTACAGCAACCCAATTCTGGAATGGCCAATGCGATCTAAAGTCACAAATTTATATAATAAGATGAAAAAAGGGTCCACAATGTCAAGTTCAAAGCTAATAGCTTTGCTGAACGCTGATATTCTTTCAAAACAAGCGGCTTCCCACGTTTTACCGGACGTTGCTCTGGAATTACCCATTCCCGGGAACTACATGTCATTTGATGGCCAAATGCTTTATCTAATCAAAACTAGATAGATGTACGAATCAAATGCCACTGGTTTCTTCCAAATCAGTTCAAGATAGCCAATGTTATGAACATAGCAAATCATGGGTACCCGGGTACCCTTGTCGCCCTCCTACGTACTGTAACCGTTGTTATAAATTCTCTTTAGGTATTTTTTAAATGTGCTATTTTTTAATAACTGTTGTATTTCTATGTTAGTAATTGTTATAGGGTTAAGTAATAGAAATATAAATTTGTTTGTTAATTTGTTAGTAGGTTAGTAAGAAACACAAAACATAAATTGTTTGTATTAGTAAGGCAAAAAGGGGGACATCGACCGTAGCTGCAAGAAAATCCAGCCCTAAAGGGGGTGGGCATAGTTTGTAGCGAAAGGAAAAGAAAATGGTGGGTGGTAAAGAAAGGGCAAAGACATAATAGAAAAAGCGCCAAATGGTCAGATATGTGACGGCGTTCGTGTGTGAAAGAAGTGAGTGGAAGAGAAAAGTTGTTTGCTAAAAGTGGTCAAAACTAGTTGAATACGGCAAAATTATTCAGGTAATTCGTACCTAGCCTCAGAAAGTACCACGATATAAATTTAACTTGTCCCGTTAGGACCTTTTTTGTATTGGCATTTTGGTTCGGATTCTAACCCGATTGTCGATCCCTCACACGCACACGAGTAGGCCTAGGTGGTAAACTGCATCTACGCCTAACCGTAAAGGAGACCAGGCACCGATCGCGGAATCCTCGGGCAGAAGGCCCTAATCGTAAAAGAGGACCCTTCTCGGTGGAACCAATACGGTATCGTCCGTGGCCCACCGATCGAGTCAACGAAGGAAGACGCCGAAGAAGAAAACTTTTCCCGGACAAACTGCGACCTTTGAACCCGATATCGCCCACCCAACCAACCAGCAGAATTGAACCAGCCACGAACTTCAGCGCCCAGGATTCGGTACGTACCGCAGCGAAAACTCCAGTTGTTACCAGAAAACACTACACCCCCATCCCCACACGCACACTTTGGTAATAAACCAGTAAATGCTAAAATAGTAATTTAATTTCTCCAAATTCGAACTTCCTAGGAATACCGTAGTTATTGCACGATTTGTCCCCGTAGCCCCTCCGATTGCCCAGTGCAAGCCGACCCGGTGATTCAAGAACTACGGTCTCTTGCTCTGTGAGCTTTTTGTCGTCCCAAACAGTAATAGTAATAAAAAAATTCAAGTGCCTCTCATTGCTAATCCCCTTTATGGATATGCACCAAAAAAACCTCAATTAGTTAAGATCAACAAGTTTTACGATGTTGCAAAATTTCAATGACGTATGTTTTAAATTGAATGAGTTATAACTATTTTAAAACTGAAAAGGTACCCGGATACCCTGTTGCACACATAACGATTAAATACTCGATTTATTTTTTTCGATTACTCGAAAACGATGCATCTTGTCGGCTTGGTTCCAATCACATTTTACATTTTACATCAAAACTATTAACAATTTTTTGTGTTAATACAGAATATTCATAAAACTACTTTTTGGTCATTCGGCCATACGATTTTACATGAAGAAGATTAGACAAAACGTTTTCTTACTACAGATATGGTAACTTTAAAAGTGTGTAGAAGAAATCAAAAAAAATCAACTGCGTTAGGGTAGTTGATCCAATAATTGTGGTAGCACCAATAGTTGCACTACTAATCATTATTAATGCATATTTTCATCACCGTAGCAATTGTCTTGTATAATAACAAGCACCTTGTGTTTGATAAATTAATATCCTACAAGCATTAGTTGAAGCATATACAGCATTGCATTGTGCTTAGCTGCGCGATTAATGGAGCGTCTACCCTATAAAAGTTTTCACAGTGGCAATCCAAAATTCAACACTCTGTTTTTTCCACCCCACTTTTCCGCATGCTGCGCGGGACACCATAGCAATGCGATTAGTTGAAGCAGTGCTGTTGCATACCTATAAGGTGTATACCTAACAACGAACGCTTAGCATGGTAAATATAGCGACTATGCAAAAGCTTTCCGCTGAAACAGTACGAGTGGGAAGCTTTTATCGACAAAAACGGCTTTATGGCATAAGCGTACACAGTAATCCCTCGAATAAGATGGGAAGTGGTAGCATACGACTGGCACAATTTCTTGGGTTCAATCCATTTTGGATGCGTTACTCGTATATAATTTTGATATATCAATTTGATTTTACTTTAGGTGAACAATATGTGTACGAGGACAAAATAAATCAAAACAGGTTGAACCCTATGTAACAGAATTAGGGTGTATCCAAAAACTATCGTACAAAAACAGTTTTACTGGACCTCCACATCTTTATTCCATGTTTATAAGGTAAATCTCTCAAAATGAACTCTAAATGCTCACGCTTTAATACTGTAGGTTAATGTTTGTAAGATTTTTTTGAATTTGGAGTAACTTACCCAAGCAACAATGTAAGTTTTATTGTACTCTTATGGTGGTCTTCAAGACCAATTTTGGTCTTAAATGCCTTCATAAGAGTGTAATAAAACCAAAATTGTTACTTGGGTTATACTCTGTAAGTAGCAGTGATTGGAAATTCCATTTCCATTAATAATCGTTCATTCCTTTTGAACAAAACCAAGAGTAAACCCCGTCTAAACACGAAGTGTGAAGTTTTCTTCAAATTTCATGAAATTTTTTTTTTAGATTATAGTCACTTTAACCAGCTTTGGGTCATTCGTGACTTCTGCGGGGTTGGGATTTGAACCCTGGTCCTCGGCGTGAGAGGCGTGAATTTCATGAAATTTAAAGAAGCACCACAGTAAAATATATTTGATTTTGGTTCCAAAACACATTATTTTCACATTTGTTTTGTATTGCATGTGACTGAATATTTCCTTTAAGGCCATTACTCAATCCTGAATGTAATTATTAAATATAGAAATATGCATACTGAAGTGAGGAAGCGTCTGGTGCGAAGAATGATAAAATTAGATAAACTAGAAAATTTCGATATATTGGCCTAAAATGCATTGAGATTTGCTATGGCAGATGGGACTCCTACCCCTGTTTTTTCGGTTGCCGGCCGAATTTATTATTTACTAAACTACTGCGCCGACTAAACTACTCTTATATTAGGTAGTCTAATACCTAGTTTTATTATCCCAATTATATCATTCCACCCACACGCGCACCACACAATCGTCTCAGCAACAAATTTTTTTTTTGTATGATTGCACTTTGTTGCTGCCGCCGAGAAGATAGACTGTCATTTACTCGGTCAGTTCGATAGAAACAGGCAGTCTGTCGCCGGGCGTCGCTACGGCTAGTTTTGGGGTTCACCGCCACCGGGTGTGTTTTTTTTACTTGTGTCTGACTCTGTACATGGTCAATATATAAAACCTTTTTAGAAAGTGCGTGGTGCGAAAAATGATAAAATTGGATGAACTAGAAAATTTCGATATATACGTCCATAATATTCCAATTACCCATCGTCTCTGAAGTCGTAAATCACTTTCGACCTGATCGAGCCATCTTGCACGTCTGATCCTGGTGCCAGTGGGATTGTTGAAGAGCACTATTTTCGGCGCACTGTCGTCCGGCATCCTTATGACGTGTCCGGCCCACCATAGCCTACAGACTTTCACCAAATGTGCGATGGAAATATCTCCAAGTAGTGCTATGTTGTAGCTCATGATTCATATGCCTCCACTTCTCTCCGCTAGTAGTTACATTTTACGATAGTGCTTTTAACTATTCCTTGATCTTTCTAAATATGTATTATCTTCAAAAAATCATATCACGTGAGTTAAGTACCATAGGACAAAGATTTTTGTATTAAAATGTAAGCACATTTTTTAAGCATTTCTGAAAAAAATCATTTGGAAAAGGTTTTCCATAAAATTTCCCACGGGAATGGTAAAACTTACAAGAAAATATAGTATAACTACGTTCGTGAACAATTTTTTTGATAGTTCCTTTTTATGTGACGATTTTTAATCTTTCATTAATTTGTTTTTGTTAATGACACCGTTTTTTGTCCCAGAGTTATGGCTACAAATATATTGAGTCAAAACATTTATGACTTCTAACAACCATCCTCGTTCAAAGTCTATTGTAAGGTTTTCAATTCAAAATATGCTAACTGCTTTTTCTAATTGATTTATTCAAATAAAAAGTATTTAGTATTTAGCGCTAAGGCAGCTAAGGCCTTACATTCTACGGCCCCATTATAACAGGGGACTGTCAGTGATTTGCTTCCGCTTGCACATGCAAAAATTAGCCGTTGGGCAGAATGGTAAATAGAAGATATAAATCGTTTAAATTGTTCACGCGACCCATGGTCGAGATACGTCACTAACATGTTTATTGTATATTTTCCGCGTAACCGTGAATCGGCTTAAACTTTTGCTGAGAAGAGAGTTTTGTTTAAAAATGAGGACCACAAATGGCCACAGGTCTGTTCGGGACTAAAATCTAGATTCAAGCTATATTGATTGAAGAATCACCAGATCGAGGTGCGATATCTTCCGCACTGATAACAACAAGTAGCTGCTAACTAATCGGACGGAATAATAATTTAGGGGGAAGTTCCCCAGCACCGGACAGCACCGAATACCGAACATTTCTGATTTTCATAGTTCAAATGGTGCACATTAGTAACTAATATGATAAAATCAACAAAAAATACAAAAAATTAGCATGTGTGATTTTGTAGGTCAGAATCCTTCATGAAAACAGACATTGTAAACTGCAATGTAAGTAATCAGACTTTTGCTTTTCATAAACGAAGACTTGAATTGAAGCTGGCGTTCTTTTCAAGTCAGGTCGAATTGCAGTCAGACACGATTGCTAGCCTTCTACCCAATATTTGTTAGAAAAGTGCAAATAAAAATTTAAAAGCGATCCCCTTGATAAATTGGAACCGACTTCATTGATAATAAAGCCACTTCAGCTGTTTCCAAAACTTGTTCCTTGAAGAAACGTACGTTGATTGTAAAAATTATAGACTCGGCTTTGTCGGCGAGTATCAAGTAGGTTTTCGAGAGAGTCACTCCACGACAGATCAGATACTTACCCTGCGTCGAACTGTACTACTAACACACTCATCAGCTGTTTATGGATTTTAATGCGGCGTTCAATTCAGTCAAACGAAAGGAACTGTAGCAGATAATGCTAGAACATGGTTTTCCGGCAAAACTAGTAACGCTGATTCGTGCGACGCTAGACGGATCAAAATCATACGTCAGAATAGCGGTTTAGACCTCAGGCGCTTTTGTGACGTTGGATGGTCTGAAGCAAGGGAATGCACTCTACAACCGGCTTTTCAACATTGTCTTGGAAGGTGCGATACGAAGGGCAAACTTGGAAAGGAACAGGTTTATCGTCACGAAATCTAATATGCTTCTTGGTTTTATGGATGATGGTGATATCATACAAATCAACCCTAGAGTTGGTACCGAAGTGGAGCTGAACAGGGAACAACATGAAGTAGTGGAGGATTTCATATATTTTGGTACACTCGTGACATTGACAGCATATTCAAATATGCTGGTATTATGATGCTCGATAAAAGAATAGCCAAAACTATTTTCAGCAGAGATCCAGGAAGAGGCCGTAAACTCCGGGGCAGATCCCGCAGCACACGACCGACAGTACTGACGGATTATATTTCGTTTGGCGCAGGATTGATAAGTAAAGCAAGTTTGCTTTTATGATGAACATTGTGTATTTGAACTAGTCTGTTCTACTTCATGATCATTTATGACTTAACGTACTTTTTGAATAATGAGATTATTTTGTAAATGTCATCTCTTGTTGGCATAATTTTTCTTGTTTGTAAGCTACTGTTGAAAACAAAGAAAAATAGTTCAAAGGTTAGCTGTAGAACAAATTCATGACTAGTTGAAACCATGACCATCATGACCTCACTGTTTACACATGCAAACTAACCCTATAAAAATCTAAGTACATATGAACCATCCATTAAGTTCCGGTTGGACACGTTTCGCTGATGGCTGGCGGAGAAGATTCCATCGAACCAGCATATTGCTAATCGTGATAGATCTCATGACTAATCTGATAATCACGCTCGTAAGCACGGTTGATCGAAATCGATCCAAAATATAATCGCTAAAATGCAGTTTTGCACCCGACCGGCTGCTTCTCGGATGCTGACTTTCAGTGGAAGAAGTCACGAATCGTGAACAAATCCACAAACGCCAGCCACCGAGCTCGGTGAAGTGCGGAGAGCCTATTGCCTACGAGGATACAGTTAGCTGCTGTCAGTTAGCCTGCCGTTTAACTCCGCCGTGCCAGCAGCAAGGAATGCGGCCCCCGTCATCGCCCGCAGCCGCAGCCCTGAAGAGAATGAATCTTCATCATTTTTCATGATACCGAATCAAGTTAGTCAGTTAATGGGCAATAAAACAAAATAAAAATCAGCATGCGGGCGCACCATAATTGTGGCAAAAATTCAATCAGCATGAACATCAGTACATCAGGTAATCTTTTTGACCGTGTGATTTTTCGCGTACGAAAATTTATCAGCAACCATCACCTGCGATTAGCGTCGAAACTTGAAGTCCATCCCTTCACTTAAATGGTTGGCACAGATTTTTTTATACGATAACAATGGCTTTGGGTGGCATTCTAAAGTGTACATCTTCGGAAGATGGAGCGACGGATAAAGTGCAGTTTTGAGTCCGTTGCAATTAACCTGATGACTTTTCGGGTATCATCATCTGCGTATATTGATATCGTTTTACCTACGACGACATGGTGAATGCTTGTATATCACCAGACGGCAGCTCCGAAAATGGGATAGATTGGCCGAAAGTTGAATAATAATAATAATCCAAATAAAACGATTAGCTGAATGAACTTGGTAGTGACACAAATCAGGTTTGAAGAAGATTAACATTCACCTATTGAGTGTCGTCTGATTGTTGGCTGTAAGCACTCAGGTCGCATTCCTTTTATGATTGGATGGAACTGGAATTAACTTAATAATTTCAATAAATTTAAAGAGCTGAGCTCTGATGTTTTATGAACATTTCAACAGCTTCAGAAACAGTTCTTAAGTCAATATTCTCAATTGTCGAATGTATTATAATTGAACGCTAAACGCTTCCTCTGAACGGACGGGCAAAAATTGAACCGTTCAATGAGACTTCTCAAGAGCAACCAATTAGTTCTGCTGAATTGAATATTTTGTACAATTTGCTTGGCGATCTTTGCTTCGATGGCCAAATGGGTCATGTCGCTATAGTAATCTTTTTCATCAATTAATTGTTTTCGACGCTGCAGTAGCAAATTTCCGTCATTCAAATTGAGCTCAAGACTCAAGAATCAGCGCATGTGGTGAGAAACTTTCAGGCTCGGCATACTCGAGGTACAGTCAGCGACCCAAGCTTCACTCCGTTCGGATTCAGAACAATTTATTTCAGATGACACCATGTGAAGCAGAAGAGCATACAAGTAAATGCAGTGCGGCTTGTTTGCTGACATACAAATTTAAATTGGCATATATGACATAATTAGCATAACCGCGGGGACCATACCTTCAGAATCTAACAATACCTTGATCCTAGGGTTAAAACACTTTAAACGGATTGTCCATCAAGGTAGAGACCTATCGTTCGTTCTAGTCTAAATCGTGGTCCGTAAATTTACTCATCACATGCTTGCATGCATTATAAATCAAGGATCCCGTACGATGTCGACCAGCCGAGCCAGCGCAGTGTACGTACGTACGAGCCTGATGGCTGTAACAGATGCTGACACCTCTCACCTCAGGCGAAACCGCAAAATCACTTGCTCGAACGGTAACCGGACGCTTCGAAGAGGAGCATCACCATCATCATCCGCTGCGATGTGGGGTGCACCCCACAGGTATCACACTGAGCATCATCCTCCCGGCCGACGATCGACGGCCGGCCGGTCTCAAACACAAGTAGCGATCGTTGCGAGTCACCCTGTCAAATAAAGAATTGCGATGACTTTTGCTCTCTAAGGTAAATCGGGAGGTGAGCCTCTGCCGCGATTAAATTATAGAGCAGAACTAGTTCATAATGTAGTACGGTGAACAAATGTGAGATTAATACGTGGGTATTGCAGCAAGTTTGTTTGTCGGCTGACACGGACTTTGTTGACATTGGGGATTAATGAATCGGAAGATGCGACAAAAACATACGACGCACAAATCAAATGAAGTATCTAATGATCGCAGCGAGTGATTGAACCATTTTTAAGAATAATTTATTTATCACAATTAATTCAATCGTGCCATCCTTATTATTTTTTTTAGAAAGTTTAGATCATGAAAAATAACAAAGAACTATTTACTCCACGACATAGCTTTCGACTATAAACATTTATGCAATCCTTGAACCATTCAATACCAGATAGAATTTTTGAAAGTGATTCTTTCATACAGTTTCTTTTTGCTATTAAATTCTGAGATGGAAATGTAATAGAAACCATTGTATTGCAGATAGAATAAACGTGTTAAAAAATGTAAGTTCTGATGCATATGGTCCGTTTTTGCATCTCAAAATACGCAGTCGTAAAAAAGACATTATCTTATTCAATAAACCATTCGCTAGACCTTTAAAAAGATATGTAAAATAGGCGTCAATGTACATGCGCGTAATACTAATGATTTGCGAACAATCATAAAATGTTTATGGTAGTGCCGTTCGTATTCACATTGTTGCGTAGAAATAACTTAGATGCATTGATTGAAATTAGAACAGGGAAAAGTTTTATGCTTTATATTCTTATTCCGATCAACTCGGCAACGGCTTGCGGAATTTGCATTTCAAGCACGATTTCTAGTAAAAGTCTAACCAGTTCACAATAACGCTTATGTTATACTAAATTGAACTAAAAATTAGAAGAAATAAAAAAGGTATCCGGAACATCCGGCATACAAAATGGAGAAAAATAAATTGAAAGCAAAGAAAAAATTGAGGTAAAATGTAAACAAATGAGATTAGCTAATCATACACCTTGACAAAAATGGAATCAAATAAATAAAAACCAGACCAAACAATCGCATAATCTGTGACATCCCCGCAGTTGTTCGTAAGTTACGTAAACCGGGTCTTAAAGCTCATGACATTCTGTTTTGCAATCAAAATTGTTAAGCCGCATTTATACTTGCGCTCCACTTCAGCAACCGACCGAACCAAAGGGATCCCAAGTAACAATTCTAAAGCCACTTCGTTTTACTTGAATTTTATAAAGGTTTTATTGCGGTATTAATCATTACCTCTGGTTTTATTGTGGTATTACGCAATACCGAAAGGATACGAGTCCAAACACACTTATAGCTAGCTATAACACCATAATAAAACTGTTAATAAAGCAAATCTATTGTGGTTGCTTATACTACCACGTAAAAACTTGTTGGCTGCTCCACGTCTCTTATAAACTTACCATAAATGTGGCGTAGCAATACAAAATGGCGCACCAATCAAAATTGATCTTATCGTGGTTGCTTGTCAAACCGCAATAAATCTGTTAGTTTTATAAAGCTATTAAATTGGTAACACCCTGACCAAACAGTTTTTTTGCTGCTATGTTTTTATGCGAGGCCATATTGCCATATTCTAGTATTTTGTTTCAGCTTGCAAACAAAGCTTCATCAAAGCAAAGTTTTTAGCAGAAAGAAAGAAATTATCAATCGGTTTTCCAGCCACAGCAAGCAACTAAAATGATTTTGCTAGAAATTGAGATTGACAAACTGAATATATTTAGTTTGTTAAAACAACCAGTTTTCGAAAATTGCAAAATTTTAGTGGCGCGTTGTTTTTATGCAATTGGCCAGACTGGCCCCCGCCAAGGGCGTTCGCTCGTGGGAGCGCCAAAAAGGGCCGGAATTTCAGTCAGGCCTTAGCAATAACGTATGCCTTAAAAAATGAACTGATTTTAGCGATTTTTCAAGCAATAACCCTTTCAACTGATGGTGAATCCACTTATACATCGCCAATCGGAGCAACCCTGTTGTGTAGAGAAGAAAGTTTTACAGCGTTATCAGTTGATTTTCTTGCAGCAGCCATGGGGAAAATAATCCAACAACTACACCCGATGCATTGCTCGTACTGCCTGCTCCACCCCGGAGCCAAGAAATTGGACAAAGTGGGGCACTTCGTCCTCTCCCTTTTAAAGAAAAGCCTGGTCCTATCCATCCGGCGGTGCTTGGCCAAAATGGACATTTTTATGCAGAAAGGTCAGTCGAGACCAGCCGTGTCGGAGCCGCAGTCAATTGGGTCCTAAAATTTGTAATAAAAAATTGATTTTTTTAAAAAGAACGATAAAGCTAGACGTTGCGAACACGAGAACACAACTTTTTCTTCTTTAAAAATACGCGGTACATAAAAAAAAAAAACATAAACAAAGGGAAAAAATATGTTTCTGGGAACAATGATAAATATTTTTCTTCTGGCAACCCCGATTTGACATTAACTTTGACAGCAATAAAACAGCTGATCACCTTGACAGTTTATTTTGTCTTGTTTAGTTCAACTCATGAAAAAACTGAACTGAACTTATGACTGGCATAGTTTGTAAATTTAATGAGATAAACACAAGATGACAGGATTCGTTATTGTGGTACCATTTAAAATTTGGTCGCTCGCCACAGAACCATCTTTTGATTGCAGCGTAGATCCGGCTGAACGGCGAAACAGTTCTGTAAGATGTCATTTCGTGCAGGGTCTGAGTTCCCCTATTTTCCATTGAAACACTACATTGCACCGATGCGGACGATTGAAGCAATGTATCGGTTGTAACATTACGATCTATCGGAGTCTGCTTGGAAATCTCTTGGACTCAGTATGTGTTCATCTGATGTAACAGAGTCTTTAACACAGCGAGAGGTGGAACTTGTAGAAATGGATCCTCCTTGCTACAAATAAATAATTACTGGCCGCTGGGAGATTCCATTGGTAAGTTTTTGTGCAACACAATGTCTGGATATAACAAAGAGCGTTGGCGAAGATTCATATATTGTACATTGATTATTCGGTAATCATTCGGCTGAAATTTAAAACAGCGGTAATTTTCTGTATTTATCACAGGTTCTAAGCTATCACAAACATTTACCTCGACATGATTGTTACAAACGAAGAGTTTTGGTTTTAAGTTGGGTTTTCTATATAAATGCCGCACTGATGTAATCTGCTCTTCGAACTTCTAAATCCTTGGGCACCGAGAAAAAGTACACTCGGAGAAAGTTTTTGGTTGCGGTTGCATTTTTTTACAGCGCGGGCCACTTCCCTATACATACTATTTAGAATTCGACAAACTAAAACTATATCACACGAACGTTTGTAAACAAATTTCCTTGACATTTGAAGGCAAACTATAGTTTCTTTTTATAATGCATGTTGGCTTGGGACAACCACGCACTATTGTAGTTGTCCCTAGTTGACCTGTATAGGGTTGCCCAGAAAATTTATTTTTGTTTAAAATGTCATAAAACAAAAAAAAACGATTTTTAACGAAAATAAACCAAAAATTTAAAATTTAATATCGATATATGTGTTTTAGCCCTAACTTTACCGATATAGACCGAAAACGAGATAGAGCTTTAGGACCCAATTACCCAGAAGGAGCGACTGAAAATGAATATGAAAAACATCTGTCCGACGGATCGCAATGTTTTTATATCATGTCACCACTTGCCCCATTCTACTCTATTGGCTCGTGAAGTTAAGGAAAAATAAAGCTTAAATAAGCTATAACTTTGTAAGGAATGGTCCTAGAAATTTACGACCTTCTGTAAAAATATGTGTTTTGAGTCCTTCAAGAATCGCCTAGAACCATATGTTCTTGTAAAATACTACCAATATAAGCCAAGTATGAAAAAAATAATTTTTAAAGAATTTCCAAAGAAAATGCTCCAAAGCTGTGCACTCGATAGAGATAGATATGTCATTTCTTTAGCATGGTTGTTTGCCTTTCTATTTTCCATGACTTTGCCGAAGAAACCATGTCTCTATCTACTAAGACAAAAAAGTGGGCGTGTATTGAGCCTACAGCGAACGCGAAGCACACAAAACGTACGCTTGCCGTAGCCTTATATGGATGGTTGGCGACCCGCGGCACCTGTACAAGTTTGTAATAGTCAACCTAAGCTTTAAGGTGAAACACTGATTTCATAGATCTACTTGTTCCATTTAACCGTGAAGCTATGGAAAAGTAAAGCTTAATTATGTGATAAATTAGCAAGTTAGGGTCCAAGAGATTTGCAGCTCTTTCTGCAAAAACGTGTGTTTTGAGTGCTTCGATAATTTCCTAGAACAATGTATTCTTGTGCAAAGCAACTAACAAAAGCTAACTATGAAAAACTGATTTTTAAAGAACTTTCAAAGAAAATGCTCTATAGCAGCGTTATTTTTTACAACTTTTTCGAAGAAACTATGTCTATATCTCCTAACACAATTATTTTTTAATTTTATTATAGTAAACGATGACTATCTTTTGACACTTATAGAATATGGGGTATTCATAAGAACAAAAGTACTGAAAACTTTAAATACTAACATGAAAACAAAGGACGCTAGAACCCAAGTTCTACTTTTTGCCCTATGCATTGATATTGTAGATCAGCAAGATTAGTATTCCGTTTGATATTCTAAAGAGATAAAAAGAAAAAAAAGTGGAAGAGAAGAATGTGTAGAGTCTGAATTACAGCCACAAAGAATCGCCCAAGCCTTTATTGTTTAGTCAACTGAATACGACTGACTGTGCTTAGTAGTCAGGTCTTTGAACGCGGTCGGAATCTAGACGACAGCGATGATTGCCGACACGACGATGCACCGAACTGTTCAGTTCGTCACATCGGCGGCACAGTGTAACGCTGCCGAGATGGTATATAGCGCGAGGCATGTTCTGATACTGGCATAAGCGATATACTGTACCAAGGGCATTCAACCCCCACAAAGAAAACAGGATAAAAGAGGGAAAACTAAAAAAAACAAGAGACCGGATAAAAAGAGGAATGTCGAATTAGAAAAAAGAAAAGAAGGGAAAACGATTAATAAAATGAGGAAAACGTGAAAGAAAATGATAACCAACTGGACAGAAAAGGAGAGAAAACGGAACATAAAAGATAAAAACGAGATATAAAAGGAACAAAATAAAAGCAGAAAATAAGGGAACAGGCGAATTGAGAAACGAGAACAGTAACAGAGGAAAACGAAAAAAAAATTACAGACCGACAAGAGAAAAAGAAAAGCAGTAGATAACAGAAATGGAGGAAAAGCAGGATATAATAAGAGAAAGAATCGCCCAGATAAAAACAAAACAATAAAATAGCAGTTAACAGAACAGAAAACAAAAAATCGGACTGGAAAAGAGGAAAAACGGACGAAAAAAGAGAAAACAGGAGAAAATAAGGGATGCTTAGAAGACCAAAAAATAAGACAGGAAATGAAGAATAAAAGGAGACAGTGTCCGAAACAAAAACAAGGAAAACCAAAAAATAGAACAATAGTGAGAGAGAAAACACAAAAAGGATAGAGGAAACAGGGGAAACAGAAAAAAGATGTCAAACTGCATATAAAAGGTGAAAGATGCGACAGAATGGGAAATGGGAACGAGATGTGAAAATGGGACAGAAAAATAACAATAAGAAAAACGCTCGAAAGGATAAGGACAGTAAAAATGAAAAATGGGAGATAAAAAAGGAAAACCGGAGAGCAAAGAGCAAAAATTAGCCAACAACAGGATTAACGTGACAGAAAACAGTTGAAAAATAAGTAAGAGGAGAGTTAGAAAAAGACGAAATAAGGAAACGAAATAAGGAAAAAGGGAAGAGAAAACACGGAAAACGAGAAAGAATATTTGCAAGAAAATTTGTGAAAACAAGAGGAAAATCTGGAGAGAAAATAAGAAAAAAATGGACAGGAAAAACCTGATTTAATCCACCTAGTGGTAAAAGGAACCTTTGTTATACGATCTTACTAGCTATTTGAGATAGAAATCGACACGTTTGGCTTACATGAAATTTTTGGAAATTGAATAAGTTTACAAAATTTGAACCAAATAGAAGCACTTATAAATTTTGATAGTTCCTTTTCTCATGAAATTGCTGAGTAAGTTGTTACTAATGAGGGTAAGTCCAAGTAAAAGTGAGTTGTAAGATGAAATATTATTCTTTAACATATGCATTGCGTAGTAAAGGTCTAGTTTATAAGTTTTTGAACTATGCATAATTTCTTGTAATGCCATTCTATTTGATTCACAACAATAAAGTTTTCTTGAATAAATTTCATCAATTTTTATTAACTTTCGGTTACTCACGCTGATGTATTTTGTACAACATGTGTAGTTTTTGAATGCCATATTGTTATAAAGTTACAAATCGTATATTACGTATATACTAACGTATATTCTTCAGTAAACTTGTTATGAGCAAAATGTCAGAATTATTCAATGCATTATTACTTTAAATTGTTAGGATTAGCATAAACCGACATCACAGAAACGAAGCAAGTAGCATGTGAGGTGTACCGCAATTGACCCCAACTGGAATTTTCTCTCGTTTCTTCATATGGAAAAATGGTGTCTGTATGCAACAAAACTTCCAGCAAATGTAAAATGTTTAAGATGTATCCGTCTGTTGGTAATCGAGTAATTCGGGGTCAAAATCAGGTTATTTTTTACAATTAAAGTTCTACAGTTCCTAAACAAGCAAACATAGAGGTATACTAAATTCAGCAAAGTTGTATATTTTTATTATTTGTACAACTTTGTAATACATGAAAAAGTCGTACAACAATTACAAGAAGAATTAGAATTAAGAATAGAAAAACTGACTTTACAAATTCATATACATTAAATAAGATTTTTCTACCTTCACTGAAGAGATAGAAGGTTACTGTCTTCAGCAAAATTTCTTGTAATAATATGCTCTAAAAGTTTGCAGAACACATCAATGTGTTGTATTGAAACTGAAGGAAAATAATTTTTTTATTTCACTTTTAGGGGGATTATTCAAAATTCAAATTCTGCCAGACGATAGAGCTTTCAATTTTAAGAAACTCTTCCGAAGGTTTGATAAACTTAAAACCAAGTTTTCCCAGTCAAAACTCTAGTGCGCACGTTTTCTTTGGTTTTGGGCTATTGTGCGCGTAAGTAACCGTGTTATAAAAGTTGGCGCGAGTGTTCGAGGGTTAATATCTTTTGACCGGTAAAACCAATTCTTATGTAATTTTGCATATATATTCGTAGTGAAAAAACCTCTCGTTTGATATTAAAATAATTGAAATTAGGTAAATTATCTTGGTTAAAATCATTATAAATTATTGTTAATTTTGGTGTGGTGTATTCGATTGCTCATAACTTTCAAATTGAACGTCCAATCAGAAAACCATTCAATAGTGATCTATCCGGCTATATTACCTGCCAAACGAAATTAATAGCGTGTAAATCGGTTTGGCCATCTCTGAGAAACAGGCGTTCATTTGTACCTAGTCAAAACAAGTTTTTCAAGGTTAACTTTTAAACTGCTTGTCCGTTTTCAATAAAACTTAGCAAAATGTTTAGTAATAGTAAGAGCTTTGGTTTGGTACTAATATCGTTAAAATTGGTTGCGTGGTTCCGGAGAAAACCGTGTCACGTAGTTTTCACATTTTTGCTTATAACTTTCAAACGAAAAGTCAGACCACGAAACCATTTAATAGTGATATAGGGGCAGGGCGGTAAAGACGGACACCTTAAGGTAAAGACTCAATATCTACTCAAATATAACTGTATTCATCCCAATTTTCGTATAAACTGAACCTTTAAGTCTCTGTCTAATAAAGTTACAACGTGTGCTGGAAAATTTCTTCCAAAATTTATGCATTTTTTAATATTATAAACATCATGTATAAATCATAGTTTCTGCGCATGGGCGGGAAAGACGGACACTCGCAAAAAGGTGTCACGCGTCGTTGAATTATCAGTATTAAGAAAAATTAACATATTTCATAAAATGTATTTAGGAAAGAATTGGTTTGGGAAACCCCCTTCCCGATCCCCCCTTTGAGCGAGAAAATAGAATGGTTCCCTTCAATATTTTAATTGGTGACGAATTAATCGTTTCTAAAAGTTGGCTCATTCCAACTGTTATATGACTTCTGGTAACTTTTACATATATAATATGGAAGTATTTGCAATGTTAAATCGTTGTTGGGCGTTGTTGTGAACCCATTTTGTTCAAAATCTGTGTGTCCGTCTTTCCCTACCGTTGGGTGTCCGTTTTTTCCGACTTGGATACCATTTTTTCAAACTTCAATAACTTTTTACTGAATATTCAAAAATTCACTAGGTTTCCAATGGATAATCCGTGAAAGATCAAACTAACGCAATGTCGTCGGTTTAGCATGAATATGTTGTTTTTTAACGATTTACCAGCTATTTTCTTCACGCACAAAATTACATCGGTTAGCGTATATACGCATTTTTTCTTTGTTTTGCTTATAAATTTGTCAGCTACGCTGCTAAAAATCGGCAGTTTATTTCAAGTGTTAATTCAATCTATAGAAACATTTCCCATCATTGATTTGCTTCAAAAAATTATTGTTTATGAAATATGACAAGTGTCCGTCTTTCCCACAGTGTCCGTCTTTACCGCCCTTCCCCTACTAGGCAATAATACCTTTCAAACAAAAGTAATAGCGGTCGAATCGGTTCAGCCATCGCCGAGTAACAGGCGATAGAAAATTCGGAGCGAACACACACACACACACACACACACACACACACACACACACACGCACACTCACACACACACACACTCACACACACACAGACATTGCTCAGTCCGTCGAACCCTATCGATTGGTACATGTGACTCGGCCCTCCGGGCCATGGATCAATTTCCTGTTTTTCGACCAATTTCTAAACCTTTGTTATATAGTATAACAAAGGTAATTATATAGTATAACAAAGGTAAAAAGCAAAACGATAGAAAAATAGGAAATATGGAAGGAAAAAGATTAAAAGTGAGAGCAAAATTCTAGAAAAAGAAAAAGAAAAGAAAAAAATGCAACAAGAAGTGGAAAACGGGTTTGGAAAAGAGAAACATCAGACAAGCGGAATATCATATGAGAGAGTATAATAAAATATGTCAACTTAAATTTCAAAAAAAAATTCGAGCCTAATTTCGAGTTAATGTCCAAATTTCTGTTCGATATTAGCCCTATTTCAGGTCTAATTTGATTCCAATTTGAAGTCATATTTAAACTTTGATGTTCAATTTTTAGTACAGTTTGAATTCTATTTTTAAGTCTAATTTCAAATGTAATTCCCAGTCTAACCTCTAGTCCAATTTAATTCCAATCTGATATAATCCAATCTAATCTAATTTCATGTCCAGTTTCAACTTTAATTGAAAATGTAATAGTAAATAAATTTTATAATTGTTTTGTAGACGTCTGATGATGGCCGAAGGGAAACAGTAGGCAGAAACGTCACACCAAATCAATAGTTTTTTGATTTTCACCGAAAAGAATCAACAAGTTCTAATAATAATTTTAATTGAAAATTTCAAGTCCAATTCCAAGTCTAATTCAATTCGAATTTCAAATAAAATTTTAAGCCCAATTTCAAATAGAAACTTCAAATTGTCTTTTAAGTCCGATTTTATGTCCAATTCCATATAATTAATGTCCTATGTCAAGTTCGATTTCAAGACCAATTTCAACGCTAATTTCGATTTCCAATTCCAGTCCAATTTCAACTCTAAATTCTTCTAATTCCAATTCCAAGTCCGATCACTGGTCCAATTTCAACTTGGATTTTAAATACAATTGCACCCGAAAGTCCAGAGTTTTGAAACTAATCGGACGGTAGTTTTGTGATAAGTAACGGGTGACAACTAAAATTTTGGAATTTTTTCGCGGCCCCTATACTCAACACAAACGAGCTGAGAGAGAAATGAGAATATGTATGTGTTAGCTCTCTCCTCTCTTTCTCTCTCTCTCTCTCTCTCTCTCTCTCTCTCTCTCTCTCTCTTTCTCTCTCCTCTTTTCGTCAATCCCTCCTCTTTTTGTTGTACCGTATACTTTCTACCACAGAAATCTCGGCAAAAAGTATACGGTACAACATTTAAAAAGCAAATATGTTGCGGCTTCGACTGTTTATCATATTCTAAGATGCCCAACAACTACTCGCAAGCAAGGTAGTGGAAGACCAGCCAAAATTATTACCGCAGAAGGACATCGTTCTCTGTCTCGTGCCTTCAATAACAAGAGCCTTCTGGTTTGGCTATCAATTATGCAAATGGACAATACGTGTTTTGGCCGGATAGAGTATCATTGCATTACGCCAAAAAACACTATCGTTCCTGAACATCCATTCGATCCCATTTGTACCCAAAAACCACAACCCAACAAATCTGTCTCAGTGCGCCCAGTCGAAGATTTCTGGCTTTAGTTTTCAGAAGGTCGCATGATGCATGCAAAAAGGTTGATTATGCGACCTTTTGAAAATTAAAGCCAGATTTTTTCGGGATTTCGAGTTCCTTGGTGTACAAAAATAACTGGAGCGTCACGAATTGCAGTTGAAAAACAGTTGATTGGTAGAATCAAGAGGTGCATTCGCGAAGTTGACATGATGGCCGTACAACGCTCCTGTTCGGACATCAAACGGAAGCTTCGCGGAACAGCCAATTACGGACCGTTTTCACATGTACAGTATTTTTTAATGTACCTTTAATTTCGGTAAATCAGATCTACTTCAAGTATCATTGTCTTTTTTGACAGCTTGAGATAAAAATTCCAAAATTTTAGTTGCCACCAGTTAATAGATAGCAATAGATTTGCTATCCTACGATTTCTTGATTTTCCAGGCCAAAACATCCTTCTGCAAGGTTGTGTAGGGGAAGACGGGTTAAGACGGCCCCCTAAGCAATTAAATTGGTAACATAAAATGCGTTCGAAAGTTTGCTTTTTCTTGTATCACACATAGGGCTGTCTAACCGGTAGTACCGGTAGTACCGAAACCGGTAATACCGACCAATTTTTGGATACCGAAATACCGGTTTTGGAAAGGCAAAAAACCGGTATTTCCGGTATTTTCTAATCTGCTTGTTTTTTCCAACTCCTTATTCTAATAAGAACTAAATTTGATAAAAGATTATAAAACTCTTAGAAAAACAACTAATGCCGACGAGATTCTTCGACTACTAACAATGAAGAGAGTGAAATTGTGGGTCATATACCGTGGACCCCCGTTCGTTTGACCGTTTTTAATCTGAACACTTTTTAATTTGAACCCCGTTGGTTTGCACGACATGCAAATTAAAAATGGTTCAAACGTCATACTCAATATGACATCATTTGCTTATGCAGACAATGCTCATAAACACGATTTGTTTGTGCTGATCTAGCGTGTTTAATCTGTTTCACATTGCGTTTTCCCAACGATTATGGTAGAAATCCGATCTGAGAATGAATATTCGCTGCTTGCAACTGCCTACTGAATCAAACCACCAAAACAATAACAAAGAGCAGGGCAGCCAGTTCACACAAGTTCCAGCATATTTAGGGTTACCAGTTGTTCAAATTAAAAACTAACCCCGTTAGTTTGCATGAGGAATCGTTCAAACGAACGGGGGTCCACTGTAATTATAGCTCTTGAAACCGCTTAAAGCACAGTAGCGTAACATTGCTGTAAAAATGTTTCATTGTATGAGCCAGACGTCGCGTTTCAATTTATTTTTGAACAATTTGATATTCAAAAGCCACCAAATTATTCGAAGGCCTCAAATAACGAATTTAGGAAACAAGATCAGGGACTAGAAATGTCACTTACAATAGTAAATTGTTATTCAACAATAAAGAAATGAAGAGTCAGTTTCAACAGAAGCAGCGCCGCTTCGTTTCAAAATTGGCTTTAAACAGCGTCATTGAAAGGATTTTCATTTCATCATGATGACCGTTTTTAAGGCTGCATTTGCATTTCTCTACCATATATTCAGAAAATGGTCAGCCTAGACTTTGAATGCAATTGAATTGATTTTGAGTAACATTTCCTACAATGCGTTAATATTATGATTAATCTACTCAACATCGACAATTCGTGGCTGACTGTCAATCGTCGTCATTTGACACAGTCAGTAGCTTCAGCAGAAGCTTGCTTGAAACCTTCTGTTCAACAAATGAAACGAGTCGCTTCATGTATGAAGCGAAGGTAAGGGAAAGTTAGCTTCATTTATTCGTTTCGACGATGCCGGGCTTTGATCAGAATACGGGGATCTTTGCGCTTTTTGAGCATTCTTGCCATCAAAGGATCTACCAGGAAAGAATTTGGAATATTTTTCAAGTCTTTCGAGTGATACATTGATCCCACTATCTTCGAATAGTGGAATTGTTAATAGAGAAGAGAAGGTATTTGTGAACAATGATGAAGAGGATGACGTTATGCAGGAGTTGAAGAAGGACCACCAAAGGGGTAAGACGGACAATGACGGAGTTAAACGAATCGTGGCAGTTTTTATGCGTTTTTAGAGTTGCAAATTTAACTTCAATAGTGTACACTCAACAGAAAGAAATCTTTTAAAGATTTTTCATAAAATAGCATAAAATTAGCTTGTAACTAACATAAAATTAAGTTGTACCGCTCAGCCAATTCAAATGCCAGTTCTTTGATCATACTGACTCCATAGAACCATTCCTCCAGTTCTAGCAAATGCTGAACAAGTTCGAGATCCGAGCCTCATTGTTGGCGTATCGTTACGTACTTTAATCTGCCGACGAAGAGTTGTCTTGGGAATTCCGAATGTGGTAAATGTTGTCCTGACGGACATACCTTTATCAATGGCTAATTTGGCCTGATTCATTTGATCCGCCGTTTACTGCATCCGCGATGCATGCATTTCTAATATACTTTCGAGGCATCTACGCAAACAAAAACGAACATCACCCAGGAAAACCTTCAAACATTATTAGCGCTACAACGCACAGCCCTTTTACCCCGTAAAAAATGGCCCGTCTTACCCCTAGTTTACAATCTTCACCTTCTTGCATTTTTCACTTAAGGCGCACTATTTTACATACCTATTTCGAAACACACAAAACAGGAATCGTTTTACAAACGTTAGTGATACGGAGAAACGTCAAAATACTCCGTTGTGTTGCATAAATCCCTTAAATTTGTTACTGCTAAAATTAGATCACACAAAGTTACGACGAGCGAATAGTTTGTTTTGATTCTAATTTTGACGTTTCGTGTGGCCGATCACCACAGACTGTTTCGAAAGTATTCAAATATGTTAACAAAGAAGGTACGGTAGCATAATTGCAAAAAAATTAAGGACTTCTTTTCGAAATCGAGGTGGTCCGTCTTACCCCGGCGGGCCTACTTACCCCGTCTTACCCTACACCATTTTTTGTTTATGTGCGGACTCACCAGTGCTTATAATCTTGAATTTTCAATTATTTTCCGGAAAATCGAATCCCGATTTGGTCAGTTTACCTCTTTTGTCAGTCCTAAATTCAACACAGGGCTGACAAAATCGGGTAGTTGGTTAAGTATACTTCTATGAATTGGACGACAAAGATTCGTAAGCAAACTTCTTACTAACTAAAACTTGGTTACTAAAAATTAAATATTGTCGCAATTGTTACACAAGTTTATTACACAAAACACAAACTGTATCGGCTAATGGGAGCGGTCAAACTGAAATAAAATCATGATTGGAGCATTTGAAGCGATAAAACGCTCAAATACCTAACCCGGGTGCGTAGCTAAAATGAGCCAATGGTATTTTATTGCCTGTCAAATCCCCACATATCATCTACTGCTCCTAAATTATAATTTTGGCGAGATCAATCAACATCCCATGATGGCCTGCCAGGATAACATTTTGCTTGTTTCTGGTTAGTCATGAACAACTTTGAGTGCCCGTTCTAGCACCAACGACAAAATCGGCATAAAAATATTCAAACTCCTTTTCATAGTACTCAATCGTACAGTAATCAGGATCCATCATCTTCACATAATATTTTATATCGAAGCAACAGGCGAGGTCAACCATATGCGGGTCAGCAGACCTCCAATAAATAGATATTGGAATTGCCTTTTGTTCTGCTCATTCTCACCATTAAAGTTCAACAGTGCAACGGGTTGTTGCTGCCGTTTCGCAATCAAAGAGTAGCCCAAATAGAGGCAAAAGTCGTTTATTATCGATTCTTAGAGCCTGTTAGTACCTATTCACTAAGATCGCGCTCCTTCGCTCTATTTCACACCCAATTTGCCCCGATAGGCCGTAAATTCATCTACCTTGTTGTTCTGCGATGCCTTCATTGTCCATGACCGGCGCATGACGGCGGCGGCGGTGGAGCAGCCATGCTGCAGTGCCGTTTGTTCCGAAAAGTTGCATCAATTCGTCGCACGAACCATTTGCCAAAGAGCGCATCGGTTGAACTTAAGCAGCGAACCACAAAAAAAAGAACATTTGCATCTCGCGAATTAGCCAACTTCCACTCGAAGCACACGACTCGGGTTTGATCTGATGTTGTTTTAAATGGTGTTCACCTATTGGCGATCGATTTGGGGGAGAAGGAACGCTTCACCTCGCTCGCTGATGGTTCGCGGATGATCGGATTCAAAAAACCGATTGACTGCGGGCGGAATGAAATGATCCATTGCACTGTCTGCCCCGACTCTAACATTGTTAGGAATCGGCATTGGCAGCGCCAGCGCAGCAGCAGCGGCGTAAACAAGCCCGGGTGGGCTGTACAGAACGGGATGGTTAGTGGCTCCGGTTGAACAAATGATGCGAAACAAGGGTGGAATTTATGCTCTCACCGAGCAGAACTTGCAGCGTGGAGAACGGATTAATCGCGGTATTTTATGAGTTTATTCCACTATTATTTGAATCGATGCTGCGGGCGGTTTGAGTTTGATGCAATAATTTCGAAGTTTAGCACAGCTAAACGCAGTTTAACGAATTTCATTAACTTTCACTGATGAAGTATAAGTTTATTGAATGTTACGTTTAATATTATTGCTTTATATCACGTAATATTGTATTTGCATGGCTTCGCAATTAGTAAAATCAAATTAATGAAGCGTGCTTTTTTACCGGAGGGCATGTTGGCTTGTCGATCAATCATAATGCTAGTAATTGTTGAGCTTCGATTTCATGCATCGAATCATTTTGCATGTTGTGAAATAAACACGGCGATTTATCCCGATAAGGTCCCAAAGCTGATCAGAAATGGTCTCAGTACCATAATCGCGTGGGAACTAACCACCTACAGTGCTAACCAAAGAGCCACGAGAAACACAATCCGTGTTTATTTGATATCGAATTGAAGTGCTTTATGATGGCGATACAAAATTGCTTAAGATATCTTACAAATGTCGCTTTCTGATTCGGCCAATTATTCAAATTTATTATATTTGATTAAACCAATGCCTGTGTCGTTACAGCTAACGAATCGGTAGTGCAAATTGTCTCACTGATATCTATCTATGTAGCAGCAGCGGAATCATTATCCAATGATGTGTCTGATTGCCAGCTCGAACAGCACCAGTTAAGCAAACATAATGGATGATGATGTCGTACGGCCAAGCCCGCAGCTGGATTACAACGTTGTAGCAGTGATTTATTTAATTACCGCTAGAACTCAGCTCTGTCCTGAATAGTCCATCTGGCGCGCCGCATGGAAGACGATTTCATATCACCTTTCACAGAGGGTTCGCTCGAAGTACTAAACAGTATGTAGTCCACGTATGGAATTATAACCTTCGGAATTAGATTGTCGTTTTTCATATGGCGTAGTATACATAGTGACCCCAGACTTACCGCAACGAATGATGGTTCGCAGGCATGAAGATGCTACACACTCGTCCAGTCGAAACACTGCAAAAAACATACTTGATTTGGCGGTATACAATCATCATAATTTTTATGTTAAATCTCCTGAGAGGATATTTTCGCAATAAGCTGTCGATAACCTTTCGACATAATTGCCGTTGAATGGGTCTGCTGTACAGGAAAGTTAAGCGAGTTCAGATTTTTTATTTGTTTTAATACCACAAAGCAAACGTGGAAACACTTATTGGTTAAATCGATTGAAATATTCTTGAAAAGTGGCTTATAATTAATTGAAACCTGACACAAAGTCACTGGAGCAGATGCTTTTTGTCTCATTGGAACCATTTATTTTTTGTTGTTTATTAATACAAAGAATGAAAGAGCAGCGATTCAAAAATAATATCGTCGCAGAGTAGAGTAAGGTGCATATACACGGGAATTATAGAATTAGAAGAATAAACCAAAACTAGGTATTAAACTACCTTATGTAACGGGCGGCAGTAGTATAATGAGTAAAACATTCGGGTACCAACCGAAAGAGCGTGGGTGCCATTGCCATTGCACAATTCAAGATATTTTTGGTCTATATCGACATTTTCCAGTTCATTCAATTAATCATTCTTCGCATCAGACACTTCTCCTTCCTTACCACGTGTCTTTTGAAGAAATCTTCGAGTTAATCCACTTTTTAATTTTTTTTTAACGAGCCAGGCTGTGTGAGTATGGGTATGAAATGGGGAAGACAACTAGGAAGAAGCGCTCAACATAGCTCTAGCCGAAGCTAGGAGGTGTGGCGTCTTGTGGTTTTCAGTTCCTGATCATAAAACTGTAGTTTTATGCAACTGTCCAACCACACGACTTTAGATATTTACAAGTGTCATGATGTTTAAACTAATATTTTTGGTAGTTGGTGTTACTTACTTACTTACTTACCTAGGTTCACGTCTTATGACAAGGCCTGCGCAGCATAATTTCTGCATCTAATTCAGTCCATGGCAGCTGGTCTCCAGCACCCAAGCGGGCATCCAGTGCTCGCCACATCTCGCGCCACCTGGTCTTGCCACCTCGCTCGCAGTGCCTCTCTTCGTCTTGTTCCTACCGGATTCGATGCGAAAACCTTTTTTGCAGGATAGTTGTCCGACCTTATAGCAACATGTCGTGCTCAACGTACACGTCCAGCTTTAACAACTTTCTGAATACTGGGTTCGCCGTAGAGACTCGTGAGCACCGTTCTCTTGCACACCACTAAAGATGGTTCTTAGCAGCCGCCGTTCGAAAACTTTGAGTCATAAATCCTCTTCTAGCAATGTGCACGTTTCATGCCCGTAGAGGACAACTAGTCTAATTAGAGTTTTGTACAGGGATCACATTTCGACCGCAAGTGATTGTGGAGTCCGTAGTAGGCCCGACTTCCACTGATAACACGCCTTTTTAATCTCAGAGCTGGTATTGTTGTCGTCTGTTGCCAGTGAGCTAAGGTAAACGAACTCGTCGACTAACTCAAACTCATCCCCGTCGATTACCACAGTAATGCCTAAGCGGGCCCTGTCGCGCTCGGTCCCACCCGCCAGCATATATTTCATTTTAGAAGTATTTATCTGCAACCCAATCTTCTCTGCTTCGGGTTTTAGTCTTTTGTATTGCTACCTGTATCTTCTACCGCCTCAAATGTTCTGCCGACAGCATCTATGTCGTTATTGAAAATTATGCCCCACATTTCGATTGCCACTCGTCTTATAACACCTTCTAGCGCAACGTTGAGTAGCAGGCAGGAAAGGCCTCCTGCGAGATTCGAATGGGTCCGACAGTTCACCCGAGATTCTCACACAACACTGGATCCCATCCATCGGTGCCATAATAAGTCTATAGTAAGCCTACCTGGAAACCCGTTTTCGTCTAGAATTCTCCATTGCTCTTGTCGGTTTATACTATCATATGCGGCTTTGAAATCTGGGGACTCGGAATTTGTGGCACTTCTGGAGGATTTGCCGCAGAGTGAAGATTTGTTCCGTTGTATTTGTTCCATTTGTTGATTTGTTCGAACGATCCATGAAGCCGGCCTTATAACTTCCCACGAATCTATTGGCTATTGGTGATAGTCCATGGAAGACAATTTGGGAAAGCACTTTGTAGGCGGCATTCAGGATAGTGATCGTTCGATGGTTCTTACAACCCAGCTTATCACCTATCTTGCAGATAGGGCAAATAACCCCGTCTTTCCAGTTCTCCGGTAGTCGTCTCTATTCCAAATCTTGACAGTCAATTGATGCAAACAGCTGGTCCGGGCTCATTTTAAGAAGTTCCGCTCCAATGCCATCCTTTCCTGCTACTTTGTTGTTCACTAGCTGCTGGATGGCTTCTTTAATTTTACTTATCGATGGGTGGGGCACATCCCGGTTGTTTGCTGCACCTGTGATGTCACTTCCTCAACTATCACGGTCTTCCGCCTGTACGCTATTTAGGTGTGCATCATAGTGCTTCTTCCATCTTTCTATCATGGTCACGGTGCACGGTCGTCAGTCAAAATACCTCCATCTTTATCTCTGCACACTTCGGCTCGCGGCAAAGCCTTTGCGAGATTCGTTGAGTCTGTGATAGAACTTCCGTGTGTCGTAAAAGTGGTACAGCCGCTCGAGTTTTTCACACTCCTTCTTCTCCTAGTGGCGTTTCTTTTCCTCCCACTCTGATGGGTGAAGCTACGCAACATTTGTACCCGCGCTGAGTTCTTCTCATCAAATATCTGCTGACAATCCTCGTCAAACCATTCGTTAGGTCGATTCGGTGCCACACGGCCTAAGACGTTCTCAGTTACGCTAGAAATGACCGTTTTCACAACATTCCAACTACCACAGGTGTTTTTAATCTCTTTTTAAAGATCGAAATAAGGCGCTATATCCTTGGTCAAACGCAGCGTGGATTCTGGTCTTAATGGTATTAGTTCATTCCCGAGGGATCGAGGTATCGCTTAACTGGTAGCCGTGAAAATTTGTATGCAGGGGTTTTTTGGGACCGGGAAAGGTTCTTATGATGGATTTAGACCCCTCCCCCACTGGAACAATACAACACAAGAACTAATCAAGCAAATGGAACCAAATTTGGCATGTGAGAGTTTTTGGAGGCATGAATTTTTTCTATAGTGAATTAAGACTCCCTCTCCCTCTAAGAGGGGGGGGGGGCTTCCATACAAATGAAACACATATTTCCTCATAGCTCGGAATTTTTCTATGATGGTTTGAAACCCCTCACCTCTCTGGGGGGAGTACTCTCATACAAATAAAACAGCAATTTTTGCATAACTCAAAAACAGGGCTCAAAAGTTCAAAAAATAGGCCGAAACGTAATCAACTGAATTTGAGATTTCACCGATCGTGATCAATTTGAAAACATTCACATAACTCAAAAATTAATCATAATCGAGAAATTTTAGACTCTTCCATAAACCAGTTGTCTATAGCCAGACCACCAAAAACAACCTATAGTAACAATAGATACTTCAGGGATGACCTCTATTACTTCCTTCAGTTGGGTCCGAACGAGCGACAGCGAGTAAGGAGGGTACCCAGCTAGCACCAAATCGTACATCAAAAACCGAAAATTATCGTAAATAAGTCTTAACAAATTCGAAACGTAACTGAACCCAAATAAAGTGCGCCCAAGTTCATTTTCAGTCGTATATAATGATAATAGCTGACATACATATGATATTCAGCACAAACTTGTATAGCAGTTCGGAGCGGGTCGGGCTTAATCAGATATTATCGTATTTAATTACTTATATAGATGAAAGGTTCTATCTTGGCCGTTCAATTAACACAAATTTGGTCGAATTCACTTCATTCTGCATCCGGAATATAGAAAAAGGAACTCAAGTGGATACTGTTTACACTGATATTAAAGCCGCTTTTGATCGTGTCAACCATCGTCAGCTTTTAGCAAAGTTAAGACGCCTGGGAGCGTCTGATTCATTCGTACGCTGGCTAACATCGATCCTCTCCAACCGCTTTCTATCAGTAAAGTCTTAGGAGTTCCAAGAGTCCTTCAAGTCTTAGGAGTTCCAGATTAAATCGTGTGTCCCGCAAGGCAGTAATTTGGGACCGCTGTTATTCTCGCTTTTCTTCAATGACGTCTGCCTGGCGCTTCCAGTTGGTTGTCGAACTCTGTATGCTGACGACCTGAAAATCTTTTCCGTCGTACGGTCGAAGGAGGAATGCGCGCGGCTTCAACAGTCAGTCGATTTGTTTTTCGGATGGTGCACGTGCAACCGTGCTGAGAATTGGAAAGGATTTCCGTGACCCCTACTGTTTGAGATCACTTTACTGCTCGTTAGTTCGGTCTACCCTCGAAACTGCTGTAGTTTGGAGTCCTTTTACTACAACGTGTTCTACAAGGATTGAGGCTGTACAAAGGAGGTTCATTAGATTAGCATTGTGATTCCTTCCATCGACTAACCCGTTTGAGCTCCCCCCATACGAAAGTCGCTGTAGATTATTAAGCATGGATACCTTGGCTAATAGAAGAAACTGCACGCGTGCTATTTTTATCACTAAATTGCTTTATGGTGAAATAGACGCACCCAACATTTTTGGTATGTAATGTTTTAGTATTACAGTAGGATTTCGAATTTGGCAACAAATGCGTGTCGCCTATGTTGCCAAAATCAAAACCGTGCCAAAATCGAGACCCTTTTTCGGTATGAAAAAATTTAATGTAAATGCTTTAGAAATTGACTAAATATCATTAATCAACGATTGCAACCATTTTATGTTTAAAAAGTCCGCCAAGAGCTATCCGTCCGGTGCAAATAAGTTATTGACCCCCTGCGGTAAGACGTAGTCCTACGGCAATAAAAATATTATTGTTCGAAACTACATAACTTTTTTTCATGAACATACTGAGGGCATCATTTTTTCGTCATTTAAAGTATGTATGCAGATTGATATTTAAGCATATTTTTGGAAGTAAAATATCTTGTGTTGCCAAAAACGAATACTTTTGTTGCCAAAATCGAGGCATGCCAAAATCGAACCATGCCAAATTCGAAATCCAACTGTATCATGTAGACCCTGTTGTCCGATGATGTAAATGTAATGTAAATGTAATGTAAATGTAATGTAAATGTAATGTAAATGTAATGTAAATGTAATGTAAATGTAATGTAAATGTAATGTAAATGTAATGTAAATGTAATGTAAATGTAATGTAAATGTAATGTAAATGTAATGTAAATGTAATGTAAATGTAATGTAAATGTAATGTAAATGTAATGTAAATGTAATGTAAATGTAATGTAAATGTAATGTAAATGTAATGTAAATGTAATGTAAATGTAATGTAAATGTAATGTAAATGTAATGTAAATGTAATGTAAAAGTAATGTAAATGTAATGTAAATGTAATGTAAATGTAATGTAAATGTAATGTAAATGTAATGTAAATGTAATGTAAATGTAATGTAAATGTAATGTAAATGTAATGTAAATGTAATGTAAATATAATGTAAATGTAATGTAAATATAATGTAAATGTAATGTAAATGTAATGTAAATGTTATGTAAATGTTATGTAAATGTAATGTAAATGTAATGTAAATGTAACGGAAATGTAATGTAAATGAAACACGTAAATTTATTCCTAATCATGTATATCGCCTCCAAAATAGCACGGATATGCCAATTTCGAACGCATCGCCTACGATGAAAAACGACAAAAGATATGAATTTTTCTTTTGTGAAAAACTATTCTCCGAAGGAATAAATTTTCAATAATTCAGTGGAGACGCAGAGTATCTTATTTTAAACTGCAAGGAAATGAATATTTACGCCAACGAAGCGGATGTTAATGGTCTTTCCTTACCAGAAATATCCGTTTTCCTGAAATATTCTTTATTTCTTTTTCTAAGTGATATTTTTTCTAGATTTCTGGAAAAAGTTTTGCTCTACGACGCTTGTTTCAAGGCTTATGAGTTTTTGCAATAAGCGATGTTTTAGAAACATTTTCTTTAGGAAAAATAGGACACCCAAATTAAAAAAAAAGTTGTTAAACCCTTCACCCAAACCTGTGCGATAATTTAAAAAAAAAATCTCCACATGCATATTATCTGAAAATGTCAGAAACGTTTGACTAAAGGTTTTTGGAGATGGTAGCGAATGGCCGAATCTCGAATGTCCGAAATCCAAAAGGAAAAATTCGGCCATTTGTAAGAAACTCATTTTTTGAGCGTCTTTGTGGAATACTAGGATTGAAAATAAAGAAAGCTTTCTCACGATTGAACTCCACTATTAATTTTATTCAGGACACTACGCATGTCGCCTATGGCTTGCAGGCTTCATCAGTGTCTGTTTGTTTTAGAAATGTTTACTATTTTGGGTTTGTTATATAATCATAGGAATGAAGGTTTGATAATGCAATGGAGACGCCTAGTGTACTATTTATAACGGTATGAAAAATCATATCTCTAAAAAGAAAAAACCGAAATATCCGTTGGCTTGCAGTTCAAAATATCGTACTCTGCGTCTCCATTGCATTATGGAAATTACATGTCTTTCAAAGTTGTATTTCAGAAACAGATAATAATTTCGCGGCGTTCTAGAAAAAATACAAAAACTGGAGTCCCCTAGGTCCTCATTTATTCTCAAAGTCATTAAAAATGGTTCTTTCTTGGTGAATCATTGAAAGTTTTGGATTTTTGAAAAACCGTCTCAACTCTCAATGCAAATGATGATTTGGAGAACAATAAAATGTGGAAGTGAAATTTTCCGAACAGCAACAAGTGCGAAACGCTTAAACAAAATTGAAACTTTTTCAACATTCGATTGGACTTCTTCATGGAATTGCTAAACTTTAAATCCTCTAGTTCTTCGAGTCATAGACAGGAAGAGCAACCAACTCTATCTTCAAGAATCTATACATCCAGGAAGTTTTTCGGACTGAATATAATGCTAACATACTTAATACCATTCAAAGGTCACCAGGCCAAGGAATCGACTGAAGCAGACAATTTGTTTTCTTCACTGCAAATATGTCAACTAATGCATTGCAAAAAAGTATTTCGCTCTTTTTGATACTTTGTTCTAAACTAAGGTCAAATACCAGCCTTCGGAAATAAAATCAGCTCACAGTTCTGCTTCGACGATGATCTAACTATTAGGCATCAGTGTGCTCGAGAACGCGTTTTCCAAATATGAACCCTCTGTTCGATCTATAACCAATCCCATCGCATCTTATGAAAGGAATCAATTGTTTCCGTTCCTGCCAGGCAATTACAGCCCATCGTCTGTTTCGAGCTAAATCGAGATCGATCGCAGATAACGTCAAATATTATAATGAACTGTCACAAGTACCACAAATACTCGACCACAGCATCCTTTCCGAGTATCGTGATCGACGAGAACTTCACAGTCATGAACTTCGAAATCCCCAGACCCAGCACGAGACATCCGTGGTGCGCTGCTGTTGTTGCTCCGTCCGGAACGGATAAATCAGCAACGTGTACTACACAAACCGAAAGCTACTGAATTGATGCACTCGGCATAACTGCAGTCGACGAAATGCTGCTGGAGCTATGCTCTCGCGTATCAGCAGCAAATACGTCTCTCTCGTACTTTGGCGTTTGTTCACCGTTTCGGTTTCAGTGCAGCGGGGCAGTACCTACGAGAGCGTGAATGGATTCGAAAATGATTTGCTTTACCGAGAAATGAGCCCCTAAACTGAATGCTGGTTGATTTGGACAGGGGTGAAAAGAAACAGTTTTCCATACGTAAATTATATTTTATTTTATGCGATAGTCAAGAAATGTTAATCTTTATTACCAATGGTAAAAAGTTTTCTCAATCTCAACTTTTATAAGTCTTGTCCTTAAATTCAAAATATATGCATTTCTTGTGAAAGTTAAAATCTCAAAACCTTTTGGTTGAGATAATTAGAAGACAAAAATATTCAATTTAGTTTCGTACCAACAATTAAAAATAAACTGAAAACAAGGAAAAATGTCTTTTTCAATACAAAACTGGAAGAGTAAAATCATCCAATATTCATCATCCAACGACATACAACCCTGCCTGCCGGTAGATCGTGTAGCGAACCGAAGCGAAGTCCAGCATCCACTCACGGTTCACCTGCTCGAATCTCCTGCTGCTGGCTGCTCTGCTCGTCGGCAATAACCGACAGCCAGGGGCGACTGGAACGACCGGCGAACCACGCGCGGCGCGCACTCGCCGCTACGTGAGAGTGGCAGACAGCCTGCAGGTTTGGGTTTAGGTATAGTAAGTATACCGCAACGGAATGCTGGATGTACTTGGAAGCAGCAATATGATATCAATTCGATTGCAACCAAACTTAGTGATGGCAGCGAGCAATTGCTCACCTGTGCCGTCTGTGGCGGGGAAGAGGGCAACGGGGGTTCGGCAGCAAGTGGATCGAACTGGTGGCGCACAGTAGAAGGCGCAGGACCACGAGGCACACGAAAAAAAAAACAAGCGGCAACAATTCAATAAACGAGCGGCGAGTACCAGAACCCCAGAAGATGCTATATAAAGCAACACTTTATACACGAAGAAGTACATTCCGAATAGTGCCTTCTTTTGTGCAACTAAGTGTCATCGTCCTGTGCGAAGCGGGTCATAGTGGACAGATCCTGCCGGCGGAAACGAGCTAGTTTGTAGTGATTCTAGGACTACTTTTGTGATAAGCCGATAAAAAGATAACGATTCAATTTTTCAAGATGAAAATTGTAAGTGATGTTCAAAAAAACGAATGATCGTAAATTTTAAAAAATGAACTGTTTAAAAAAAGACTGTTGTAAAGGGATGTGAAATGCCTTTGTCACCTACAACGAACAAGTCGTGATCGATCAAAATTCTTCATGTGCAACATTGTTACCTACGAGCAGCGAAGAAGAATTCAGTTGTGAAATGACTATTCTACTACAATGGTTGGCATGGTATCGATTTCGATTTGGGGGGAAAAAAGATGTACGAGTTCGATGAGAATGTGGTGAAGTGGAGCACGGTTTGTTGAATGGAAGTGTTGCACGTGCAGCATCCTGGACTTGCAGCGTGTACCACCGCAGTCGTGCTTCATTGATTGCGATTAAAAGAGTGTTTCACTCTGTTTTGCTTCGATATGGCTAGTAGGAGAGTTGAAATGACTTTTGTTTTCATATCAAATGATGTTTGTGTTGAAATCGTACTCTGGCACCTCAATAAACACAATAAAAAACGTTGAAATTAAAACTTGCCGTCGGTGGTGTAATGCACTGCTTAATAAGGGTTTTGTAATCGAAACTGGCAGTTAATGAAGAATTATATTTTGAACTTTTAGTGCTTGTAAGTAGAATGCAAAGTGCCGGTACGTGTTCATAATTGCAGTTTATTGAGATCTCGTTCCGTAAGAAAAAATGCAAGCATCCATGGTTGCGAGGATAAATAATAAATATGCAAACGAGCATTTCTATACATTTCACCGCATAAATAGTAGTGTATCATACTGCCTATTTTTCAATCACAAATTACGAGTTTCTTTGAAACACTTTTTTGGAACGAATAACTAATTATTGTTCCTTCATTTAGTACCTTACCAAAAAACGTAAATTGACAATTGGAAAGCTCTTCGATCGTTTGACGGATCTATTATATAACATTTGACTTAATACGATGAAATTTTTTATTGAAGATTTCTTTAATACAGTAAACAGCTTCATCTTTCCTTTTTTGTTTTTCTTTTTTTTAACTTCAAATGAGTAGTTCTGTTACGGTTATTTTGAACAGTCACCAGATAGTTCTCTCTCTCTCTTTCAGTCATAATCACATAAAATTACAGGATTATAACATGTTTAGTAGCAGAACTAAGCGGAAAAATTCTCCTTTACCCATAAGATTATAACGATTGAATCCAAATCGTTGTTAGCAAACTGATGCAGTCTTGGGACTCACATCATTTAGTTTAAAGTGAGATTAAAACGGGGATAGAAGATCAGATGAAATCAGAATCAAACAAAAAGCGTTACAGTTAATTGGTGGAAGGTCTAGATGCTAAAAGTTACCGATAGGATAAATAAGAAACCAACTTGATGCGAAGCTAGGTGGAAGATATACCGTCCGGATTAAAAACAAAATTTCTGTATCCAAATTGACAGCTAACGAATGGTCATAACTGCTGTTTTCCCAATTTATTAATACTTTTGTAAATCAGGTTAAATAAACAAATTCGGTATAAAAAGTAACTAATTCCAATTCATCCATTGACCCAACACTGCAACCATAGTTTTGCACTAATTTGATACTTAGCAAAATGGCTTATTTACCGCCATTTAGTCGATCATTTGCGGTTTAAAATTCAAATCATTTTAATATTTAACTTCAAATAGTGTTATTCAATGTGTTATTAGCCACTCATCGTTAAAATAATAGTTTAAAATTATGTTCTAAGTTTCTGTTTGCCCAGCGGTCACTCTCTACTACAGAATTTTAAAATATTTTTATTTCACTAATCTACCACTGCTCATTTTATATATTTGTCAATTAATTTTCGTTTAACTAATCAAATGTTATTGTTGAGTACCTTGGCAGAATCTCAAATATGAGTAGAAGATTTTTTTCCATTTTAATTCTATTATTAGGAAATTCTATGTAACGAAATTACTTGTCGAACGATTTGTGCACAAAATATTCACTTTAAAACCGATTACCCATTTCCTTCAACTCGGACAATTCCCAGCCCGTACCTCCGCTGGCATTTCTCGAATCAAAGCGAATTTACCACCATTCCATACCGATCGCGGCTAAATTTACTACCACTGCCCTAATAACTCCATGGTTTGTTCTAACCATAACTTGCCTTATCGGTCCGTCCAAACCTGTTATTGTTTCATCCACAATACCTCGGACCTAGCTTTTTCTTATTTGCCCGTCGACCACAAACGCCAGATCATCTTTCTGTAATGACCTGATTTCGTCCGATACTTTTAGATGGTAAATAGTCCGCATTTCGTCCGCTAGAAACGGAAACCGTTTGTAGCTATTTCGCAAAGACTTTGGTATGCTATTTGAAGAAATCCAGTTTTCCAGAGAAAAATATTAAGACCCGTTGGACCATCGTTGATCGTTTTTCGTCCTTGTCGCCAATTAGTTCTGGCGTTCCGCAAGGGTCTGGTTTAGGCCCTTTACTATTCTCGGAGTACACAATTGATTACCTTAAAATTAAGGAATTGATTGATGCATGTTTCTTCCAACGATGTTCAAATGTATTTCGATTTCCTACTAATAAGACGAAAGAAGAAATTGAGTCAATTATTAAATGCTCTTTGGCAAATGTGGTCAGGTGACCCACAGAAAGTGGTTTTATTTTGAATGTTTACAAAACACATACTATTTTCATAAATTGTAGTTGAAATACATCTGCAGAGCTTAACATATCGCTTCAAAATAATAAAACTTCATTTTCAGATGAAGTCGTGAGTTAAGAATAACCGTGATATTGGCTTACTGCATCCATGCCATTTTGTCCGATAATTATTACTCGGTAAATATTTTTTCTGTCATTTCACCCACACGGCCTCAACGGCCTTTTATTTATCATATCTTCAGCTTTGGCATAAGTATCAAGGGAAATTTTGTCCAATAATTTGTATTTATTATCCAACCGTATCATATATCTTTAATTGGCCGTACCATCGTCTCCCATGCGCCACCCATATGCGGAGTAGCGAGTGGAATGAAATCAAATAGATGAACTTATCACTAATTCTGCTGAATCTCTGTTTAGCTCCCTTTTCAGTTTTTTTTCAATTCTATATACGCTTCCTTAAAATTCACCACGTTGTCTGAAAATATTCCGGCCGGTGCCCACCACATTTGCATACGAATTTGCGAGTTGCTATCCACTACGCTTTAGTGCTCAGTACGAGTACCATGTCAATGACCCGAACTCAAGGGAAAAGTCACTAAGTACATTGTGATAGGCAGAATCTAAGAAACAGTTCACCTCGCCAATCACAATTGCGGTACATTCCTTGCACAATTTGTGCCCCGGTGCGGCACCTTTTTGACATCCAAACTTTAAAATATTGGAATCTGGCAGTGCTGGCAATTTTTGACGTTGTCAAACTGAACAAATGAGCACAAGTTTGTTATGATCGGCAACTTTCCGGCAAAAACAGGCATACATTGGCACTAATAAGGTTCATAGTATGTTCTAAGCGACTTCCCATTGCCCGTATTGTTAACAGATCCGAAGCGTGGCATTCTGGTGAGCTTGGGGAATACCCGGTTTAGCACTTTCCTCGTATATTAAGGGAGGACCCTACTCTTAAGGGTCGAAAAATAATGGAAAATTTCATCATTAACTGTTTAAAAAATGGTCCAATGAAAGTCTAGCCGTACCGATAACATTTCAATCGATAATTATTACTCGGTAAATAATTTTGCTGCCGTCTTGCTCGTATTTTGTCTGTTAAGTGTCAAAAATGATGAATGCTGAAAACGACTGCTCGAGAATCCTATCGCAGCTGAACTTCCGTGCCGTGCAACGTAACCTCCGATCTATTGGTTTGCTTCAGCTCAACTTTCACGGCAAAGTAAAGCCTTGGGCTTAAACGTCTTTCTAAGACTTCACCCTTCTTTATCGAGAGACTTCACAGCCGGCTACTAGGGTACAAGACAGTCACGGAGCTAGTGCAACAATCCTACTGACTCTATCTAGCAGCACCGCCTAGCCGAGATTCGAACGTACCTCGTAACCAACTAAGCGGTCAACTTCCACCGCACGACGTTCGAATTCAACGAACCATGCGTTGGCCGCTAGCATGCGTACCTTTCGTACAGTGGAGGATTGGTTCGACTTTTGCGTGCCGTGCAAAAGTTATTATTATGTAAATTATAAAAGTTTATAAAGAGACATGCGAAACTTTATTTAACACATTTAGCCAGATGAACTTTAAACAAACAAATTTAACTGATTGTACCATTCTCTCCCATGCGCCACCCAAATGTGCAATAGCAGTAAGAATGGAATTCCAGAGGAGTGATTGGAATTATCACTTGTTCAACGTACGCTTTAACTAGCTCCCTTTGCAACTTTATTAGGAAAAACTGATTACAAAAAAATCATTCAAAACATTTCTTGTCACAACAACTTGTTTTCATCTTTTTGGCAGAGCTCGATCACCGTTATGGCAAAAGTGTTCGTCTTATAAGACAGCCATCAAGCCATTTGGTTGAGGTCCTAATAAATTGTTCGATACAATATATTTTGTCGGCCGCCAGCACTACTTGGGCTATATGGGATAAATCGTTCGAGCATTGAACACTTTCGACGATCTGCTAGTCGGAACGTTCGAAACTGTCCTGGTATTACCGGTCAATCTGCTGCATCCAAGCTTTGACGGCTATAAAAGAGATTGGCTGCTAGGCTGTTCGCACTTAAGCCCTGTATAGAGTTCCGAGCGAAGTGAAAATCCCATACAAAACGTTCAACTTTTTCACTAGCGCAAAAACTGCATTTCGCTTCACTCGGAACTATAAACAAACGTGATCCACCGAAATTAAAGATTGTGGATGACATCTTTTTCACTTGGGTACTTTTCTTTCGCGCGCGTCTACGTTCGTGAACAAGGCTGCAGCTAGCGAAAACTGACGTTTCAAGCCAATGAGTGTGTAGAGGTGTGGAAAAGGAAAATATTTATTAATATTGGCAACAAAAACTTCATGACTCCAAAAACATACCGCAACGAGCAATGCGGATTTTTTGTAGAATTAGACGTCACGTTAAATCGTTATTACTGGTTTTTCGGTTTTAAAAACGTATTGATAATGTTTTGCGCTACACTTAATTACTCCAGCACCATTGCCCCACTTGTAAATACCGCATTGGCTTTACATTTATTTTCCCTTCGCTCGAACTGTAAACCCTTCAATTCACTTCGCATGAACTGTAAACCGAAAGCTCATGAAATTATGAATAGATCCACAGTCTTTATTTCCCGCGAGCGAAAAGACACGCTTTTTCACTTGCTTTGATTTTCACTTCGCTTGGAACTGTATACTATGCTTTACGGGAAATCTCGTTCCGAACAGTCAACGTGTGGGTGATGACAAAAGCAAAAATACTTCCCTTTCTTTTTTCTCAAGCAAAAACCTAAACAACATAAGGAACACCGTCGTCGCGAATTTGAAAGTGTAACGAGTAATTTTATTCTTTCTAGAGCAAAGTGCTATGCGGCCACCAACCGACATGGAGTTATGTCTGGTCGATCGTTAAACACAAACCTTATGGATTTCACGATTACCTGTATATCCCACATGAAACAAAAAACACCACATCTATGCAGATCTCAAAGCAGCGTTCGATCGAATTATGAACCATAAAATACTGCTGTAGAAAATTTTGTAAAGTTCTGCGGGTGCAACTTGACTGTTTTTCTTCACAGTTTGAGTTTACCAACTTCACGAGTGTTCCTCAAGGAAGCAATATGGGACCTCTCTTGAAAGCATATTTAGCGATTCATTCAATAGTTGTTTGTATTCCGCTTCGGACGCACCTTTATGTGTTTGTTGATTGGTGAGCATCCCGAAATGTAAAGTAATGACTTTCCAGCGTATCGTCAGTTCCCTCCTTTTTAACTAGCAAATAATTGAGCATGTACTCACTAGCAAACCAGGGGTAGCATATTCGTATCTTAACTGGGAGAATCAGTAATAGTGTAAGGATCGTAGCTCTAGTACCGCAATTATCCTGTAAGCTTTCAGCTAGCTGCGAAGTCTGTCGAATGAAAACAGAAGGTCAAGTTTCGAAATCGCACTGTAGCATCTGAGGTCAGTCCCGGCGTAGTGGTTAGCATTCACGCCTCTCACACCGAGGACCCAGGCTCAAATCTCAACTACGCAGAAGTCACGAATGTCCCAAAACTGGTTAAAGTGACTATAATCTATACAAAAAAAGCTGTAGCATCTCTAAGTTTTGTTTGGCTGTTATTAACTAGAGTCGATCAAGGCAACGACTTAGGAATATTGCTTGATACCAAGCTCACCTTAAACTTACATCGCAAAACACGGCAATATCAAAAACTTCTCGACATCTTGGTTACATCGTTAAAGTTGCGCGTGATTTCAGTTATGCTCACTGTCTAAAGGCGTCATAATGTTCCTTAGTACGTCCACTGTTTAAAAGTGCTTACTTGGTTTGGTACCCTTATCCGGTGGCATGGCATCTGCGTATAGAACGGGTGCGGAAACGTTCACGGCTCACGCCGAGTCACCTACTTTGGTATGATCCAGTAAATCTACTATCGTGTCCTAATCGATGTCACGTCATTTTCGTCTTGTGGGACTTCCAACACTCGAGCACTGCGGCAAAATTTATCATTTAGATCATGTCCCATCGAACGGAACAGGTAATAATTATAATCAGATTACAGTGAACTTTCCATTCGAGTGTTTCCAAGTCGGATTTAACAGATTCGGCAATGTGAGCAGGAGTGTCGTCATGCTGCACAATCACTCTTTCGTGCCTCTGCTTGTCATTCGGTTTCAACAAATTACACCAGTCATGGTCCCGCCAAATACACGGCATAACCTTCGCGCCGTGAAGGTTATCAAACAAATGATGTGAAAGCAATGCGGGAAATTTCCATGATTTTGCATTTTCTGGATTTCTGTATTTCATTTGTTATCACCCATTACGACGGGATTAGGAAGACCTTTTCATGTTGCTGCTAGAGCAGCTGTTTACAGACGAGCAAACAGGACTTAACCCAAGATCCTTGCAATTGAATCCTTCCCGAAGCATACAATCGCTTGAAAATGGTTTGGTGAGTCCCTACTGGCATGGTTGTTTCAAAGCTGTTGTGGCGACCGATATATAACTAATTTTAGTTGTAATAAGGTTGCTTCAACTAAATGGATCTAAAGTGTTCTACTTGGGGTAACTCCCAATACTGAAACACGTTTCTTACGTTTAGCATGAATCATCATCGAGAAATGCCTCCAATTTATTTAGCGTCTTGAAATGTTTTTGGACGAAACCACCATCTTTGGATCGACGGGCTGATGAACAAAACTTTTTCAATTAAGGTGAAATTAGCCGTTATCAATTCTACAAATTTCAAAAGCAGTTATTTTGTTTGAAACAAAAATTCTGTTCATGAAAATATATTCGCTGTGTTCAGATTGGCAAGAAGAATGCAGTGAATACATTTCTGTAAACAGAACCCCGCTTTTGGGCCCAAAAACTGCTTTCGAAATTGGGCTCTCCGACGAAAAGTTAATGACTTCTAATTACCCGCTTGCTCAATTGTGGGCAGGCGCTTTCTAATTCCTTGGATACCGTGTACTCGCCGCCAGAGCTCACTCCACCTGGTCTAACAATCTCGTTCGCTACGCTACCGGTCGTCTTATTCCACCGGATGTTAAGCTAGAGAAATTGGCTGGCATTCTTGCAACATGCCCCTCCCAACGTATCCGGTTAGCTTTAGCCAACTTGTGAGTACTGGATTCGCCGTAGAGCTGCACATGTTCAAGGTTATGAACCTTGAATTCCGCCTCCATACTCCGTTCCCCTGTAAACCACCGAGGATCGGTGGGTTTCTTTCGAAAACTACACACACCGTCTTGACCTCCTCGAGCTTAGTGTAGGAAGTGTTATTTTATAAAACAAAAATGTCAAAACGGTTTGGTTACCGTATGTCTCATGATGCTTTGGGTATGTTGAAACCGATCAGCTGGACATACTACTAGAGCCATCCATTGACAAACAGTCAAACAGTTTTATATCATTTTGCGATCATTATTTGGATCTATTGTTGCACTCTGTTTTCTTTTACTGTTGGTAATTGTGGCAGACAAAACAGGTTATTGTTAGAAGTGATTGTCATTGCCAGCTGACATTTCTTCTTCTCGTCAGCCAGGCATTGAACTTCGTATGAAATTTATTATCAATCTAATCGTAATTTCCAGAACTTCAGAAGGTTTTACAAACGGTTCATAAAATGCGTAAAGTAAGTGTACTACATTGACAAAGCAAATGTTTTGCGGTTTCACTTTTGAATCTACAATGGCGACAGGTTTCTTCGTCAATCCCATCCGGTTTCTTCATATTAACATGCTGTTTTCTCGGACAATGGGCAGTAAATAGTCTCGTTACTATAATTAGTTTTTTTAGTTTAATTGTGTGATGCATATTGTCGTAGTAATGCAGAAATCTTCAAATAAAATCCGCGGTAATCCTTGCCTAGCTTGGGCCACGGATTATTCACATCCTTCCACTCCACAATGACCCAGAACCCTATGAAATATACACATACTAGATTCCTTTTTACCAGTTGTCTGAGTAAAAGTATAGCTGAGTTGCTTTAAAGTAGATCCGGTCTCGAATCCAGATTTCTAGTAAGATTTCAAGTCCAAATTAAAATTTATTTTCAAACCCAATATTATGTCCAATCCCAATATCCAGTTTTAATTCCAATACTTATTTCAATTGAAAATAAAACCTTGCAATGTAAGTTGATCCAAATTTGGGTCCAATTTCATGTCCATTTTCAAGTGACATTCCAAATCCAGTATCAACACCAAGTTCAAGCCCTTTTTAAGTCTAGTTTAAAGCGCAATTTCAGGTCCTATCAAAGTCCAATTTCAAGTCCAATTCCAGCTTCAAGTCTAATTTAATTGGAATTTAAGTTTATCTTCCGATTCCAGTCCAGTCCGAGTCCAGTTAAAGGTGTTCAATGTGTGTCCAATTTCAAGGCTAATATAATTTCAATATAAACTCCGATTTCAAGTATAATTTCAAGGGAAACATTAGGCCGTATGAATAAAAGAGTTGGAGCAAACTCTCCCATGAGATTTACACGGGAAAAGCAAAGCAAACTGTTCTATTCATACAGCCTATTATATCCAGTTTTAGGTGCAATTTCAATTATAATTCAATCCCAATTTTAACTGCAATTTCAGATCTAATTTTAGGTTTATTTTCAAGTGCAATTGCAGGTCCAGTGTAAGTCCAAATTCAAGTCAAATTTGCGTCCTGTTTCAAGTCCCGGTTCAAGGTCTTTTCATGTCTAATTTCAAGTCTAATTTCCAGTTTATTCACAATTCACAATTACAAATAAAATTTTAGGCCAAAGTTAATGCCCCAATTTAAGTTTAAATCCATATTATAATGTACTATCAAGTCACATTTTAAGTTCACTTACAAAGACAATCTCGAATCTACTGGTTCTCTGTAAAATTTCATGTAAAAAATCTCATCCGAATCTCGGTAATCAAATTTTTTAACTGATTTGGCCAGCGTTTTTGCGAAAAAGTAAATTAATTGCGTAAAAATAAATCCGCCATCCTACGATTGCTGGATTTTTCTAGATCGAAACATGCTTTTGAAAGGTTGGTGCCCCACCATCTGGTTATGGTTGGGTCCACCAGTGGCGTTCACCATTTTATCGTATAGCTAACAGCTAACTGCATTCTATCGGGTAGTTTATTTGCCAACGAATTTTCTCCTCATACGAATTACAACTTCGTTGGTAATGCGATCTACTTCCAATCCCTTTTCGGTCAGTTTTCATCAACCTGTTTGTCCGTTCTACGGCCAAAGGACCATAGCAAAGGTGATAAAACTGCTGCAAGTACCTACAGCAGTTAACTTTCGATTGATTATAGAGGCATTGTTTGGATCCAGTTTAATGTGTATTCATCGAGCACGGTATTTTTTTTTATTGCGGCCAACATTTACGAACTCTAGTTAGAATCGAAACAAATTACTCAACCTCCCAGAAGCTATCAAACAACAACATTATGCCCTATGGTGTCTATGGTTGATCGTTTCAACAAGTTTCTACATGAAAAAAGAGTTTCCCAACGTCGTTTATGTCGCCATTCTAGATGCTATAGACGATATGAAAATGACTCGAAATGAGTCAAACTTGGCTAATCCTAAACCCGAATTTATTGCTTCTTTACAGTCCAGTCCAAAAACATACTACAATTGCTTTTGTGCATGGAATGTAAGATAAATCCCTGTACTAGTGATCAATGATATACGTACGGGTGAGGCAATTCAAAAATACTATCAACAATATGTAGAATGAGAGTTATTCTTTGTTGAACTCTTATTCGGTTCGTTTACGTTTCTGACTTCGGTGATTTCAATATGCTGTTGGTTGGGCAACAAACAGATTAAAAAGGCAATCTCTCGAACAAAAATTCTGCTGTTTCATGACACTGAATTCTAGAAGTTCAACAGAAATACTGCAGTTGATGCATGTTGTGTTTTTTCTTCTTCATATATACTATTGAAATGAACAACTTTTCCCTTCTTTTTTTTTCAACCTAAATGAGACTTGTAGAACTTCCTTGAGAGCCATTGATTAACGAGGCGATTGCAAGGTTACCACGTGACATATTGATCCACACGCTAATCGAAACTGGTTCTATCAATCTTTAGAAACAATTCAAACAACGATTACGATTAAAATGTCAAAGCGAAATAATTAAAATTATAGCCATAAAATTTTTAGATTATAGCTCCATCATGAATTGGAGAGAGCTCCGAGCTATTAAGAGTGGATTTAATACGGTTAATTCTAGCCAGTAATAGAAACCATCAAAAAGATCGAAGCGAATGTCGCCTCTAGGGCAGTTATTTTGCCATTCTTCTGTATCCGAGGTGCCTTACCGTTTGCCCCGAGGCAACAAGTTCCCAAGCTTAGTGTTCAACCAAGCGCCCATCATTCAAGTAAACATTCCGTAGAAGCACCAGCAATCAAATTATAACATTATCAATCCACACCACCTTTTTCCACTCCGGTTTGGTGACTAGTAACATTATCATCATAGTAAGTAGATTAACATAATCGCTCCATCGATTCAATCTAAACCCTAAAGTGACGAAGAATTTAGAAACACACGGCAAAGATCGCAAACGCCCGCTCGGTCGGTGTGGGAAAATCATGCCAAAGTTCGTCCTGGTCATGTCGATCACACCTGTCCCGTCTGTGTTAGGTATTGTTCCAATTTTCCGCCCACGCGCCGCGGCGCCTCGCTTAGAAAAGGCCAACCACTGCACTGTACTTGTACTGCACGAAAACTCTTTTGAGACATATCGAGTGCAGTGCTTTCTCAGCGCCCGCCGCAGTCGCAGGTTCGAGCTGCAGTTTACGGGTCGGATAAATGTCAAAACATACGAATAATTATGCTCAGAATCATTCGAAAAAGGCAAACTGAATGTGTCTTCTTGGACCTGAAGCCATCCGATCGCCGTTTGAGGGTGCCGGCGGGTATGACACGGCCAGCACATATGTGTAAGCAAGCCGGTTGGGAACGGGCAAAGCGGCAAAGTTGTTGAGCAAAAGAGTTCGAATCGCTAGAGCGCGGGAATTGGCACGTTCCGCCGAGTTAACTCCAAGGCGTGGAGCTACTGCGCGGCTAGGTGCATCCGATGTAATGCGATCGTGCTTCAATTCGGTACAGTCAATTCGGTTGTACGGTGCTGCACCAAAGTGGTACTTGACTGACAGAGGAAGCGTATATCAAATTTAATGAAAATAAAGAACGTTAAAGCTGGTCAAAGAATACCAGCTGTTTGGCTAAGTCTAATATCTAGCTTTATTGGTTTGTTTTGAAATAATTTTATTTCTTTATTTTTTTATTCGTTTATGCATAGTAGACCTTATACAAATCATAAAAATAATGATATTATTTCTACAATAAGGCTTATATTTGTTAGGCTACAAATAGGCTTATGAGTTGAACATTTTCTTCTAAATGGTTTCGAGCTCAATAAGAAATAAACTTTTATAAAGCTCGTTAGTCCTTTCATCAAATCAAGTTTCATTAATACAATAGGTGTGAAATCTAATTCAAAAGTGAGGCTCTTCGGTTACAAGGTTTCTAGCAAATATTTTCATAAATTAAATTTTAATAGTTTCAAATCCACAGGTAATAAAAAAAATCAAATAAACCAGCAAATTGCGCTAAAGTTTACGATTTGTTTGAGTTAAACTAGTTTTCATTTTGATGGCGCGAGGTAATATTTACTAATATAAAAGCAAATGTAATCGAATATAATAACACCTCTGCGAAATCATTTCAATTGAAATCGATAACAAGCTCCAAGGCAATTGCATTTACGTGAGAAATCCGACTAACGGTCGTCCAAAGTGTAGTAACGAATCACTCGCAGATGGTTCGCGGTAGCACACTTTTGGTTGAAAAAGTTTTTCATCGTGACCAGACATCACAATAAGCCATTCAGGAGCGCGAGTTGATGAATTGATGTTTGATTTTTGTACGTTTGTTCTTTTGTGGCAGATAATATTTGCAACTCTAGTCGCGTTTTGCTCTTGTGCGAGGTTAGAAAACAACTACCTCCCTCCGCCCGGTGCTGCCTCGGCCGGTGGAGGTCCAGGACTAGCCGCGCCAGCTCCGGGAGGTTTCGGTTCTAGACCTTCGGGCGGACATGGTGGCGGTGCCGGCGGAGCCGGTGGTTTCGGTGGACGGCCTGGAGCTGGAGGTGAGTAGTTTTGTTGAAATGAGCTGAGCTTCAATACCATTTCAAATTACTATGCCCATCAGGTGGAGCAGGAGGATTTGGTGGACGACCTGGTGCCGGAGCACCGGCACCCTCACGTCCGGCTGCCGCGTACGGACCTCCTGCTGGAGGATTCGGAGGAGGAGCGCCCTCATCCTTTGGCGGTGGAGCTCCATCGGGTGGATTCGGAGGCGGTGCTTCATCGGGAGGATTTGGCGGTGGAGCTCCAGCATCCCCAGCTGGTCCACCAATAGCTATTCTTTCATACGAGAATGAAAACAACGGTGATGGAAGCTACAAATTCAGGTACGAAATCTTAACTACCTACCAACTCTCACGTTTCCATTACTGATTAATTTTCTCTTCACTGACAGTTACGAAACTGCCAACGGAATCAAAGCTCAAGAGCAGGGAGACGTCAAAAACAAAGGCTCGGAAAATGAAATCCAGACCGTGCAGGGTTCCTACTCGTACACATCGCCGGAAGGACAGGTCATAACGCTGACGTACGTTGCCGATGAAAATGGCTTCCAGCCACAAGGGGATCACCTGCCGACTCCACCACCGATTCCGGAAGAAGTACTGAAAGCCCAACAAGCGCACGCTGCTGCTCACGCAAGTGCAGCTGCTGCCGGCGGCGGTAGTGCTGGCGGTCATGGAGGCGGTGCCGGAGGATATCCAGGATCCGGACCAACCGGCGGCGGTGCTGGCGGCTATCCGTCAGGAGGACCGCTCGCTGGAGCGCGACCAGGATCCGGCCGCCCATCCGGAAGTGGCTCGTTCAGCCCCCAATCGGGTTATAAATACTAGAAAATTTAGCCGTTATACAAATTGATAGCGGAGAAAAACACGTTCACACTACCCGCTTAAAATGTAAATATATCTGAGGTGGAGCAAACTGGCGGAGCAATAAATAAATCACAAAGTGTAAATGCGAAAGACAAAAAACAAACAAACGTCGTTTTCATGCTGCGATCACATTGAACTTGAACGAGAAGCCAATTTACGTCGATGGGGTTGAGGTGAGATTCGCCGGTCCATTGATTGGAGTGTCGAACGGTTTATGAATGAACGTAGTTGTGGTGAATAAAGATTTTACACCAAAGCTTAAAGATTAGCTGTGCGTCGCGTCGTGGTGTGTTGCGAAAGTAAGCTTTTTTGAAAGAAGCTTTTTGATGCGCCGTCAAAGTCGTTTGCAAGTTATAATCCGCGACTATAAACACTTAACCCTTTCGTTCTCGTGGGTAAAGGATGAATTCAAGTGGGAATTTAATCTTCTAAATTTATTTATCGTTTTGACTCAAGCTTCGAACAGTTTAGAATAGAATGGCTCTAATAGTCGCTTCCAGTCGAGCTTCGAACATACGGCGGCTGATTTACTATGAACAGTGTCGTACCTTGAGGTCAACTGGGAGAAAATTGAATCTGTAGGGCAGGCCAAATTTATTTCAAAACAATTTAATCCTACAAGTTTAATTACAAGTTCGTTAGTTGGGGTTATCTTAAAAAATTCTTGATAATTTAAAAAACAAATCTGTGCCACCTGTAGCAATTCTTTAAGTTTCGATTTTCCGGAACACTTGACTATCCGAAACCAATAATTCAAATCCAAGGCTGTTTCACAAAATCTGGGACGTCTGACCAACCTCATGTTTTGTTTTTTTTTTTAACTTTTACAATGAGGTACGACAATGTTCATCTTTTTTATAATGGTAGTCTTTCCAAAGACGGAGGGAACGGTAGAAGTAAGAAAAGAAATCAAAAGTGTTTGTAGAATCTAAACAGAGCACGACGAGGCGCGAAGAATAAAGATCGGAAAAATTAGATAAAGGAGGGTCATTGAACCAACGCTTATTATGTTTGTATAACTTTTCCCTTTACCCTAGCTGTAAGATCCGCAGATTGAATTACGCGGAAGCGTCACTTTTCAGTATGCAACAGCAAATTGCTTGCCAAATGAGGACATTTGTGGGGAAAAAAGGGGAACCCTTTTTCTATTTTGATTGAATGAGGTATAAGATTCTTGTTTAGGAATTGCGGTATTTTTGAGGTTCCTTGAGCAATCCTTAGCTTCAGATTTTGCTGCGCGTTACAATCGGGTACGATTTGTGTTTTATAAAAAAAACTAATATCTCATATTATAAGTGGAAATTTTAGTATATTAGATAAGCTCATAAAAATTATTTTGGCCTTGATTTGCATATTTATATTCAGTCCCTTTCTTACTTTAGGCGGACGGATGTTCCCTAGAGATTTCGATCAGACATCGAACGGTGACTTGTAGTAGTACTTTGGCTTCCTAATGAGAAACCTCCAGGCGTGTTTCGACAATATGACTGAAAGTCTTACATTTTACTTTTTCGGTGACAATCCGCTTATAGAATCTGGGTCGAATTTAGAAATTGTCTCCACGCTTCTCGCCCTTAACTCTGCAGTCGCCTCTAACACCGGCTGTTCTAGCATCCTCGTCAACAGCGCTCATCCAACGGGTATGGGGTCTGCCTCGAAGTCGACGGCCTCTGCCGAGTTCTCTGCTGAATGCTGTTTTCGCTGGACTCTCATCAGGTATCCTTGGTACGTGGTCAGCCCACTGATAGCCTGACGTGTTTTATTCGCTTTACAATACCCGCATCTATGTACACTTGGTATATTTCATGATCCATGCGCCTGCGCCACACTCCTTCGTCTAATATGCCAACTTGGCAGCTGCAATCCGTTTATTCACATCACGACTCACATCGTTGTCGTATGTCACTGACGTACCAAGAGAGACAAATTCAAAAGTATCATCATCTATCGCTACCGCAGTTTCCATCCCCGGAAGCAGCGTTGCCAACCTTCCAGATTTGCCTGGATTTTCCAGACTTTTTGATGCCTAATCAGAAAAAAGGCATTTTCCAAACATTGTCTTCCATTGGAGCAAATGGCAGCCAGACTTTTCCAGACACTTGTATTCTCGTTTATTCTCGAAGTCTACCAGCCACCATATACTTTGTTTTTTTTTGTAGTGTTTATGACAAGTACTATCCTCGCAGCTTCCTACTTAAGAGGCGTGTACCACGCCTCTTCCACAGCTCTACTAGCACGTATCAGCCTAGTCCGTTTTGTTGGAAAACTATGTTCAAGCACCGCCAAAGCTCATTTCGTTTAACTGAATCTTACACTGCCTTAAAGTTTATTAACAAAGATTGAGTCTGCAAGTTGAATTCGCGAAATTTATCGAGGAATTGTCGCAAGGTAAACATTTGATCCGTCGTGGAGCATCCCTCTCGAAAACAGCACTGGTATTCGCTAACAAATGTTTCCTGCACCGTCGTCAGTCTATACCTATAAATAGGATGCGGGAGAGAATTTTGTATGCAGAATCGAGGAGAGCGATTCCCCGATAATTGCTTAGAATCAGGGTAGTTCGTGCTGTAAAGAACTTGTCTCACTTCGCTCGATTATGATCTAGTTGTGGCTAATTTCTCTATTTAAGGGGAAACCGAAAGTGGCTCAAAGATGGCTGGGTAAATGGCTACCATTCGAAGCATGTATTGTTTTGCGCCTTAAAAATGCATCTGTATTGGCAGAGCACGCTTTCGCCACGTAATCAGTGCTTCCAGTGCTGTTATAATTTCCTAAAACTTGTAATTCAATTTATCGATCTACTATGTATCAATAAACGCTCAGCAAAACATAATTGCTAATGGAAAATAAATTTAACTGATCACATCGATCATTACGTGTTCATAAAAGCGACCAATGTATAATTTGGAATTAGTTCATAGATATTTGGTTGCGCACATATTTCGTTGAACTAGCGATTTCCGAAAAAGCAGCAACACAGTATCAAACTTTCGTCACACCAATGAGCTTTTGAAGAGCTTTCAACTTTCGCCGCATCGATGAGCTTAGAGTGAAGTAAACAAACAAAACGCAAACGTAGGAATCAAAAACGCAATCCGATGCAAGCGGATTAATTAAACATCCTAGTGATCCTACGCATTATTCAGTTGTTGCTGTTAATTTTGATTTAATCGGAATGCCTTGATAAAGAAAACAAACCCTTTTTCGGGATGTTTGTAGTCAGTGCGGTTGGCTGCGGATCAGCTGTTTATGTTTGCAAGCTCCGCTATTTGACATATATTACCAATACTAATGCAATATTCAAATAAACGTTTAGGTTTTTAACGAACACATGAGATGTACAGTACAGTGTTTGTCGCACTAACACAATAACGTTAGCCACTTTCGGTTCCGCCTTGAAAGTGCAATTTCCCAAGCCCAATTTTAGATTCAATTTAAAGCTGAATCGTGGTCTAGTTTTAAGCCCCATTTAATGACCCATTTTTAAACCAATCTCAAGTCGAATTCGATTCCAATTTTAACTCCGATTTAAAGTTTAATTTTAAATTCAATTTTATATCCTGTTTTATATTCTGTTTAGGTCTGGGCACGCCAGTGACAATAGCTGATTAGTGGTGCCCACCTCTGCTGATTGGGCAACAACGTCTCCAGTATTTACACTGATGGGGACAGCCCCGGTGTAGTGGTTAGCATTCACGCCTCTCACGCCGAGGACCCGTGTTCAAATCCCAACCCCGCCGAAGTCACGAATGACCCAAGCTGTTAAAGTGACTATAATCTAACAAAAAAATTTACACTGGGAAAGCTTTTACGAAGCTTTTCTAGTCGCTGGTATATAGTCTTCTTTACGACAATATAGTTAACCGTGTTTCTCCTGTACAGCACGGATTCTTGAAGAAGAAATCAGTGGTTACGAATCTTTGCGAGTTCACCTCGATGGTCATCCATTGTATTGCAAGTGGTCTACAAACAGATTGCATATACACCGATATGAGCAAAGCATTTGATGCTGTTAGTATTAATAGTAACTTAGAGGCAGTAGAAGACTTTGGCATTCGAGGTTCGCAATATAACTGGTTGAGATCGTATCTTAAAAATAGAACCCAATTTGTAAAACTCCGCCGCAACAAATCCGGTCCGTTTACCGTGCAATCAAGAGTACCATAAGGTAGCCACTTGGGACCTTTATTATTTGTAATTTTAATGAACAAATTGCCTGAAGGTATCTCACACGTAACCGTTTTAACTTATGCCGACGAAGTAAAAATCTTTTTTCAGCTCGATTTAGAACATTTTGGGAGATTCTGTGAAAACTGCGGATTAAAAGTTAATATGAACATGTGTTCAGTGCTGACATTTACTAGGAAATTTAGCCCCGAAAGTTAACAAAAAAGTCGCGGAATGATTTGTGACATGCTGTTCAAGATTTTTTGTATTTGAATAATGAGAACTTTTAAACGCGTGATCCGAATGTTTTTCATAATATTATTTTTCACTACGAAAATTGATTTATTAACTAGCTGCATTCATGCATGAAAACTATCAAAGCCACACTTTTCTTGCGGGTAACGACTCATGCATTTTGAATCAATAATATTTCATTCAAAGTTTAGGGATTTTACACTCACGAGAAATAGGATGCAACTTGAAAACTAAACAAACCACTATTCAAAATGGCAGCATGCTCTGTGGATAAAAATATCAATCTGGTATAGAATGTTACTGACTTAATTATTAAATCATGTTACGATTATAGATACAACAATTACATAATAATCATGCTTTTCGTATTTCTGAGTTATGGGGTCAAATACTCCTATGTGGCGCCATCTAAACTAGTGATATCGAAGTTTAGACTCGCAGTGCAATGTTTAACAATCCTGCCCTTAATGTCGCAACAGAAGCTTCTAAAGTGATGGGATTAATATAATCGAGTTCCTTTCACAGAATTTCAACGATGATACCTTGTACCTCGTGTACTGTCGCGGTGCGATGTTCAAATGCAGTTAATGATGTCGATGGTAAGTAGATGGTGGCACGAACGAAAGGTATCGGAAGAAGCTCTTCAGATGGTAACCGATAAATGCTAATTGATGTCACAAGAGACATAATCGACTGTTTGCATCAACTTGGTGGAAACTAATTGTTCACCGGCAAAGGCTCTTGCAGTTGACTTGGAAAGCCAAAAAGCAAATTAGTTTATGTTTATGGAATACAGTTATTCATGAGCGCGTTTTTCATGTCAAGATATTTCTGGGGAGTGTTTAGCATAATTTGTACAAGTCAATCGGTGCTAACTTTTTATTGCCGTTCGTTGCCCCGCTGGCGCTGCACCGTTTTGATACTGTTTGTTGGGAAGCTGCGATCGAGCTCTTCAAATGCAAAATTGACATCGGCATCGGCAACTCATACGATACCACTGCTGCTAGAGGTAAGTGATGTTAATTGATAGTTGCTTTGTCTATTGTAAAGGTCAAATTTTTCATAAATAGTGATAATTGACGGCATTCGATACGCCGAGCCTTAATATTAATACTGTGTCAACCAATTATTTTTTGGTAGAAATTGACTCTAATGGGTTCAATACTGGGATTCCCAAAAAAAACTAATGCATCCGGATCACATTTTTCGTTACTGTCATCATCTGAGTTAATTAGTATAGTTATGAAGTCTATTCAATATGTATTAGGCTTAAATCCTATAATGTGATTCATTATAAAAATTAATTTAACAATTATATGTACCGTTAACATCATGTATTTAAAGCTTCGAACAACATCAGTCTACTGGCACTTTCTTAACTAAAGAAATCAAACATGATTACGTAAGTGATATGAATGCTCCAAATCGATTTACTTTCCTAAATTTGCTATGCTTAGCTCTACTCGACTAGGCTGTTGCTATTAGGAATGAACAACGAAAATTGCTTTTTGATGACTGTGCAGGAGCAGTAGCTGCTACCAGCTGAGCGAATCATCATCATCAAAGTTCAAAGGAGAAAAAAAGCTGACGGCCGGCGCATCAATCTGCAGTGAAAACAATATCATCTATCAAAACAATCTGGCCCGATTTTGGCCTCTTGCCAATCGGTCGAGGCAACAAATATTTGGCTGTGACCTTTTATCGTTGCGATACAGTTGTTCAATATCCGTCGCTATGAAAAGCGATCAGTTTCGATTGCTTTTGCCATTCAAAGCACGTGTTAAGAATATTTCTGTTGACATCTGCGAAAGTTTTACGGTTGTGGATAGTTGCTACCGACGCGACCATACCGTTCGATTCCTGCCATGAAGATATCCAAACAGTTACTTGTCACTGACCTAGGGTCACCGCCGTGGTCAGGAAATCTTGAAGCATGCTTGAAGTAACTATCAGCGATCAAGTTCATTACTACCAGTTGATGTTTTTTCGATGAATCGTTCATAATTGCTAGAGCCGGCACTTGAGTTCAACAAGTGGGATTGTATTATGATGTGTTTAGTAGATTTTATGGGAAGCTCATGGAAAAATTATACCTGCTTCAAGCGCCACATGATCTGAGCAATTAAGTCATCATTATGTGGAGGTAAATGTCAAAGCAATAAAAATTGTGTTGTATTCTGTAAAGATTTATATATCCATGACTTTTACTCTCAAGGGTCAGAATCGATTAACACCTACAATACAACGAAAGCATGCTTACTCCTTTTTACCATTTATGGTTTTACAACTGAATTCAACCCAGTAGAATTAAAAGATAAATAATTCAATGGTCCATAACATTTTTTTCTGGTTCTAGTTGAGTAATTAATCCAACTGCTTATGCTTCGTATTGCAGAAAGCTATTCAAATTATGTAGTATTTGACAGTAAAAATACTAAGGCCATCGCAAATCATTTTTAATGTCTTTCTTTCATAACGCGAATACTAGACACAACACTTATGGTTCTTATCTTTCTTTCATGTTCACCAAGGTGTGCGCAGTATGTAAAAAATTACAGTGACCTATTCCAGTGTTACGGGACACTATCCCTACTATGTAGATCGGTTCCTGTTTCATCAAATCCATTCTAGTGGAAGATAAAGTACTCTTTAAACAATTATTTTACAAGGTATTTGCCAAAAAAAAATTGGTGAGACAGGAGCCGATTCACACGGTAACAAAGGGTGCTAATTGTGTCCCGTAACGCTGGAATGTATCCAGTGCGCAGCGGTTCCAGGAACAGTCCATGAGGGCAGTCGAAGCGATGATAGTGAACGATCCAGTGTAGAGACGATTGATGAGGCGAAACAACTGGCGAAATATGTCCGGTACATCCTATCGGAAGGAGGATTCGAGATACGGAACTGGCTATCGAACTCGAATCGAGTGCTGCGAGCAAGAATGATTCCTCCTCAGAATAAAAAAGAGAAGAGAAAAATTCACAGTTTACTCAGTCGCGAAGTATTCTCCTCCGTTTTGTTTTAACTTTTCTCTTTTTTACTCAGCAACCTGCACATTGATGTTCTACCTTCTACGCATTGAGGAGTAAACTGAGCAACAAAATGTTAATACACTTTTTGGCTGCCAATGATATGGGACACAAAAAAACTGTTTAGACTTCTCGCAGTGGCAACAATGCAAAAAGTGTTGCATATGATGATACTGGATAATAGATATGGTAACATCGGAGTTCTCGTGCAGTTGCTTTTTCGCTCAATGAGAAACTTAAGTTGATTTAGATTTCTCTTTATTTTTGGCCTGTTTCGCTTTGCGTGGATGGATTTATCATTTGTGGCAGCAGTTCTGCTCATTGTATTGAACAAAAAAAAAGGTGCAGTTTTTGCACAATGAGTGAGGAAATGGCAAGCCTGGCTGCGAGAATTTGAAGCGAATTCCGGAGAAAAGAGCTTGAATCTGACGAGTGAGATGACGACGGAGAAAGTTCTGGGCTTGTGGTGGTATACTGAGGCCGATTCGTTCACCTTCGAGCTTCAAGGTTGCTTCGAGATTCAACGTCGAACTACTGCAAGGTGACATCGTTCCAACGAAAAGACAGATTCTAAGCACGCTTATGCCAACCTGCGATCCGCTGGGACTTCTGGCGCACTTTCTAATGTTCCTGATGGTACTGCAGCAGGAAATTTGATGCAACGGTGTAAATTGGAATGATCCTATCAAGAACGAAAAGTTTAAGAAACAACAGACATGGCATTCTTCCGCAAATGGAATCGGTTAGCGTGCCAAGATGTTATCGGACGAAGATGAGCATTTGTGAGCAGAATGTGGTCCAGCTGCATGTATTCGTAGATGCGTCGGAGAACGGTTTTGCTGCAGTCGCATATCTGCGGTTCGAAACAGACGGCGAAGTGGAATGTGCACTCATCCGCGCAAAAACGAGAGTAGCTCCGTTGCGATTCGTGTCGATTCCTAGACTAGAACTGCAAGCAGCAGTCATTGGAGTTCGCCTAACAAGCGATGTTATACAGACCATATTTCTGGACGGATTCACGCCATGACCTATGTTGGTTTAATTCCGACCACCGGAAATTTGACCAGTTCGTTGGCGGAGACATCCGAATGGAACTGGGTCCCGACAAAGCTAATCGAAGACGCTGCCGAATCTCACTCCTACCAGCCACTGGTTCCGTGACCCTAAGTTCCTGTAGGGACCAACAGAAGGATGACCTGTCACCGAGTTCAAATTCGAACACACCACAGAGGAGAAACGGTCACGTGTACTGCACCATTCTGTCGAATTCTGCTGGGAAGATTTCTCGGAGTGGAAGCGACTGCGGTACATTTCGGTGGAGTTTGGGAAAGCCTCGTTCAATCCATGAAGAAAGCCCTAAAGCACCTCCAAGTCACCCGCACACCCACGGACAAAATACAGAGAAACACATTCACTGAACTCGAGGTTAATATCAACTCCCGACCTCAGACAAAATTACCACTAAACGATGAGTTTTCTCCAGCGCTCATCCCGAATGACCTCTTGATGGGGTCGGCCGACGGTTCTAAGCCCCCGATCGCATACGACGACAGCACCTACGCCCTGAAGCACACCTGTCCCAGGTGTATGCCAACCGATATTGGCGTCGGTGGATAGCTGAGGTCCTGCCCACACACACGGAGGACAAAGTGGCTCAAGTAAACCAAACCGATCACTAATAAGACATCGTCGTCATTGTAGACGACACGCTGCCAAGGAACTGTTGACCGAAGGGTCGTGTGTTTCTTGCAGTCCGCTCTACCTCGAAGTACCGGGAAAAGTGTCATAATATTCCGTTGCGACGCACCTTCGTCAACATTACGTTGAACCCGCAATTCTTTCACAACATTAGCGAACCGGAACGGTGGGATCGAGCTGAAGCAGAAGAATGACAGGCCAGAAGTAAACAAAACAGAGCGTTTAGATAGCCAGCAAAAAAAATAAACCCTAAAACGTGTCAAATCACCATAAAATTGATAATAAATCCTTAAAACGACTAAAATTAAATTTTTGCTTAAAACTATTAATTAGTTGACTTTAGATAATGAACTCGTTCTGTGCTACAAACGCTACAATCTTTCATACATCGTTGTTTCTTAAAGGTGATTGCATTGCAAGATTACATATAACAATTGAGATTACATATAACGAAATTGGAAAAAGACACTAAACGTAAGTGATATATAAATTAGGGGAGTGTCGTCGTGGTTGGGCCACGTTTTGGAATTCGCCCATAACTTTCGTTTCAAAAGAAATTTTGGAAGTCTAAATACATCGTTGCAAAGGTCTAAGAATAAAGTATATTTTCGGAAAGTTTTGAACTGATTGCTTGAAAAATAAAAATCAGAGGGGTTGTGTACAAGACACGACCGCATATATAGGTGACGCAGGACAACGTAAGACTCTTTTGCCCTTATTCTGCGAGTCACGCGACTCAATACGCCAATTGTCACTCGCCGTGACTCGCCAAGTGTGAACTGTACATGCTACATGCGTTGTATGTAATATTTATCAAAGTAGTAAAATTGCATACGTTTAATTCTCAAAAGATTGTGCATTTGAAAACAATTTAACAAAATCAAGAACACAAACTATTGCTTTCCTGCTACCTTACTGAAATTAAAGATTGTTTTTATTATCCATGGTTTCCCACGTTGAAGGGATTTTACCAATTCAATCCTATTTTATCAACAGCACTTCTTTTCACTACACTTCTAATGAAACGGCAAGCATGCGTATTCATACAGAGTCGTATTATAACCGAACACTACAGCTGTAGCACATTTTTCCAACACAGATATCAAGTTCGCCGAGGTTTAATCGTCTCGCAGTAAAGAATTTGCGATCTATTGGGAAAACGAACTTGTGTCATTTTTTCTGGCACACTTCCCTAACACAGACATCAAATTGGACTAGGTTTAATCGCGTTCGTAAGAAATCTGTTGGCACAAGGGGGCTTTGTTACTCTCTCTGGCGTACTTCCCAAGCAAGGACGTCAAAATGGTCTAGGTTGAACCGCGGTGTTAAGAAATCTTGTTAAAATGAGGAAACTGTCACTTGTTTTGGCTTACTTCCCAAGCACAGATATCAAATTGGTATAGGTTTAGATCATCGTAAAGAATCTTCCAACCAATCACGAAGCAAGAATTCTGGTATAACATAGGTTAATTATTTTCAATTTTTCAATAGTTCAACTTGACCAAACTCGTGACTTTAGTCATGACCTTGAAATGCGGTCAGGCATATATTAATATTTATTTTGAAACGATGATTCTACAATTGATGAAGGGACGGTAAGGGAAAGTAATGAAGGATTTTTTTCGGGAATGAAGGGGAAGGGTGGAAAGGAAGGGGGGGGGGGGGGGTAATAGGTAGCTATGGTTAACAAGTTGTCGTTGTGACTCCTATCTTTTGTCCAATGCTGGAAGGCGCATGGGTCGAACCAAGCTGTAATCAGAGATTATAACCGGATTTGAACCCAGAACACCTGCCAGGGCGTGTCGCTCACTGGTACCCGTGTACCTTTGAACCACAGAGGCGCTGGACAAAAGAAGTCTGCACAACCCCCCTTATTAACCATAGCGCGACATGGGTTGTTCTATTTTTAGACACACAAATTGTGCCTCTTCCTACACCTACTGTAGAAACCACCATGCGCCTTCCAGCATTGGACAAAAGATAGGAGTCACAACGACAACTTGTTAACCATAACTACCTATTTACCCCCCCCCCCCCTTCCTTTCCACTCTTCCCCTTCATTCCCGAAAAAATCCTTCGTTACTTTCCCTTACCGTCCCTTCATCAATTGTAGAATCATCGTTTCAAAATAAATATTAATATATGCCTGACCGCATTTCAAGGTCATGACTAAAGTCACGAGTTTGGTCTATTTTCATAGGAACGGAGCCTTTCTCCGAAGAACCGCGCTGAGAAACGCGGACTAACACGCTTACGGACGAACGTCACACGCAGTACCTTGCAAGTCGTAATGGCCTGCATAGTGTCCTGAAAGTAAAAACGAGTTAGATCAAAACTTCTCGGTCGGTGGTCTCTACAGTAGGTAGGAAGAGCAGTAGGAAGAGGCACAATTTGTGTGTCTAAAAATAGAACAACCCATGTCGCGCTATGGTTAATAAGAGGGGTTGTGCAGACTTCTTTTGTCCAGCGCCTCTGTGGTTCAAAGGTACACGGGTACCAGTGAGCGACACGCCCTGGCAGGTGTTCTGGGTTCAAATCCGGTTATAATCTCTGATTACAGCTTGGTTCGACCCATGCGCCTTCCAGCATTGGACAAAAGATAGGAGTCACAACGACAACTTGTTAACCATAGCTACCTATTACCCCCCCCCCCCCCCTTCCTTTCCACCCTTCCCCTTCATTCCCGAAAATATCCTTCTTCATTACTTTCCCTTACCGTCCCTTCATCAATTGTAGAATCATCGTTTCAAAATAAATATTAATAGTTCAACATCAAGAATCCATACTTTTCTTCATTTGGGTCAATTCTTAGAAGATTTTCCGATCGATTGGTGTAAGAATATTGAAAATCGATCAGAAAACCGCTGAGCTATCAGCGCTCAAAACCTTTCATTTTTCGTATCGCTCGCATTTTTCGATTCTTTGGAATGACACCCTATCTCAAAACTTGCCGTAAGACGTAGTCCTACGTCAAAAAGTTATAGGCATTTACGTGAAAACATAAAATGTTGTCATAGTCGGGCCATGTTGTACAGGTCGGGCCACCGCAGAAAATCTAAGACATACGTATTGAAATTCTATATAAAGACATAAAAAGAAGGAATTCCCAATGGCTCAAATAGTTACAAATACCCTATTTTTAATTGCATTTTTGCGAAATTTTGGCAATCTTGTAAAATCAATATTGCCCCAATCGCCTTTTCCGAAGTGTATTTTTATTTATTTATTTATTAACTTTGATCCATCTGACAACAGTGTCTACATGAATAAAACATACTAAATTACTACTAACAGGCTAACTAGATTACATTCAAACTTTGCAAGCGATTTCGAAAACAATTAGCAGAACAATTAAAATCAAAGTGACTATATACACGATTAAACATACAACACATAGCTCTGATTGGCTCATTTTGTCCGTAATCAGTTCTTCTAAAATCCAGTCGAAGAAAATCTGAGCTGCGAAGGGTACGTGGAGCAGCGTTTATGTTAATTTGAGCGAAGAAATTTGGAGAGTCCAATTCGCCCAGCAAAACTTTCCTGATGAAGAGTATCCTATCAATATTTCTCCTTTTGGCGAGAGTTTCCATATCGAGTAATTTCGAATCGAGTAATTATCGAGTAATTCGAGTAATAATCGAGTAATTGTACAACTACAATGAAAAAAACCTGATTTAATCCACCTATTGGTGAAAGGAACCTTTGTTATACGGTCTTACTTGCTATTTGAGATAGAAATCGACACGTCTTCGGAACATAATTCATCTATTAGTTAACGTTGCATTGTGCGTTGGTTTACATAAAAATTTTGGAAATTGAATAAGCTTACAAAATTTGAACAAAATAGTACCACTTACAAATTTTGATAGTTCTTTTTCTCATGAAATTGCTGAGTAAGTTGTTACTAATGTGGGTAAGTGCAAGTAAAAGTAAGTTGTAAGAAGAAATATTATTCTTTAACATATACATTGCGTAGTAAAGGTCTAGTTTATAGGTTTTTGAACTATGCATAACTATGCATCAATAAGGTTTTCTTGAAAAAATTTCATCAATTTTTATTAACCTTCGGTTACCCACGCTGTTGTATACTGAATAACATGTGTAGGTTTTTGAATGCCATATTTACCAATCGGTGTTTAACTAACGTATATTCTTCAAAAAAATCTTCAGCAAAATGTCTGAATTATTCAATGCAATAATACTTTAAATTGTTAAGAAAATAGATCAGCATAAACCGATAGCACAGAAACGAAGCAAGCAGCATGTGAGGTGTACCCAAGGTTGCCACCAGGTTTTCCCGAAAATCTGGCGAACACGAATAAAAGTGTCTGGCAAAAATCTGGTGGTAAATTAGTCCGATGGGGAGGCGTTTTCCTGAAAAAATCTTGCTCGTTTTGCTCACCGTAGATGCAAAATTTTGTCCAAAATTAGAAGTGATGACCTTTTTGCAAGACGGATAATCGAAAATCTGGCACAGTGCCAAATATCTGGAAGGTTTTAAGCTTTGTCTGTTGGTCTGGCGCGCAATCAAAAATCTGGCAAAATCCAGATTTATCTGGCATACTGGCAACCGCAGGTGTACCGCTATTGGTCCCAAACTGGAATTTTTTCACGTTACTTCATATGGAAAAATGATGTCTGTATGTAGCAAAACTATCAGCAAATGTAAAATGTTTAAAATGTATCCGTCAGTTGGTAGTCGAGTAATTCGGGGTTAAAATCAGGGTATTTTTATAATCAAAGTTCTACAGTTCCTAAACAAGAAAACATAGAGGTATACTATTTTCAGCAAAGTTGTGTATTTTTACTATTTGTATAACTTTGTAACACATGAAAAAGTCATGCAACAATTACAAAAAGAGCTAAAATAGAAAACTGATTTTACAAATACAGAAACAATAAATAAGATTTCTCTGTCTTCGCTTCTATCTCAGGTTACAGTCTTCAGCAAAATTTCTTGTAATAATAGGCTCTAAAACTTTGCAGAACATATCAATGTGTTATATTGAAACTGAAAAAAAAATTTTTCACTTTTAGGGGGATTAATCCAAATTTAAATTGCACCAGATGAAAGAGCATTCAATTTCAAGAAACTCTTCCAAAGGTTCGATAAACTTAAAAACAAGTTTTCCTAGTCAAAACTCTAGTGCGCACGTTTTCTTTGGTTTTGGGTTATTGTGCGAGCGAGTAACTGTGTTGCAAAAGTTGGCGCGAGCGTTCGAGGATTGATATCTTTTGACCGGTAAAACCAATTCTTATGAAATTTTGCATATATATTCGTAGTGTCAAAACCTCTCGTTTGATATTAAAATAATTGAAATTAGGTAAATTATCTTGGTTAAAATCATTGTAAATTATTGTTAATTTTGGTGTGGTGTATACGATTGCTCATAACTTTCAAATTAAACGTCCAATCCAAAAACCATTCAATAGTGATCTATCCGGCTATATTACCTGCCAAATAAAACAAATAGCGCATAAATCGGCTTGGCCATCTCTGAGAAACAGGCGATCATTTGAACCTTATCAAAAATGGTTTTTAAGAGCTAACTTTTAAACTGCTTGTCCGTTTTCAATAAAACTTGGTAAAAAGTTTAGTAACAGCAAGAGCTTTCGTTTGGTACTAAGATCGTTAAAATTGGTTGCGTAGTTCAGGAGAAACGCGTGTCACGTAGTTTTCACATTTTTGCTTATAACTTTTAAACGAAACGTCGGACCGCAAAGCAATTCAACAGTGATATACTAGACAATAATACCTTACAAAAAAAAGTAAAAGCGATCAAATCGGTTCAGCCATCTTCGAGAAACAGGCGATAGAAAATGAGCTGCACACACACACATACACACATACACACATACACACATACACACATACACACACAGACATTGCTCAGTTCGTCGAGCTCTATCGATTGGTATATGTGATTCGGTCCTACGGGCCTCGGACCAATTTCGTGTTTTTCGACCAATTTCTAAACCTTTGTTATATAGTATAACAAAGGTAAAACAACAAAAATCTAGGTTTTTATCGTATTAATTTTGCTTTATTTCATCACATTTTACGTGACTGACATTCGCTAGCGATAATTGCGCTTCTGCACTTAAAATTATGGTGGCCCAACCATGACTACTCAAGTAGCCCGACCTTTACAAATAGCGCTTTTCTAGTATTTCACCTTAGCCTTCCCAAACACCTTACTGGAGGGAATTTTTCTATAGTCTTCGTGTGCAGCACAACACACTTCATACATTTTCAAAATTTATCTCGATAATTGCATTTCATGAATCTTGAACAAAAGTTCATTGCGCCTGGAAAACTTTTTTTGTAAGATTTAGTTTCCGAGTTCAGTACGGGTGTTTTGAATACACGATTGAAACTCATAATATTGTGAAAAGTTAGCTATCAAAATAAGAAGTATTACAATGGTTGTATCATAATATCATGAGTTACTAAAATTATAAAATCGTGATGGCCCGACCATAACAGTAGCCCGACGATAACGACAATACCCTACATTATTATGAAATCAAAACCAATAGTAAAGCAAAATAAAAATTTTGTATAATTATATGGAAAACTAACTAATTATTGCCATATTATACACGATAGGGATTTTTTAACAGCTTTAGCTATAGCTGTTAAACAAACGGAAAATTGCCTGTCTGTTGCGAACGCAACAAGACCAGTAACGTACCTCGAAGCTTACTGAGTAGTAAGAATCTTAATTGAAAATCGGTTTAACTTGGACCCGTAATTCATTTGAGAGAGCATATTTATGCAAAAATTCATGTAACACAAAAAGAATGAGTGAATGAGTGAATGAGTGAATGAGTGAGTGAGTGAGTGAGTGAGTGAGTGAGTGAGTGAGTGAGTGAGTGAGTGAGTGAGTGAGTGAGTGAGTGAGTGAGTGAGTGAGGAGAGAGATAGCAGGTTTAACTGCACCTGATTTTGACTCTCAGCTATAGTGAATCTCACTGTTGAATTGAATGCTACAAATTAGCAACGCTTGATTAATGTATCAATCTATCAACATCATAAAAATCACCAACAATTTGACAATGGACAATGGAGTTGTTTGACAATGGGTGATTGTTTTTAAACTTAACTTATTATCATCATTTACCAGGGCAATTTATTAATCTAAGGTTTCGTTATTGGTGTTGACTTAGCGACGTTGCTTCAAAATATTGATATTTGGTTTATAACAAACGTTGGTAAATTGGATAAGTTTTCTTATTTTTTATTTTTAGGTTTCTTATTCTACTAAGACGCTCCAAAAACTTCAGTCAAACGTTGGTGCTCAAATATTGTATACGAATGCAAATACTGAATATTTTTTATTTTTATTCTTTTTTTTCTAAATCCATAGGCAAACTTTTGTCCCTATAATCAGAGTCCCCCTAATGTAGCACACTAACATTTAATCAAGAGTATTAGAATCGGCGGAAAATATTATCACCTATCATCCGTTCATTTAATTGCCACACATATTCTTAACCAGATAGCACTTTGTTAATCTCTGGCACCTATCATAACTAATTCAAAACCATGGCGGAGAGCATTATTTCTAACCCCACCGTGCGAACAACATATGATTCAGCGTACATTTTGCCACAAATCTTCGCAGCTGCACCGCACGAAATGTCATCCTCACTCAAAGTAGCCAGTGCCTGCCACTACCAAAATCTCTACAGGAAAAGGTAATAATCAGTGGAATTTGCCGGCATTTAGCAGCGGCAGAGGCTTTACTTTGAACGGAATCGCAAGAACCGTTGTTGTTGTTGGTTGCTGCCACATGGAGAAGCTTGGTTAGCGATATGGAATGGACCAATGCTTACCTAGCCGACACCGGTAAGGTGTTCGTGTGCACACGAGACGCGATGGTAGCACGACGAAGAAGAAAACCAGGTAAGTGTACACATAAATATTTTTATAGCATTAACTGAACCTAGGGAGGGGTTGTCTGGTACTAAGATGGACCGTTGGATGCGGTGAATCCTCATACAGGTCCAGTCCGCCACCGGTTTAGTATGTAACAGTACGAATAGTGCGAGAATTTCCATATAAATATCATCGACGCGGCCAGCAACGTCTCTAGTAGTTAGGTAGTTATAGTGTATCTCGATTCTAGGTCAGACTCATCAGCGAAATAAGTGATAATCATACGTAAATTTGTTACATTATGCAGCTTGCTGTAAGTTCCTGTTGTTACATTGTCCTCCAGTTTTTGTGTCGAAATTATGTTCAAAGTGAATTCTGTTTTCTGCAGATAGTTATTAGTGCATTGTTTGCCACATGTGTACTTGCCGCTCCCCAAGGGCCCGATACGGAACCAATTCCTATTATCCGGCAGGAGCAGGAAGTGAATCCCGATGGTACCTACCGGTGGAGCTATGAAACTGGTAACGGGATAACGGCGGAAGAGCAAGGTTTTCTCAAAAATCCTGGAACCGAACAGGAAGCGCAGGTATGTCATTGGAATTCAACGAGACATTTATCCGATAGACGGTAAAATTTGTCTGTTACAGTTTTGAAATTTGCTTTCACGCATTAAAAGTATATTATAGTAACATAAAATCTCATAAAGCGGTGCTCCATTCTCAATCTAAAAACAGAAAAGCGTTAAGTACCTACTTTTAAAGTTTCAGAAATGAAAAAGTACCATCTTTACATAACAAATTTATATCTTAGAGATTGTTCAGGAATGAACATTCTACATAAAACGTCCCAGGAATGTAACTATTAACGTATATAGAAAAGTAATTTGTGTTATTCTTTTATTGACAATAGTTTATGCTTTTAGAAAAAACTAAAAGGGTATAAAATATATCTCCCAAATTGTTGACTTGAGTTTATCAATTTGTTGATTTGACTAACCATTGATAAAAGTGATTTCTGCCGCAGTTCAGCAATAAAAGTTTACTTTTATAATTTTCACTACAGCTAAATTTTCGAACAGAAGCTTAATAGCTTTTAAAGTAACAACAAAAATAATCTACTCTGAGGAATAAGGCCATTATAAATATTTTATAAAGTTTTTGTCCTTCCGGTGTTCGGCCACTTGAGGGGGGGGGTGACAAAAACTTTAAATATGATTTGCAATGGCCTAAGGCCATTTTGTTGCATAAAAATATTAGGCTTTGTTAACAACAAAGGTTCTGCCCTAACTAAGAATTTTGTAACAAGCTATCATTTTTTATTAATTTTAACCCATTACTTTTGTGATAAACATACTAAAAAAGTAATAAGCTGTTGCTCTCGCTCAATAAGCTGACCTTCTCGTTCAATTCTGTGCGTAGATAATTACTGAACAACATTTATATTTTCAATAGAAACTACTCTTGTATAACAATGGCGGAGATCATTCGAATTTTCAGAAATCTGAAGAGCAAACCATCTGCCCAATTCCTTCCATTTAATGTGAAAGACTAGATCACACCGATGGGTGAAGTGAAACAGGTTTCAACATGAATGAAGGTCCGTAATGTGCGATACTGATTGCCATCTGTCTTGTTTAAAGTCAACATTTGAACCCACCGAAAGGGTCAAGCTGGTAATGTTTCTGTAAAGATTACCTTCACCTATTTTACTGCAGTCAGCAGCGTTGATGCGTGCTCCATGTGTGTGTGTGGGTGCTCACACTTGGTTTGAATATCATCTCATCTGTCACTTGCCCAATTCAAACTACACCAAAGGATTAACGTACGTAGCAAGCTTCATTTAAGCAATTAACATAAGCTTCAACGACTCGCTTAGAGGAAAGAAATTTTCCAAAAGCTGCACAGCACAAAAGACCATCGCAACGGCTCGTGGGATGCAGATAGTTGCTCAAATTTCGCAACCAAGCCACCAAGACACCGCCGCGTCAGAAGATGCGCGAGATGAAATATTAACCGTGCATTCGCAACGGGCAGATTACACACAGGCCGACAGGAGACGCCGGCCAAGAATATTATTACAGAGGGCCAAAAAGGCCAACCGGTAAGTAATGTCGTCTTTACCAGCCCGACCGGTAACAAGCGCACAAGTGATCCGATCGCAACAGATCGATTGCAAAAGAAATGTTTATTTAATCTCTAGCCTCGCCGGACAATTGGTCACCGTTCCACGCCCGCCCCTCCCCCCAATTCGTCGTCCTGCTCGAAGATCGTCCGGTTGGTAACGATATTCTGAGCAGCAAAATTGTTTTGAAATAAGCGTGAAAATGTGACTGTAATTAATCGAACGTAGCTGCTTTGGGGCACCGGGTGACCCATGAACTGTCGATCGAAGACACACTCGCTGGGTGGAGACGATGCGACACACCAAAACAAGAATGGATAGGCGTGGAACGAGTTTCGATGACCAAGCGGTTCATATTAACACCGAACCGGGTGGTGGTGAATATCTAAAGGTCAAGATTGACATATTTTCTAGATGGCGCATAAATTTATAGAATTTATCAACGGTCACGCACGGTGCCTTTATTTTGTGCATCGCGCGGGCTTACGATGGGAAGCAATAAATATAGCTCCTTGTATGCTTCCAAAATATTTCTACGCTTAGCCGTGGATTAGAATGATCAATACCTTGATGACGAAACAGGGCTGGTTTGGCCGCATGAATGGAAAAGAATTCTTTGATGGTCAGCATCATTTTAATTTATGATAACATTGATTTTATCTCAAGAATTCATAGTCACTGCTTATTATATATCCATCATACGCTGCACTGTAGGCTGTTATTTTAACACTGAATGGCCGTAGATTGACTAGCGATAAGACGATGTTTTGGTAGTGGCTCAAAATAGCTTTACAACATATTGCGTGACAAAGAGTACTATCAAATTTTTTATCAAATTTGTATGCCTTTTGAAACTATCCTAAAATAACTGAATGGATTTGAGGTATAGTGACGGGAGTACATATAAGTTTTTTAATGACCAAGTAGTCACCCAGTTTAGTCATGATGCTTCGCGCATCCTAATACGTGAAACTGAATGCTTGGTGGCATAAATTCTGTATTGAGTCCTGAGAAATTGGTCTGCTCCAAGGTTTATTACGAATACGTTTTACTTGCCGAATGTCCAACCTTGTTTCTTGATTCAACATTATTCTGAGTTTATGTGCTCATTATCTATACCTATAAAAATGGATTTCTGTCTGTCTGCCCGTATGAAGCAGTTTCACGCCAAATCGTCCAAAAAAAGCTGAAATCTGTAATGAACCTCTTTTAATTGGATGAAACTTTACAAACATGTTTGATAGGAGGAAATATGCACCTTCCACAGGTTGCGGAACCACAAATGCCAGCATGGTAGTTGCGCAATCAAGCACAACCCAATATTTCGATTCAGGATGTGGCCAAAACAGGCTAAATTTTTGGTTTATTTTGTGCAAAAACCAATGACATGTTGTGGACTGCACGTGTACAAAGTTCGGATGGCACCGAACTGGACTGACAAACAGAACACACCCTACTAGCACGGTTGTTACAAAATTGTTATGGTAACCGAAATGTGACTAATTTCAGTCGTAATCCGGTTGTTTCAACTAAATGGACCCAAAATGTGCTACTTGGGCGGTGGCCAAAACTCGCGGAAGAAAGCTGTTCACAAAATTGTTCTGTATTGTGATGAATGATGAAACCTACCAGACCCGGTGCCGTGTTTCCTACCGCTACCATCCTTCTGCTTGGTAGTCTGATGCTTCTTGAACGTCTGATTACTTGGGATATGGTCGAATGTTTGATTTCGAATTGTTTACCGCTCTATCGATGAAAAGCATTTGGATTTCGAAGAATATGCTCTTGTTCCACAGATATCACTGTAATCTCTTAATCTATTTTGGTAAAATTCTACCGATATAAACAACATACTTTCAACTATTTTTAATCAAAATTTCTGTTATGTTTAGTCACGTGGCAAAAAGTTACTAACTAATCAGTTTGTCCAGTTTTTTTGAATACATTTTTCAAAATACCCACAACTCAAAAGCGAAACGTTGAATCAATAAGATGTATTCGGATAAGTTATAGGAAATTAAATGTAGTTATTAGAAATTTTATACAAACAGTGGAGCAACTGGAGTAACATACGAAAAAGACATGTTTAATATAAAAAATTAAAATAAATCTACTTTTTTCTCCAAATATCTCGAAAACGGTTGCATTTAGAAAAATAATTGTTATGACCAATTTTGTTGTAAATGACATAAAGAATTGTTATTTGTATTACTAATTCATATATTACTTGAAAAATCCCAAGTTGGAAAAAAATCATGAAAGTCGTTGTCCTACGAAATCCATGAAAGTTGCTCCATCTCAGGATAACTTTTAAAAGCTTGCAAATTATTTCTATTTTTTCCAAAAAAAATTAAAAATGTTCAAAAATGGTATATTTTTGATATTTTATTTCAAGTTTTATTTTCTAAATTTTTGAAAAATTGGTAAAATATTTTTTTCACTGCATATTTTTTCATGTTCAGAAATCAATTTTCTACAACTTGTGCTTAGTCGCTATCAAGGGAGAGATCCAAATAAGCAAACGGGTTGCGTTTCTCCTGAACGTAGACCGATTGCAGTACTGGGAGATAAAAAAGCGAGGTGTTATGGAGGAGGGGGGGGGGAAGAGGCGTAAGGAGTATTATATGAAAAAAGGTTTCGTTTCTGTTCCGTTCTAGGGATTTTCAACGAGCAAACAGATGCATAACTGTTTACGTGGCAGAAGGGGGAGCTGATTGGGATGGCGCCAACAGGGGAGGCGATGATGAACGTGAGTATGAATGTATACCCAACAAACATTTTTGTTGAAAAACAGCTTACAAAGCGCTTGTTACCCAGTAATTAGCTGGACAATGGTTGAATAAACTACTATTCAGAAAAAATGTTTGTTAGGTATTCTGCCATAACTCCGAAACGTCTGGACGGTTGTTCATCAAACTTAGCGTAGATGGTAGACATAGGGGGAGTAGTCGCCAACAAGGGGGGGGTTGGATCTGAACAAGTAAAAAGGGTCACGTTTCTTTTGCATTTAGAACAATAGTACAACTTCTATCGTACAAATAAATGAATAGACAAGTGGCTGAACTACAAGAGAGGATTTATGAAAGGGAGGAATAGGATGGCCATTGACAAGGCGGAGGTTCAAAAATGTAAATAAAGCTTTGTCACGCTTTATAGGGATCACAGAAAAGAAGACAGATATACAAGTGGCCGAGAGTCAACAGGGGAGCTGACAAAGTGTAGACATATTCAAATGAAGAAAAAGAGTTTTGTTTCTTGCATTATGAGATTTTTCGTTACAATAACAGATGTACGAGTTACTGAGAGTCAAAGGGCCCCGAGTAAGATCAAGCAATCAGCTAGCTAGTACAATATAAATGTACTTTGCGTTATTTTGGCAGTATATAAACACTATATGGGTCATTCCATGTCAAGTGACCGAGAAAAAGTTCAAACGTGTAATCAACTTTCACGGATTTGAACCAAATTTCGCCAGATTGTTCGTTTTCGATCAGAAAGCAAAAATCGTAAATTTGGTGCCGATCGGACATTCCCTCGATTAATGGGAGCAACTTCATTTTTAAGGAAAATACCCTTTTTTATCAAAACCTCTTATTTTCTTTTGCTTATACCTCCGGAAATATTGAGTTAATAAAGACACTATTTTCACATTTTCAAAGGAAATCATCCAAGAAATTCGAAAAAGATAATATTTGTGAGCCCCAGTGCTGCCAAACATTTTTAAACTCAATTTGAAAACAAAATTTTCATATTTTTTTGAAACGATGATTCTACAATTGATGAAGGGGCGGTAAGGGAAAGTAATGAAGAAGGATTTTTTTCCGGGAATGAAGGGGAAGGGTGGAAAGGAAGGGGGAGGGGTAAAAGGTAGCTATGCTTAACTAGTTGTCGTTGTGACTCCTATCTTTTGTCCAATGCTGGAAGGTGCATGGGTCGAACCAAGCTGTAATCAGAGATTATAACCGGATTTGAACCCACAACACCTGCCAGGGCGTGTCGCTCACTGGTACCCGTGTACCTTTGAACCACAGAGGCGCTGGACAAAAGAAGTCTGCACAACCCCCCTTATTAACCATAGCGACATGGGTTGGTCTATTTTTAGACACAAATTGTGCCTCTTACTCCACCTACTGTAGAAACCACCGACCGAGAAGTTTTAATCTAACGTGTTTTTACTTTCAGGACGACGACACTATGCAGGCCCTTACGACTTGCAAGGTACTGCGTGTGACGCTGTTCGTCCGAAAGCGTATTAGTCCGCGGTTCTCAGTGCGGTTCTTCGGAGAAAGGCTCCGTTCCTATGACAATTGACCAAACTCGTGACTTTAGTCATGACCTTGAAATGCGGTCAGGTGAAATGTAGGTCATAACTAAAGTTACGAGTTTGGTCAATTGTCATAGGAACGGAGCCTTTCTCCGAAGAACCGTGCTGAGAACCGCGGACTAACACGCTTTCGGACGAACAGCGTCACACGCAGTACCTTGCAAGTCGTAAGGGCCTGCATAGTGTCGTCGTCCTGAAAGTAAAAACACGTTAGATTAAAACTTCTCGGTCGGTGGTTTCTACAGTAGGTGGAGGAAGAGGCACAATTTGTGTCTAAAAATAGACCAACCCATGTCGCTATGGTTAATAAGGGGGGTTGTGCAGACTTCTTTTGTCCAGCGCCTCTGTGGTTCAAAGGTACACGGGTACCAGTGAGCGACACGCCCTGGCAGGTGTTGTGGGTTCAAATCCGGTTATAATCTCTGATTACAGCTTGGTTCGACCCATGCACCTTCCAGCATTGGACAAAAGATAGGAGTCACAACGACAACTAGTTAAGCATAGCTACCTTTTACCCCTCCCCCTTCCTTTCCACCCTTCCCCTTCATTCCCGGAAAAAAATCCTTCTTCATTACTTTCCCTTACCGCCCCTTCATCAATTGTAGAATCATCATTTCAAAAAAATATTAATATATGCCTGACCGCATTTCAAGGTCATGACTAAAGTCACGAGTTTGGTCAAAATTTTCATGTTTCTCTCCATGAAGACAATTTTATCTCAATAATTTCAACTTAATCGTGTTCCGCAGATATTTTTACATAAAAATCACTCAGGTATTCTTTGCCGAACCCGAGATACAGCGTTTTAAAGCAAGCATTTTCCCATTTTTAATGTAAAGCTAAGTGCAGAATAACTATTGTTTTGAAGCAGTAATTCTCTACGCAACGTAAAAATACTTTGGCATTTCGGAAAAGTATTTATACAGTATAACGGGTGGCAACTAAAATTTTGCAATTTTTTCGCGGCCCTTATGCTCAACAACAAACAAGCTCAGAGAGAAATGAGAGTATGTATGTGTTAGCTTTCTTTCTCCTTTTTTTTGTTAATATTTCTTGTTGTGTTTATAGTTGCCCAGTTTTGCTAGAAACGGCGTCGAAACAAGAAGCATTTCGGGAGCGCGTTGTACACTTTTACGAACTGCAACAGAAATCTCGGTAAAAAGTATACGGTACAACATTTAAAAAGCATATATATTGCGGCTTCGACTGTTTACCATATCCTAAGATGCCCAACAACTATTCGCAAGCAAGGTAGTGAAAGATCAGGTAAAATTATGGACGCAGAAGGACATCGTTCTCTTTTTCGTTTCTTAAACAACAAGCCCTCTGGTTTGGCTATCAATTAAGATGCACCAGACGAATGTTTGAAGAAAATTTTGATCCCGTTTCTACAAAAACATCATGCAAATGGACAATACGTGTTTTGGCCGGATAGAGCATCATCGCATTACGCCAGAAAAACACAATCGTTCCTGAATACCCATTCGATCCCATTTTTACCCAAAAACCACGACCCGAAAAATCTGTCTCAGTGCGCCCAATCGAAGATTTGTTCGGGATTTTGAGTTCCTTGGTGTACAAAAATAACTGGAGAGCCACGAATTGCAAACAGTTGATTGTTAGAATCAAGAGATGCATTCGCAAAGTTGACATAACGGCCGTACAACGCTCCTGTTTCGATGTCAAACGAAAGCTTCGCCGAACAGCCGATTACGGACCGTTTTGAAATGTTCACTAATTTTTTTTTTCAACAATGGATAATGTATCTTTAATTTTGGTAAATCAGATCTTTTTCATGTATCTTTGTCTTTTTTTGACAGCTTGAGAAAAAAATTCCAAATTTTAGTTGCCACCCATTATAAAAAGGTTTTTCCTAACACTGTTGCCAACTTTTTAGTTTCCCGCAAGATTTCATTCGCCCTCCCCCCCCCCCCCACCTTTCCACTCTTTCCCCTCCAATCCCAAAAATTTTCATTACTTTCCCCTACCGTCCCGCCATCAATTGTAGAACCATCGTTTCAAAAAAAAAATACCAAGCATTGGACCCAACCGAAAACTGAAAAGTTTTTCGTATGCTTAGCCGTTCTCCACCATACTTGACAAACGTAATTCCTGGCATGAGGGGATGGTCATACCCAGTAACAATTTGGGTTTTATTACACTCTTATGATAGTTTCATAACCAAAATTTGTCATGAAAACCATAATAATAGTACAATAAAATTTACATTTTTGCTTGGGTAAGGGAGATAAAAAGGGGGTCGGCACCAGTCAATGAATGGAGACCCAAATAAGTAAAGTTTTTTGCATTCGAACCGATAACAGTTATACGAGTGACTGAAAAACAAGAAAGTGGGAAGGTCCGAAAAGGAAAAGGGGTACCCAGCCAGCACCAATATGTGTATCATTGCACGAGAATTATCGTAAACATCTCTTAACAAATTCGGAACCGTAAATAGGGCCTAATAAAGCCCACACAACTTGATATTCTATCGTTTATAATGATAGTAGTTGACAAACAGGACTCTCAGCACAAAGTTGTATAGCCGTATGAAGCTGGTCGCGCTTAATTGGATCTTATCGTATAGAAATATCTATATAAGTGTATCGCTTAAAATTATTCCTCAATACGTATTGCGGAGATTCCACCTATTTAGACTCCCACGCGAAAATTATTAGCGTGGTTATTTTCTGCGTGCCCCACACATGTTTGCAATTTAGCGATTTGACTCATCAGTTTTTCATTATTGCCTATCCATTGCACTCCTCCTTTGCTTGACAAGTATATTTTCAATGTATTTGGTAAGTGGAGGATAATTATTATTGAAACTCGTAAAATTGCTGCATGGCACAATATACCACCTTCAAAATGGTACGGATAAGCGGGTTTTGCGCGTCGAATACGATTTTGTTGGATACATGCCAGTACAAGATTCTCATTAGTAATTTAATATACATATGAAATATTATCAATATACATATGAAAATGCCAGCTGGGCAGTAGGGTAGGGGATCCATATTTCGCCATGAGCCATATTTTGCCTGTTTGATGAACCCAAAACCTTATTGCATATTTTTGGTAGACCTAAAAGAAATTATTTGACGAATTGGTAAAATTGATATCCCGTTATCGAAACTTGATCTTCTGTTTTTATACGACCGACTTCGCAGCCAGCTGTTAGAGTACAGAACAATTGCAGGGCCAGTTGCTACGATCCTGTTGACTATAACAGCCTGTCCTAGTCGAGATTCGAACATACGACGACTGGCTCATTAGACCAGTGTCATACCTCAAAGCCAACTGGGAGGTAGGCTCTGCTTAAAATATGGAACAGAAAAAGGCATCCCTTAAATTAATTAACATTAAAATAGATATGGTTTTAAAAGTGCAATACCGATACTAACGCGATATGATACTAACACACATCAAAAACGTTATATTCTAATGCAATAATATTACAACATTCTTTCAAATACTTTAGAAAGGTAAAATAATTCTTAGATGACAAATTATATCCTTTCTTTCGTGAAAGGCGAAAACAAAATCATTATTAATTAAAGAAATGTAGACCTTCCAAGAAAAATCAGACTAAAATTGACATTTTCGCAGTGCTTATGAAGGCTGCTCGTCCAGAACCAATATATATTAATGAAGTGGTGGACGAAGAGGATTCTCTTTATGGAAAAAAAATCGACATGCAAATTTCATGCAGTTCGGTGTTCACGTCACTATCAGCTTGTATTAATTAGCCATATCTTCCTAAATCTATTGTCTATGTCTGAATGAAGCGAGACTGGTATTTTCCTATATTAGGTTGATTGGCAAAGATCGTATCGAAAATGTAGAAGCCTGCCGAAAACGCTATCCCATGTCCTAATATCGAATTAAAATGTCAAGACGCTTGTGACATAGAACTAGGTTATTTTTGAATTTTTGAAAATTCACTGAAAAACGAATAAGTATATTACTAATGAGCCTCCCAGTTGGCTTCGAGGTATAACTCTGGCCTAATAAGCCATCAGGCGTCGTATGTTCGAATCTCAGCTGGGAGAGGCTGTTAGAATCAATAGGATCGAGCAACTGGCCCTGCAACTGTCCTGTACTCTAACAGCCGGCTGCGAAGTCGGTCGTATAAAAACAGAAGGTCAAGTTTCGATAACGGAATGTAGCACCTAGGTTTTACTTTTGGCTTTTCCTTATTATTTTGATTTGGCTGATTGTCAAAAATAGCTGTTACAACAATTTAATGTGCTCAAATCATAGATGTTTGCAGATACTAGAATGATGAGAAAAACAATTAAACATCTAAACAGAAAACCTCTTCTTTCGTAACTTCCAGGTGGCGCAAGGAGAATATTCGTACACCGCACCGGACGGTCAGCTGATTCGGGTGCAGTACATTGCGGACGAGAACGGCTTCCAGCCGATCGGTGACCATCTACCCACGCCGCCGCCCATTCCGCCGGCAATCCAGCGAGCACTGGAGTATCTCGCTAGCCAACCGCCGAGTGACGATGGCTCGAGAAGGTTTTAGCCGTCCCATCGGAAGAACCGCCAGGCAGAAGCATTTAAAAGTGTTCAACTCGTGACATCCATCATAGTCACGATTCTTTCCCGCTTCGGGCACTGGGTTTGCTTGCACCCTTTCCCGCCATGGTTGATTGGTCTGTGCAATCCAGGCCTGCCGATGTTTTTAGACTTAGCAAAAGTGAGAATTCCCTAAATAGAATGACAATAAACCAGATCGAAATTGACACACAAAAGTTGTTGGCGAAATTTCGCCCTTTTGGTAAAGCTCTTAATTCTTGGCCTGGGGCACAACAACGGGATACCATCATCACCGAAAGCAGGTGAAACTTGGTAGCTGGTTTCGAGGATGGATAACCTTCTGCTAAATGTCAGCTGCATGCATTGCTAAACGAAAGACGCTCCCTGCGAGCAACTGTAATTTGGCCGGTTTAACATACGTATGTGATGATACATGTATCCTCATGATGATACATGAGATGACCTTCTCGAACAGTCTGTCGAAATCTTAAAAAGATCTAACTTACGCGCCCTAAAAATTCTGAAAACAAAGAAATAACATCTCCGATTTCACATTATCTTTCCAACCATTTGATCAATTGATATAAAAATTATAATATGCTGTTTCTTGATTATCACAATGTGGGATGGACATTTGCATGTTTAATTTTCTTACCGGCGAATATTTTCAATAACGACAATGACGTGGTTAGATTTATAATGATTTGTCGAAAAAATTTTCTCCTCGTCACTATCACAAATTGATGGGAAGAAAAGAAATTTAATTAAAATATCAATTAGCTTTTCAATATTAGCTTATTTTAATTAGTTTTTTCCGAATTAGGTAACAATTTCTAACGTAACTTTAAATAACCAAGCAAATTTGAAACTGTAGCGAACGAATTTAAATTCAACACAGAGCCCAGGTGTGAAATCGAAAACACGCTCTCAACGCAACAGAAAAAACATATGCTACTGACATTTTATGATCGGACCTGCTGCTGTATCTGATAGGCTTAGAGCATCGATACCCCCACCGCGTGGTCACTATCTGCAGTGTAAATCAGAGTCCCAGTGTTTCGAGCAGAACAAACAAACGACGACGAGAGATTCTGCCAATATGAAAGTATAAGCATACAATTTAAATATCAGACCAATAAAGATGCTAAAATCAAGGTGAGTCTTTTCATCATCAAAATTCTAGCGTTTGCTTCCTCGCGACATCCCACAGTCGCGCTGCCGGCCGTCGCCGTCGCCGCGCCGGTTGTGGCGCTTGAACTCGCGCACAGGTGCAGAGTTGTTCCGCATCGCATCCAAATGTCTCGAACCGAGAAAGAGCTCTCGCATAATCGGGCAGAAACCGCCCGCGTCACACACCACACGTTCATGACACCGGTTGTCTAGCTGATGTCATGCTGGTGAAATAATAATACATGCCTACCTACATGTGTGTTCTGTTGTATCATGAATATAGATTTCGGCAAATTTACAAGAAAACCCAGTGATGTGATGTATGGTACCGGAAACGGAATTGTCTGACGCGATAGATCAATGAAACATCACTAATTGATGGTTGATTTATTTTGACACGTCAGGGGCGAATTGACAAATTGAGCTACCAATTGTGATTTCGATGAATAGTACACTAAAAGGCTGGATTTAGACTAACCAATCAGTGTTGCTTTAACTTATATTTTTTGGGATGGGTCGGCTTTGACCCATCAACCGACTAAAAAGGCGAAAATCCATCCCAAAAAATATAGTTTCATAGTCGATAAGCATTTAAGATTTAACTTTAATTGTGGATCTTTAGTTAGTTTAATCTCTGTTTTCACACCAGATTGATTCTCTTCAGTATCAAAAAACCAGAAGCCACTTTTCATACGCTGGAGTGTACACAAACTACAAGTTGACCCGTCAGGTATCACAGTTTATGGGTTGTATTATTTCGAAACACCGATGGCATTGATCCTTAGTAGTTTTGGTTATAATACGATGTCCATCTTAGATGATCGTGCCATTTCACGTATTACGCTCGTTAAATGTTCACACTTTTTGATATTTGCACCACTTTAACAGCTCTGAACGGGTTTTGCATTTAGTTTAATTAACCATTGGATTATTAATCTGAAAAAAATAAGACTTTGATGTAATGCTGGTGCCACTTTGATGTTTGTTCTCTGTTTAGTTCATAATACAGCAATTCCACAGAAAAAAATTGCTCCGATTTTGTTTATAATAGCTGCAATAGCTGAGTTTTAAAACTATTTAGAAACGGAATGTTTTATTCGGTCCCTAGGGTTCTTAAGACTGAGTTAAATTGATCCCAAAAAACGCGATTTTCACCTACCTTCCCAGTTTTGAATATCTTAACTTTTGAACCTCTTTTGAAGGTATTTTAATGGTATTTTGAAAAAGTTGCTTTCTACGACAAATACTGAGACCAAACTAAAAATTATGCATCAATGCTAACACATTAAAAATACAGTAATGACCCGATTTGGTCACCCCCAGGATGAATTTAGGGATGACACGGACCCGTGACAAAATCGGGTACTTTTTCAATTTTTATTTTTTTGCAGATAACTTAGAACGAACTACATATATTTCATTCTGATCACTTTTAGGACATTTCGCACTTCCTTCTAGCTCTCTGTGGATATTTGTCACCTGTTCACAGCACAGGTCCCACAGGTATGAAAACACGCGTTTGTTAATTGCGCCGAAATGGTTGATTATACTGGTTAACTATGTTCAGAGAAATTTCACAGCCTAAAACGCTCTTTCTTATGGCATGAACGATTCTTTGATTGACCCCCATAAAAGTAAGATAGAAAATTTATTTTTCAAGTAGTAAGAGGTAGAGCAAAACAATGTTCTACAAATTTTTTGAGAAGATTATTATAAAGAACTTTGCCAAAGAAAGTACCGTCTAGCTATTATAGTTGTGGAGATAAGAAACAACTTTTGTGGAAACTCCACGATAATCAACACAATTCTTTTCACAGTGTTTTAACATATTTGACATGTTTGAAAATAATTTTCAAACTAAGCTTTTGATAAGTCAAAAGCGTGACAAAATCGGGTAAAAAACGTGACAAAACCGGGGGTGACAAAATCGGGTCAAAAACGTGACAAAATCGGGGGTGACAAAATCGGGGAGTGACAAAACCGGGTTACCACTGTATTCATATTTTTTGTGTTTTCATGGTAAACACTTCAAATCTCCTGTCTTATTATTGTTTTTTTTAAACCTGAGTGTTTTATGTATAAAAAATAGAGACCTATAATTTTTTTTGGTTTTTAGGGTACCCCGAGCAGAAGCGAAGAGCAAAATAATATAAAAACAATATCAAACTATACTTCAGTTGCAATATTTTGTTATTGAACAGCTATGGAGATACATTGATAACACATTTTGTTATTGAGTAGATATTTAAAACATTGGTTGTAAGTTGAGTGTAATAACTGATTTTGTTATCATATCTTATTATGACCTTAAAATGACATTCGATATATTTAATAAAAAAAATTTTGTTGATTAAAGAGATTTTAAATTATGAATATTTTATGAAATGATTTTTTGATATGTCATATGCTACTGCATTTGTTATTCAATACCTTAATAATACTAAAATATGTTATTCCAAACTCTGAATACAGTTTGCTTTGTTATTCAAATAACATAAGTAATTATTCTTTTGGCCTTAAAGGAGCAAAATTTTGATATTATTTTTTGTTATTTTACCAACTATGTCAGCCAAAACAAGACCAAATTTTGATACGAGTTATTCGATTTCCATAACACATTGTGATATTATTTTGCTCTTCGCTCCTGCTCCGGACATTTTGTAAAGAAAAAGAGTTGCGAAACTGCAATGGAGACGCATGGTGTGTGTGTGTTTACTTACAATGAAACGAATGTTTCTGTCAATAAACCAGATATTTTTGGTTCATATTTGCCAAAAATATCCATTGTCTTTATTGCAAAACACCATGCGTCTTCATTGCATGTCCGCAACTTCTTTCGTTAATAAAAATTTCTCACAAAACCAAAAGAATTATAGGTTTCTGATTTTCAGATATGCATAGAAGAATACTTTCAAAACAAATTATCAAAAAATAGTATTTATGTCTTTATATATGAAAACACAAAAAAGAACCAAATAACGGGTTTATTTATTTTCAAAAAGAAAAGGTACAGCAAGTTTGCACATAATAGAAGTTTTTCTTGTCATAGCGCTCTGTGTTGTATGTGAGAATTACGAACTAGTATGGTGCACCGAGAGATCACCAAAGAGCAATTGATAGACTTCAGTAGATTTTCGGAATGAGAACGCTTATTAAGATTTGTGGGCTATGTTATAGAGTAGGGCGGGTCATAAGTGCGATGTTTTAAGTTGTCATCAATTTTCGTGAGATATAAAGAAGGACAACAACATAATATATTTTATAGTGATGCAGTAACTCAATGTCTTCACATTCAACTATAAATCATCTGCGGTAATAGTGTTTTGCAAAATAAATTCTTCTTTCTTCTGATCAAGTGCAGATTCGCACTTTTACTCCACTAGCGGGGCAAAAGTGCGAATACCGCGGGGCAAAAGTTCGAAGCTAGAATCTACGAAATTAGCCCAGCAGTAGCTAACAAAAGCATATAATCTTCAATCTGCGTTATGTTTCGGTAACGGATATTCTCAATTTGCACTTTTTCTATTTTGCGCTGGTGTATTGCAGCCTCCGTTAGATCGAAACTTTTCCAAACGTTTGTTTTTTGTTTCATCAGCGGAAACACATTGTTTTTCTTCGGCCAACATCTGTAGAGCACACAGTTTTGTGCAGATATTTCATTTCTAGTATCTGTAATATAGTGCCCAAAGCTGTATATAATTAGCTATACATTTTTGCCTCGTCGTCCATGAATCGCACTTTTGCCCCGTCCGTGAATCGAACTTTTACCCCGCTAGGCGCATGACGGGGTTAGAATAAATTACGGAAAAGCGAAATATATTTTGTAAATTATTTTCGACGTATTTTCATAACAGATATGTGAGTGATGTAAAACGCTGCTACAAATTTTCAACAAGTAATTTCCTCCTGTTGATATCGTATTTGCCGTATAACGAAAAATTACATTAAAACCGCCCTAAAATAACATTTGCATATAACTCAGCAACTATGCTTCGTAAGCAACCAAAGTTTACGTTAGATTCAAACTGTCAAAGTAGGTACCCATCCATGCGAATGTAGAAAATTTACTCGGAATCTGCACCGATAAATCATGAAATCGCACTTTTACCCGCATCGCACTTTTACCCCTCAGTTCTCTATGCTTTTTCTGCAGCACATACCATCGGCTCTTGAATCAGCAGTGGAATTTAGAGAGACATCTAGGCCGGTGACAAGAAGAGTTTAAATGAGCTGAGAGCTATTTGTGGTCTTCGGTGCAGGCAGAATCGTACCAGTAAAATCTACAGATTATCTCCGTTCCTGGACGACCAAGAAGTTCTACGCATGAACAGCCGCTTGTGATGGCACCATGTGCAATCTACAACCTTAAATATCCCATAGTTCTGCCGTGTGAGCACCATTTGACGGATTTGCTTATAGATGCCTACCATCACAAGTTTTTACATGGAAACCGAGAAACCGTTGTGAACGAGCTCAAGCAGCGGTTCCGTCGCTGAGAAGTATCAATATTGCAAGATTAGGAAGTGTCTAGGGGACCAGGATAAGTTCGAATTGGGCGAAGTGTCGTAAAAGGGTAGACAGTTCTATTTACTTGTTTGTCCATACGAGCAGTCCACCTGAAGGTCTCCTGGACAGCCTGGATAATATATTGTCGAAGTCCTACAAGCTGGTGATCCATCGCTTCATCGCTCGCCGAGGGGCCTTGTGAGAAATCAGCACCGACAATGGCACGAATATCCTGGGTGCTAGCCGTGAGTTGCGAGCAGAATTCTAAGACATGCATCAGAATCTGGCCGACACATTCACCAATGCGAATACTAAGTGGGTTTTCAACTCGTCGTCAGCTCCACACTTCGGAGGGAGTTGGGAGCTACTAGTGCGGAGTGTCAAAACAGAGCTCAACTGCCTGTCCAGATCACGGAATCCAGACGACGAGACGCCATCGACGATTCTCGTAGAAACAGAGTCAATCGTGAACTCACGACCTTTGATATGCGTCTCGGTTCTACCTAGCGATCAAGAGGCACTCACCTCTAATCACTTCATCCTTTTGTGCTGTGATTGAGTACAGCCAGGGCTTGTTGAGCGAGTGATGTGCTACGTGCGCGTTTCGTCCTTTCGAATCGCGCGAGAGTCCTCTCGAATCGCGCAGACGGTTGCGGCAAGGGGATGGACTGTCCTGTATGCTATTCAATATCGTTTTTGAAGGTGTGATCCGGCGAGCGGGCATCGAAACGAGAGGAACGATCTTCAGCAAGAGTAGCCAACTCCTAGCCTTCGCAGACGACCTCGACATCATTACTAGAAATCTTGGGACGGCGGAGGCAATCTACGCCAGATTAAAAACGGAGGCTAGGATGATAGGATTACAAATCAATGTGTCGAAAACCAAATATATGGTAGGAAGAGGCTCCAGAGAAAACATCCTTTGCCTCGCACGGACAGTGACTATGAGTGGTTGATGAGTTCGTATATTTGGGATCTCTGGTAACCGCCGAGTAAGGAGATCCAACGACGCATTCAAGCTGGAAATTGAGTCTACTTTTCCCTCCGCAGGATGCTTCGATCTGGAAGCATGCTCCGCCGCACAAAGCTGATGATGTGCAAAAGGCTAATCAGACCAGTAATACTCTACGGACTTAGGACAGTAATTTTGCTTACGGAGGACGCACGTGCGCCAGCCGTATTTGAACGAAAGGTGTTGCGGACTATTTTTGGCGGAGTACAAACGAAAACCCGAGTGAATGATTATAACAAACATATAACAAAAAAATATCTCAATTAGATAGAAATAACACAATTTGTTATATTTTTGATCAGACCAAATAATGAGACTAACAGAATTATTACAAGTTTTGTTCTTATATCAAAATTTGTTATTATTTTGTTACAGAGCAATTTCAGCTTGTTCCAGCTTGCAAACTGTTTGTCTCGACTATTTTTGATTGCAATGAAGTTTATTAATACATTACAATCACGCACCGAATCATTTTACATGAAATATATTTTTTCGTCAAGAGTAACTTTTAAAAAGAGCGTATTTAGAAATGAGATTATTTTGTTCAAAAAATTATATCTCGAAAACTATTTATTTTATGAAAATGACGTCAAAGGAAAAGTTGTAGTAAATTCAGTGTATTTTCAGTAAACAATTACACTGAAAGAAAAAGCTTTGCAAATACGTAATAAAAATAATAAATTGTGAATTATCTCAAAACATGTCTTTTTTTGAAGATTTTTTAAAGCGCAAATAATGCTCTAAAATCTGGTAAAGAGCTCAAATTATGTCATATAAACTATTTTCTTAGGTCGTTCTCAAATTATTGCAAATTTAAAAGCTAAAAATCACGTATTGGGGTACGCGAAGTGTTTGAGATATATTCGACCTTCACGGATTTGAACCAAATTTTGTCAGATTGTTTGTTTTAGGTCAGAATGTAAAAATCCTAAGTGGTGCTGGTTGGTCCTACCCATGATTATGCGAACAACAACTAGCAACATGTCGCATTCTACATATTGCTAAAAAATTGTCTAATCTAAATGCACCTGAAGAAAGATACTCAATGCAGTAACACGCCGCTCCTGTCAAGTCACGCTTGGGGAACCTCTTGCAGTTTATTACTAGAAAGTAAAGAACGTATTGACAGAAGTCTTTATATAAATAACCTAAAGAGTTATTTTTGAATGTCATTGTAGAATTTCATATATGAGAGAACCAGTTTGTTTAGTTAATGGCATGTAGTTGGAGAATGTCTCGTTTAGTCACACTTATATTTTATTGCTAGATGCTTGAAACTGAACATAACTGAGCAAAACAACATATAAAATATGGATGGACGTTAAAATAAAATCTTATCTTTTATAATCTCGGTATATGTATGTTTACAAAGTTCAAAAGTAGTAAAAATTTTCTCCAAACCTTTGCCAACAAAACAAAAAAATTGTCTAAATAAGTCGCATAATTACTGAGAAACAGTTTCTTCTACACATCATTTATTTATTTATTTATTTATTTACTTTATAATGGGGCTTTCAGCCGTACACATCATTTAAATAATTAAGTTCATGGTTGTTTTTAAACTTTTCTGTGGTTGAATTCTGCTAAAATGAGCAGAAAAGTCTACAGACTCGAAAACTGAAACATAAGAGTCATTGCAAAAAATCTTGATAGCATTATTTTCTTATATGGTCGGTGTTAAATCACACCGGACTAAGCTACATTTTACTCTAATCAGATTACATGACTGTTGCAAACAGCTAAAGATATGGAATGATTTCGAATGATTGATAGCTGTAAACTACACAGCAGCAGCAAACTTTGAATGCGTTTTTCTCGAAATCAGAGTTTGTCAGTTGGTTTGGTCTGACATAACACCGATCATATATGGACGTTTTTAAGTCAAACCGAACATAGCGACAAAACGCGTTCCAAGTTTGTTGCTCTGTATGGTTAATACCTATCAATCGTTCGAAATCATCTGATAACTGTGGCTGTTTGCAACATTTATGTATGTAGTCTGATAAAAGTAAAATGCAGCTTAGAAAATTGTTGAATGCTAGCTGTCATTAACTCATTTTTTTGAATTTGCGACTTGGTCCAGTCTGATTTAACACCGACCATATTTGATGGCAATTCGTGCAACATTCTTAAAGTGGCGCAACACTGATAAAACGGATTCGATTTCTTCGTCTTCTTGATATCGGCTTTGGAGTGAACGCTTATAATCTATTTATAGACACCTCGCAGCAAAAACTGACAACCCCGAATGAGCTATCGGCCAAATCATATAAGCATTTAACCTTCCTTCATTTAAGAGTAGTTCTGGCACAAAGGTTAAGACTGTTGCATTCTGTGCGATGTGTCGTGAGTTCAATCCCGGTCGAGGCCGGAGCGATTTTTGAAAGTGTATGAAAGTTTTTTTCTGTGCTATTTGTGAATGTTCCTGATAATAGTTGTGCTATTTTTGGCAATTTAGCCGAAATAAAATGTCGATATAGCAGATAAAGGCAAAGAAGTTTTTGTTACGTTTTAACAAAATTATAACAAAACCTGTTACAAACATCGTAACAAATTTTGATATAATTTTGTTCAAAATATAACAAATTTTGTTACATTTTTGCTACTGCTGCTAAGAAGTTCTGATAGAATTTTTGATATTTTAACTACTTACGAGACCAAAATTATAACAAATCATGTTAAAAATACCGTCATAACATAATATCATGATTTGTTATAATTTTGTTATGTTTGTCTGATCGGGAAGCGGAGAGTGGCGGAGGCGTATGAATCACGAGCTACAGGCACTGCTTGGAGAGATTCCCATTGTACACCTGGTGAAACTTGGGAGACTACAGTGGGCCGGCCACGTCGCAAGGATGCCGGACGACTGTGCAATGAAATCCGTTCTTTTCAAGAACCCCACCGGCATCAGGAATAGAGGGGCTTAACGTGCTAGATGGCTCGACCAGGTTGAAGCCGACTTGCGTGTGTCGAGACGCGCAACAAATTGGCGATGAGTAGTCCAAGACTGAGTACAATGGAGAGGAATTTTTGAAACGGCAAGAGCCACCCCGGCTCTCGGCTGCTAAAGTAAGTAAAGTAAGGGTTTTCAAAGGAAATGACAAAAATTAGCCGCTAGCATAGATTTAGTTGCCATATTGGACTTTATCATAACATCGCCTTTCTCGCTTTAAACACCCCAACCGATTTTAAATTCAAAATCACCATTGCAAGGTTGTGAAAAATGCTATATGAAACATTCTTCAAATTAAGCGTGTACGAAACAAACAGTTTCTGTAGCAAAGTTTACAATTTTAGTATAATAGGGAATTAATTGGTTAATCGGGTTAAATCCTCCGCACATAAAAAGTGATGAACGTTTTTCACAGCATTCTTTCTCAGCGTTCAGTTGGTGGGCTCATGCTGAAAACGGCGCTTCACTATACATAACACAGCACAAAATTTTCACTGCTCAAACATTTCGTAAATACAGGGATTTCGATTGTCACTTATAATTTTTTTTTCGTGAATTCACTATCAATAGTAGAATTAAACGGAAAAATGTCCGCTTTACTCATCCAATAGATATTTAATCACAGATGACGAAAAGCGCATTAAAAATTATCAAACACGTATACGAACTTAAGCTAGTGGTTAAAACAAACGCATTGAAATATTAACTTGAAAAGGTTTCCAAAAACTTGTTTGGCAATTTTTATGATCTTAGTTTCCAAAAAATACAGGTTTTATTTTTTCTCAAGTAGTTTGAATTTGAGCAGGGATCCTAATAAGAATTTTTCAAATGAGAAAATTGCAAATGATTACCAATACGTCACAAAATATTTCTTATGCTTTGATTTACTTGTCTTCTTACCACACTCTCTATCTGAGCACTATTTGATGGGTCTTGTCTTCTTCTGCTGCGGGATACTGCCCATTATTTCCTTCGCTATTGCTAGACTCTATTTAATAAAAGTAGCTAGGATATCGTTTCCCGTACCCACTAAATAAAAGTGTATAACCTTTTTAGCTTAAAAAATAACAGATAGTTTTGGTCCTGGGCATCACAATAACAATATGATATTTGTTTAATTTTCATATCCAAACCATAGCAGTCCCGATTTATTCGAATTTACGCGATTCATGCAAGAAGTACTGTTCAATTATATAGACCATAGTATACTTAAGAATTATACATTATACAGTCGAAATATGTCGGAAAACGGTAAGTTGATTACACAATGAATCCAGTAGGAAATACCCTAAATCCTAATTCCTAGCAGTGTTACAAATTATTAAAGTATCTAACGCAATACGTTTAAAAACATCATCTTGAAAAATACCTCCAAACGTCCAATTTTTCGAAAGGAGAATTGCAAAATTATATCCGAGAATGGCCAATATTTTATTCAATCTGAATTGCACCACCACGCCGGCGAAAATTGAAAAAAATCCTTCACGCACCGTTTGCCGTACAGTTTTAAAGGTGAATATATTCCGAATTCGCCACAACAAGCCGGCTGAAAGAACTTCGGATTCGGACTCTTCTGTTTAATAACGACTGAAGCCGACAGTCGCGTCGCCGGAGAAATCATCTAAGCAGCTTCTTCAGTTTTTTCGACATCAAGGCAAAATCATCGTATTTTCACTGATTCGTCGGTCCAGTGGTGTGTTGTTCTTCGACAAAGCTTTCTGTTTTGCACATTTATAACTTCATACGTGCTTGCTTCTGTTCGTCACAACCGATCAAGAACAACAGGAACAAAATGGTGAAGGAGGACACAAACGAGTTAGACATCCGTCAACGAACCAGACCGACAGAAGAGATAAGTTTTCATCTAGCCGGTTTACCATGTACAAATCATCTTCCAAATCGTGTCTTTGGAGCACGGGATTGATATAAATAGTGCATTCTTGGGAATCATTTTTCAGTAACGCTGCTATCAACGTCCCGAAAACTGTGTTCCTCGTGCCACAAAACAGTGCTCTCTATAAACATGAACCAAGTGGGTATTTCCGGTTGAATTAGGACTGCATATCAATTTAGTGTTTTAAACGTGTTCAATAATGCTGTTATCGGTCTTATTGCAGATTGTGTGTGCTTTAGTGCTGGCGCTGGTCTGCGTCGTGTCCGCTAACAAGGATGCTGCCGTAGTACGAAACGATGCTGAAATCAACGTCGATGGATCGTATCAATATGCCTATGAAACCTCAAACGGAATCACTGCCGAGGAACAGGGTAGCCTTAAGAATGTCGGTTCTGAACAAGCTCAGGTAAGCTAGTGCATTGAAAGTGGCAAGATAAATTCTGCAGGAAAATCTCCCTCCGTAGGTCGCCCAGGGTCAATTCTCTTACACCGCCCCAGAGGGAACCAAAATCACCCTGCGTTATGTTGCCGATGAAAACGGATTCCAACCCCAAGGTGATCATTTGCCCACTCCACCACCAATCCCAGAACAGATCCTCAAAGCACTGCGAGTTCTAGCGGCAAACCGAAAGTAAACATAGGTTCATAATTAAAAACCACAAATTTCTGTACAAAATCAAAAATCCTAGTCGCTTAATGTGAGTCATCTGAACTTTGAAATACAACAACATATAGCATAAACAAGCAACAAAAGCGGTTCGTTACTTTTCCCTTGCCCAGCTCTTTTGATTCCAGCCATTCATCCATCCATAAACTCCATAAGCATCGCGTGAGATGCACATAATGAAAAAGAGATAAAAAATTGTTGTCACTTTTGCTTTCGTTCGAAATGTTCGTCACACAACTCCGAGCACCCGTTAGGGCGGCATTCGCTCGAGGCTATGAACTTGACTTTGAGCATCGTCTGTGCCCTGCTCTGCTGAGCCCGTTGAACCGGTCTTGGTCGCAAAGCAATGTGATGCAGATTTTTTCTCCTCTGGCCGGCATACGGTGGATTATGTATCGCACGCCGACCTATACAGAGTAGCAATAGGTAGCAGGTACGAATCGCAGAATACAGATACAATGGTTCATCAGCGTTACGTAATATGATGCTGCAGAAGGGTAAGAGATGCCATGGGCGATTTGGATACCGGTAATAATTTTCGGAAGACCTGTTAGTTTAGTTGGGATGTACGTTAATTAGTAATTTTTGGACCCAGATTTTAATCCGCTTGTTTGTTGTTAATGTTAATGTGTTTAACACATTTGGCGGATATTTTCTGCACCTGAGTTTTAATGCAGTTTTAGAAACGTAAAAATTATTTTACTTACACATAGCCCCACTGAAAATTGGAGCAAGAATGAGACACAATGACTGTGAAAAAACTAATAATATCCGCTTTAGATTGCAAACTTTCTTTCAACCCAGTCCAAATAATATAAAACTCTTTTACTTACTTTTCCCGAAACAAAATTGAGAATTCACACAAAACAGGTTTTTGTGAAATTGAAACAGTGAAAAGAAGTATTTGGTACAGTTGTATAATCTATTCTGACAACCATTTAATTGCATTTCATTCGTTAATCAAGAATTTAGATTAAAATTTCCATCTCAATCAGGTTTTCTGATTTTTAATCGACAACGACTCAATAGCAGAATCCATAGTGAACGAAATACCTCCACTGATTCTGAAGGAAAGGGAAACGCATGGTTATTTTCTAATTTATTTTATGTATGAAAAATACTGAACTCACGGAGTGATTTCATATTCAAAACGATTTCCATCATTGGTTCTACACTTCACCTTCCGAACTAGGCACCCAATTTCAACTTCGCAGTATCTTCAATTAAACAAAATAAAAGTGAAGGACTGCCTTTAACCTTCATGACAGATCTAAAATAATTATAGCAATTTAGCTGACATACTGCCTACTGAGCACTATTCTTAAGCTCGATAATGTATATTAACTTGTCACCAAGACGTTTAGTGAGGTATGTATATCATCAACATTTAATGTTTTATTATCGCAGCATTTTTATTGAACTTAAATTAGTGATGTTCTCGGCACGACCATCTCGTCTAAGGAAGGTATAGCATATATTCATTCGAGTTCTCAGAAGCGCTTTTAGCTCAGTGAATACAATAAATTTTCCAAAATCATTATCCAGAAACATTTGCAACACAATCCATATGCTCCAATCAACCTTGATCCGATCTATATAGCAGCCTTATATAGATCCGTGTTCGTTTGTTCGCTCGCTTTCCAGATGCAAATATGCTGGATCGGGATCTCCACCCGCGGGAGAACGAAACTTACCGAAAACCTGATTTTTATAACCACAAAGTCGACGTAAATTTCACCCGTCTTGGAATCAATTCATGCATTTTGCTATTTATACGCGTAAGCATAATGATACATAAGAGGATTTTGGGGTTTTTATTGACGAAACGGCAAAATGAAACACGAAATGAATGAAATCCGTGCCTGCTGCTAAGAACGTCAGACCGACTGAGAGAAACACGAAATACTGCGCTAACTGGTTGGAATCAACTTTTTTTCTGCGAAAGTTCAAAGTTGTCATGTGGAAAACAGGTTGCATCCTGCGAAAATATATCACTTTTGTTTATAAACTTGATTGAGACTTCGTTTACTCACTTACACGTCCTATGTTTACATATTTGCGTATCGAATGCAAATTTTTTCGATGCATCAGAAATGCTCAGTTTATTTGCAGTATAGTACAGAACCTATCTATTTTTTCTAAGAAAATTACATGCCATGCAATTACCTGAAATTATATTGTCTTCTCCATTGCATTGGAAGAACCAGCGAGTATTTCTAGGAAGGGCTCATTTATGAGCCCCTCATTTTTACGATTATTTTATTTGTCTAGCATATTCTAATTAAATGCAATTTACTACATGTAATCTTGTTGAAGTGATGCAAATGAATATTGTACTCGAATCCGTGACGCATTGCCAATCAAAAGGCTAAAGAATTGAAAATATTGAATTGAAAATATCATAGAATCTGCCGTACATTAAAAAATGAGCTCAAGGTCAAACCACAGACAAACAGACATAACTCTTGGAAGAAAAATCAACAAACATTATCGTACCTCACATTTAGCCTGAACACTAGCACCATCTATGATCGACATTCCCAAATATCAAATAGCAACATGGGTATCCCTCGAAGTAGCAAGTATTTTTAATGGGGAATTCCCCTTCTTTCGTCAAAAAGCGCCACTTTGACCAAAACGGAGACATTCCCAACTAAGCGCAAATTTGAAATGACGGTTTAATTGGTACGAAGAATGGAAAACGAATGTTATGTCTGCTTGTCTGTGATCAAACCTTACAAGTTCCAAAAGGCACATGAGCATTTCCAGCTCAACTAGCAAAACGGGTTGTCTGGACTATTTTTGACAAAAAAAGGTGGCTAAACAGTGAGGATCCGGCAAAAGACACCCGAAACGAATCTAATGGAGAATACACTTTGTTACCGTTGTCAAACGATAATTTATGCAATTTAGGAATCACTGATTCGAGCAATTCCAAAACCCAGAAAGTCCTTGACACCTTGACTAGGATCTCCGAGCACACCGTAAATCTGCACTACGCGATCAGAAATATTTACGCGATACATTCCCCTAAACAAATCATAAGCAGCAATCTCGTTCACTTGCTTAACGATCTTGACTCGTCTTGAAACTGGATATCTAAAATTTCGGTTGCGGCTCTCCGATGTAGCTTGCTCTCTCGAGAAATTTGCTTAAGATCCAAAGGTTTTAATTTGGGCAGGAAAACACAACCCACGGTTTGGTCGACTTCTCTGGGGAGAGCTTGACGCAAGGGACTGGCTCTTGTGACGTGAGTTTTTATATCTGTACTTGTACCAAAGTGCGAGTTGGATTAACCAGAGTAATGAGAGTAATCAAATACTTATGGCAGATCGGAAAGATCCATTTGACTCATATTGAATGCGAAACACATACACGAGGAAGTTAAATATACCCACCAGCACAACTGCAAAAAAGATACTTAACTGAATGAGCATCCGCTGGGACGTGCTACGTCTACCTCTTACTTGTGCGAAACCAGATTAAGCGTCCGAGTCACAGCAAACTAAACACCAGTTTAGTACTCGTTACAGCACAAATAACAGAGAACTGTAACTTCTTATAGCAACAGCAAATGCTCATCAATCTAATCTAATCTAATCTAATTCAAAATTAATTTTGTGCTCTGCTGATTGTCTAGAAAGTTGCGGTCTTCGGGAAAGTTACTCAAATGACCGTCAGTTTCCAGGTGGTATGCAAAATAGTGTGAAATTGACTCCCTACGTAGCGCTAGCATATATGTAATACAGTAATGTTCCGATTTTGTCAGCCCCATGTTGAATTTTGGGCTGACAAAATCGGGAAATATTTTTTTTTTTCGAACATTTTTTCAAAATTCAAGACTTAAGACCTTGCAATATCGAAGACTTCTACTAAAAATTAAATTTTAACCCTCAATTGATCAACCGATTGCTCAACGCAATCTAATTAACTGGGCACAGCACACTGGTCCAGACCATTTTTGGGGCGCATTAGAGCTTTGAGACGGAAAGCTGGGTTTTAGGTTTATGGAACCTTCGGAAGAGAGTCTTAAAATCAAAAGCTCTATCGCCCAGCGAAATTCAAATTTTGATTAATCCCCCTAAAAGTGCACTAAAAAATTTATTTTTCTTTAACTTTTATTTTGTTTAACTTTTGTGCTTTTAAGCATAATTTATAAAACTTTTCAACCTGCTTGAAACTATTCTGATTCTCTGGGGAGAGTTTTTGAATAAAATAATGCCTTGCGAGTGATTTGGGGTAAAAATTTGGGCACCCAGGTAACCAATAAGCATTACCAATGCTATTTACATGCAAACCAATAAGCATTTAAGTAACCTTAATTGCTACTTAAATGCTACTTTGGCAAAATATACAATTACTTTACTGCTAACCCTCTTATAATGCTGACAGTGCTTGTTACCAGCTGATTACCGTCAAGAAGATTTAAAATAGAATTTTGCATGCTAATTTACAATAGCTACGCATTCAAAAAGCAAATATACAGCAGCGTGCTGTATAAAACGCCAGATATGCTAATAAACGATTGATTTACTGCTTATGGTAATGCTTATTGGTTACCTGGGCATTTTTAAAGTAAAAGTTCTATAGTTCCTAAACAAGCAAAGATAGTGGTATACTATATTCAGCAATGTTGTGTATTTTTACTATTTGTACAACTTTGTAAAACAGGAAAAAGTCATACAAAAACAGCTAAAATAGAAAAACTGATTTTATTGTCAATTGCAAGGAAAATTGTACCATCCAAAGTGCGATATCGCTCATAAAAGTGCTATCTTAGCTTAAATTATTTCGGTATCTTCGGCGCACTTTTTCGTTATCTTCCAAGCAACAAGTGCGCCGAAGAGACCGAAACGATTTAAGCTAAAATAGCACTTTTATGAGCGATTGCGCACTTATTGATTGGACAATTTTCCTTGCAATTGACACTAATGATTTTTCATTTATGAGAAATACGATTTTTCTATCTCTGCTTAGGAGCTACAAGGTTACTGTCTTCAGCAAAATTGCTTGTAATAATATGCTGTAAAACTCTGCAAAACACTTCAATGTGTTATTTTGAAACTGAAGATAAATAAATTTTTTATTGCACTTTTAGGCGGATTAATCAAAATTTGAATTGCGCTGGACGATAGAACTTTTAATTTTAAGAAACTCTTCCGAAGGTTCCATAACCCTAAAGCCAAATTTTCTCGCTCAAAGCTAATGCGTACCATAAAAGGTTCAGGACCAGTATGCTGTGCCCGGTTCATTGAGCTTTCGGTTGACCAATTGAGGGTTAAAATTTAATTTTAAGTAGAAGCTTTCGATATTGCAAGATCATGAGTCTTGAATTTTGAAATAAAAACTTTGAAAAAATAATTTCCCTATTTTGTCAGCCCAAAATTCAACGTGGGGCTGACAAAATCGGAACATTACTGTATACCTCTATCTTCGCTTACTTAGGAACTGCAGAACTTTTAATATAAAAATAACCTAATTTTGACCCCGAATTACTCGCACGAAGGCATAATTTTATTCAAAAACTCTCCCAGGGAATCAGAATAGCTTCAAGCAGACTGAAAAGTTTTAAATCACATGAATTAAGAGCACAAAAGTTAAACAAAATTTATAGGCTGATAAAATCGGGATAAAAAACTGATAAAATCGCGGGTAGACAAAATCGAGAGCTGACAAAATCGGAACAATCCTGTATTCTTACACAGGCTGTATCTTGCGCTGCTGACTATCTAGAAAGTTGCGGTCTTCGGGAAGGTTATTCAAATGACTATCATCTTCAAGATGGTATGAATTGTCGCACTACGTATATATAATATTCTTATACAGGCCTCACTATACTCCGCAGCCCAAAAACAGTCTCTATAAGAATATTGCATATACGCTAGCGCCTGATCAAATACATAGATAGATCAAAATAATGGTCGCAGTGGTCAAACCTTTCGACAAAAAAAATACGCTAGCGCCACGTAGTGAGACAATTCTGCACTATTTCCATACCATCCTGAAGGTGGCAGTCATTTGAATGACCTTACCGAAGACCGCAACTTTCTAGATAATCAACAGCGCAAGACATAGCTTAGACAGGAATATTACATGTACGCTACGCCACGTACTGAGAAAATTTCGAAATACTTCAATCCAACGAAAAACCCTTGATATACTGCACAAGTTTGTCGAAGAGAACAACGTTCTATACCGTCAGGATCACGAGTTATACCATGTTGGAACCAATTAAAATTCCCGTATGAGCCGTTCCGAGTTATAATGGTCTATTGACCATTTAAATCAAAAATGACATTTTTGGATAAATCGTATCTTTTTGCACAGATGTACTCTGAAAACTACGAAAATTTCAAAAAAGTAGGTTTTCAACCTGCTTTTTGTCATGTTGAATTTTTGGTTTGCAACAGAATGATCTTTCTGTTCCGCATTATAGTGGTCTATGTACATGAGACTTGTTAATAATCGATATTCAACCATTTTTGATATCAAAACTACGTTGGAATACAATATTTGACTTCTGCTCGTTAAACCCTTTCATCTGATGCCCATATTGTGGGAATTTTGCAATATTTCCATTTTCATTTTCAAAAAAAAAAACGGAAGTCGCCATCTTTTAGTCCAAATTGGCGTCGGGACACCATATTCCTTATCCAGACGTCATATTCTTACACCAATACCCTTTTTATAAGGGTTGGTATCACATTTACAAATCTCATTGACCACTATGTTGCGGAACGTTTTGGGGATCGCAGATCAATTATATATGAATTCAGAGTGGTCTATGTACATTGGTGTGAATAAATCGCATATTTTGACAAAAGTTGGGATTTTTATGCATTCTCAAGGTGAATCACTTTATACCCTGCACATTAGAATACTTGGTTTGGAGAAAATAATTGAGTTGATTTTTTTATATAGTTTTTTAGACAAATGCGTCTCCTGTAAAATTTACTAAATGGTCAATAGACCACTGTAATTCGGAACGGCTCATATACTACCTAGACTCCATTAAGACGGTTTCCATTAAGACCGTCCCTATTAGTGTTCTTATTGGAGTAATTGCTGTATTTAAGAAGTATTTAATATTTTGTAGGCATATCCTACAAGGATTTATTTCCCAAAATACCAAATGGCGGAGGTTGAGTACTAAAGGATTAATGTTTCTCCAAAAATAACTCTTTGCATGCTCTAGAAAGTCGATTATATTCGATTCAGTCACGATTATATTTGTAACTATTGTCACCACTCATTGCATATCAATATTAATATCCTCCCGACTGGATTAAATAGACCTACGGATTCGCCATCATCTTGAGAACAACTTAATTGAATCATATTTTCCACGATAAAATTAGCATTGCTCGGTGACAAATTGCCCATCTGTTTTTCAAGCCGGTTCTCGGATCTGTTGGTGGAATGGAGGTATAGTGCTGACATCAAGACCTCACCACCGTATGTTCGAACCGTCACCAGTAAGAGTATCAAGATTATCGGACTATCCTAGACATTTTTTCCATTTAGCTGTTATATTTAATTAAACATTTCTGATTGACAAAAACAAGTGTCGAGTGCCATAACACACATCGTTTACCCGTCGTTAAAATTAAGCAAGATGCGTACACCGGAGACTGGATGCACATTACACCATGTGTTAATTCTGTAACAGTAGTACACACCCAAAGATGTCGGTACGGATCTTCAATTAACCAGTAGCGCTGTGCGATAGAGTAATGATTTGCAATTGCTGCTACTCCATGACGAGTATATAAAAGAAAGACATTTCTACAGGAAATTACAATCAGTCTGGCTATTGATTAGAAACGACTTTAATTTGACCGAATTCTAACGTCATCGTGCGCTTAGTGATAGACAGTGATTCGATAGTGAAAATGAAGCTGGTTTCGGTAAGATTTTTTTGCTATACAACGACTGAGCTGAACATAAAGTGTGAATTCAATTGCAGGCTGCTTTTCTGATTACGGTTGCTCTCTCTGTAGTGCTGGCGCAAAATGATGGAAGATATAGACCACCAACGACAACTTCTACCGTGCGTCCGTTTACCAGATACAGACCATATCGACCGTACGATCCTTTTAATCAGCTAGGTCGCTATCAGGGTCGAAACGATGGTCGCTACGTGGGTGGGAATGATGGGCGCTATTACGGGGGTAACGATGGGCGCTACATTCCCGGAAATGATGGAAGGTATGTACACTTGGACGGAAAATATCAGCATGTAGGTGATGGGGATCGCGGCAAGTATAAACACGTAGTGGGTCCTTCCGGGTCTAACGCTGGGAAACAAGGCTCCTCCGGAGGTGGAAATGGGGCGGCAGCTAGCGGTGATGGTGCCAATATAAGCCCAGCTCCAACTTCTGCTGCACCTCCTGTTCCAACAACAGCGTTCATTGCCACCACTCCAGTACCAGTGTTGGCAAAACGAGTTCAGCAAAAAATAACTCCTCGCTTGGGTGACGCAGATGGGTGGAAAATCATTCGATTGGAAAATAATGTTCGCAAGGATGGTTACAATTACGTGTAAGTAAACTAATTAAAAATTGTAACACTTGAAACATACTTATATCTTATTAGATTTGAAACCGAGAATGGCATCAACGCCGAAGAATCGGGCCGAATCGAAAGTGACGGCCAAGGATCCGAGGGACTGCGCTCGCAGGGATTCTATGAGTACGTTGGCGACGATGGGCAGGTGTATCGGGTAGACTACGTTGCTGATACTAACGGATTTTTACCACAAGGCGATCACATTCCAAAGGTGCCACCGGCGATCGAAAAACTGCTACAATATTTGGCCAGTCAACCGAAGAAATAGTGAATTAGTGAATTAACGAAAAATGAAAAAAGTGCATGCTTTCAAACAGACTTGTTCTCAACTAACCGGTGTAGAGTAGTATAACAGTTATAAGAGTAACGCTACTCACAGAAAATCCCTGAAAGTAGGCAGAAAAGTGTATACTACATTAAACATCGCTTTTGTTTATCCTTCAGCACTTCATTTTCCAAAACGATAAAATGAAAATATTTTTTGTAAAAATATGTTAAAAGAGAACTAATTTGTAATCCAGTACCATTTGTATAATATTACAAATGTTTATGGACGAGTATACGAAGTATATTATCTATGAATATTACTGTCAATTATACAAGCATAAAAAATAGTATGAGAGAAAATTTATTTCATCGACACCAAATTCGATTACTTTGTATTTTATGCCAATCAGCCGCAGTGAATTCTAAGCCGGTTTAGAACGTAAATCACCCAATTATATTTACAAAAACACATGTAACATAATCATCAGTAATTCAATTACAATAAACTAAAATTGTCTTTATTTTTACAGAATCACATTTATAGATTCAAAATCGTTTCAAAACAAAAATTTACTAAAATGGAAGACTTTCTAGTTTTTTTTTAATAAAATGTTTATGCTCTTAAATTATGCCGAAAATAAACGTTTCTATGTATTAACGATATAATAATGTTTTACAACAATATTTCTAACATCCTTACATTTATCCTTAGTGAACTGTTCGTGTAACAATCCGGATAAAATAACCCAAAAAGTATGTACTCGAAGGATAACAAAACAAAACAACCATAACGTTTCTATCCAGTCTATCTTTAGGCGCAAAGCATTGTAAGCTGCTATAGTTTTTGATGAATTAAAATGCATTTCACTTTTGACTCGTCAAGCGCTCGGCGTAAGCATAACCGCGCGTAGTGACAGGAAAACCGGATACACGCTTCATCCCATAGCAGCATTTTTCCGTCGCATTTAGTGGTAGTAACTCAACTAGGACCTGGTCATTAACAGGTTGTAGTGGATAAAACTGTGCTGCTTAGGTGAGTTTGCTGACTAAATGAAACAAAAGAAAATGATTGGAAAGTTTACGATCAGTTTAGTATTGGACTGGTCAGTTTGTTGACGTTTGTTAACGGCTATATAATAAACTGTCTTACATTAAGTGGGTTTTAGAGTTGATAAGCTGAGTTGATTAGTCGTGATGTGCGCTTCAGGGTTGTCAAGCCGCTCTTTAGAGGTACGAAGCCATCGACTTCTGAACCCTTAATAACTATTGCCAGTAGTTAAAATTATCAGTTGATACTCATAGAATTGAATATCAACTCGCTCCCTATGTAGCTGATATTTATCAGCATGAAAATCAATTTCAATATCCAGTCACGATATTATTGGAACAGATAATCATTATTCCATCTCTAAAACTGAATATCAAATATCAGTATCAATGAATTCGAAAAGAAAAATGATAGTATCAAAAATATCAGTTACATCTCGAGGTGTTGATATTTTCACTAAGCGTTGTTTTCACCATAAACGTTTGATTTCAACGCAAACCGCACAAACAGTTATCTCAACTTTAAAGTAAATTGTCATCACAGAGCCTACTGCAATCTGTTGCGTCCCAGTTCACTAGAATATAAATATTCAGTGCAAGGCGTTGAAACTGATATTCATATTCACTGCCGCGTAACTGAAAATGATATTCAGCTCTGACTTTTTTGTAACGTATTATGAATTTTTCGAAACGAATATACAGCAACATCGAAACTCAGCGGCTTGGTTTATCAATGAATTTTTATTCCAGTGATATTCATATTCTTTCTGGAAAAAAGAGTTTTGATATTACATTGACTTAAAATCAATCATTTTGAGTTTCGATAAAGTGATTTTTTCCGGCACTGACTATTGCACCTCCGAAGGAATGATTCTGGCTGTGCATGTCTAGAATTCCTGCTAGCGTCAAAACGGGAGCTATAACTGGTCTGGTAAAGGAATGTTTGCAGCGCGATGGACCGTTTAAGGCCATTGCTTTGACCAACTTGGATACAGACTCGTCTGTTATTACGTTTGTTTTAAACTCGGGATGGATATAAAACTGCGAGACTCTGCACTGAATACGGGGACCTGGCCGCAAGGTCTTCTCTTTAGAGAGTTTGAAGATGTCGTCCCAAAAAAACTATTAGGCACCTTCAAACGCTCTCTCGTCACCTATTACCCCACGAATCAGACTAACTCCTGCGATGACTTCGGATCCAGTTGTAGCTCCAGGTTAACCCTGGCAAGTATTAATGTGATCAGTTTCTCACAATCGCTGATAAACATTCTGTTTCCAGTAACCTAAACGTCGCCTCACACGTTGATCTCTCCATCAATCATGGCCCGCTTGACATAGCATACCACTCTAGGCAACTCACCGCATCTCTACCGACATCTGAGGCTATACCGGAATGCAATGATTTAACTAACTAATGGGTTCACTTACGGCTAGACTCGAGCATGCAGACTTACCAGAAATCCCAGGGGGCGGCCTATCTCACCGATTTTAACGATCGTGGCTTTCCCTGGATGCGCGTTTGGCTAAACACGTGACCGTAGCACTGTGGGAGGATGACTTTTGGAGGCGCATCTATAATAGCACCGGATCGCGGCTCGACGGGAGGACGCTTGTCGGTGCCTTTGGACGTTTATCAACGGTTCACACTACGAAACAGCACATCGACGAGAGGATTTCACGAGAGGCGTATACGGCTTACATTCGTGGATTGGCACACCGGAAGATAAACGGATGCTTTGCTTATGGACACTCGGATGGGGGGGATTTAACCGTCGCGCACTACATGGCCACACGGCGTACGAAGGCTCATTTCACTGTACAGGACTTCCACGTACCTCGTCCGGAATGACGGATCGAAGGAAGGGGGGGGGGGGGGGGGCTTTAAACACTTCCAATTTAACTTTTTCACGGGATGATTATGATTATATAAACTTCTAACGAGTTTATCTTGCGGCCACGCACGGCACTCCACGATATAACTATAGCAGGCTTCTCAACCACACTTTACGACCGAAAAGGTAACCGCGTGGCACTTCGAAGCATAGCAGAACAGTGGAGACACGTCCGATCGCTTCGACTAACCGAACAAAAAGCCCCGACTCCTTCCAATAGGCAGGCAACGCCCTCTCGCAGGCTTAGGCAGGACTTCCCAGCGTTACACATCTCCTCTGCTCTCGGTCGACCCGTGTGTTACAGCCAATGGCAACCGCGGCGTCTCGATCGGGAATTTTATCTTAAAAACTAACAATTTTTTTCCTACCTCCTGATATGCAACACAAATACAATTTTTGATGTATTTACTTTACTATGGGACATGGTCACATGTTACAGGGTACGAAACGGGGCTTCCAGGATTCCAGACCAGGCAAGTACAACAATTCCAATAACAATACTTCCGATCACACAGTCCTCGTTTAAAGCTCTGCGCCTGACCCGCATCAGAACTCCAATCCGCTGCCAATTTACTACCAGTACGTGCGTGGACTTCGAGCTAAAATCGATGACTTTTTTATTGCTGTAACAGAGTCGAACTTCGATATAATCGTTTAAACGGAAACCTAGCTTGATGATTAGATTCACTCGCAACAGCCTTTCAGGAGCGCATTTTCCGTCTTTAGAAGTGATCGCAACCAGCAGAACAGCAGAAAATCTCGCGGCGGCGGCGTGTCGATCGCGATCTCCAATAAGCGGATTTTTTTTAGATTATAGTCACTTTAACAGCTTGGGTTTTTTGCAGGGTTGGGATTTGAAACCGGGTCCCCAACATGAGAGGTGCGAATGCTAACCACTACGCCGGGACTGACCCCAATGAGCTGAGTTGCTCCATCGACCCCAACACTCAACCCCAAGCATTTTCAAAATGCTTGAGCAACTATGAACAAAAGTGCTAGTGCCCGGTCATTCTCTGAGCATCGGTCTAATCTATTTAGCCCCCCAGCCGTAAAGACAAGCCCGCCGGTTAGCTCCGGGGTACGATGCTGGCCTAACAAGTCAGTCGTCGTTTGTTCGAATCTCGACTGGGCGGTGTCGCTGTAGAGTTAATAGGATCTTTACACTAGCCCCGCAATTTTCCTCTACTCTAATAACCGGCTGCGAAGTTTGTCGATAAGGAAGGGTCAAGTTCTGAAGGACGTTTATATCCATGGCTTTACTCTGGACGACGCTAGTAGTGTTAGTGAATATATCGAATCAGCTGTAAGTGTGTACTGTGAGCTAGCGTCGAATAACCTAGCGCTGCTGTTCGGTGATTACAACCAGTCCGGTTTGCTTTGGAATGTTCCTGTAAACTTTGCTCTAGCTTCGATTACCAACGCACTCACGTTTCCGCAGTTTGTACTTTGCAGCTCTTTGCAACACCCGTTTTTTAATCGTTTCCTGCTTCCTTGGAACAAATTGCCTCTGCTGTTAGAAACACTCTCAGCGAAGTCGTCAACCTCAACGTTTTTCGTGTAACTGAGGAGAATTCCGAGACTGCCGAAGACTGCCGACTGTCGGTATTCCATCTTGCATCCTGAAAAACTTCTCTACTGTTCTCGTTAGACCTCTTTCTCTATTGTTTAATGCTTCAATCCAGCAGTGTAAGTTTCCTACCCAATGGAGAGATTCAGTTATGTTCCTTGTACATAAAAAGGGGGATATGCGCAACGTCAGAAATTTTCGAGGGATTACATCGTTATACTCTAAAGCACTCGAAATAACCGTGAACGACGCTTTGTTCGCTTGCTGTCAACACTACATTTCTTCAGACTAGCATTATTTATTTCCAAAATGTTCAGTCTCTACAAATCTTGTTGATTTCGTCTCGATCTGTCTGCGAAACATTAATGAAGAAGTGCAAATTGACGCAGTGTACACCGGCCTAAAAGCAGCGTTTGATCGGGTCGATCACAGTATCCTCCTTGCAAGGCTTGAGAACCTGGGAGTTTCTGTACCGTACTGCAAGTGGCTACACCTAACATACCGTGGGATGAGTGTGAGAATCGGGTCAGAGTTTGCCGACTCGTTCTTCAATATCTGCGGCGTACCACAGGAGAGTAACCTTGGACCACTGCTCTTTTCTTTCTTTATAATTGAACTGTCAGCCCTCTTACCACCTGGCTGTCGGCGTTTCTATGTCGACGATGTAAAAAGGTAATCAAAATGGATTCCGACTATGTTAAACTGCAACGCCTAGTGGACAAATTTGCAGATTGGTGCTCCAGCCAATAATCAACTTAGATATATATTTTAAAATCGCTAAGCAGATCCGTGACTCGAACTGTTTTCGTTCATTGATACTATTCACTTGCAAGGTCTATTTTGGAATTCGAATCTGTGATGTGGTATTTTTATCATCAAATTTGGATCGCCAAAATCGAAGCAGTACAGTAAAAAATTGCGGTATACTTTACGCAGTCTTCCATGGCGTGATCCCAGAAACCTACCATCCGTATGAGGAACGTTACCGTTTACATAATTTAGAGACTTATTTAGAGACGTGCCAACAAGTCACGTTCTTGACCAGAATGATTTTGGGAGATATTGAAGAGAAATTATCCGTAAACGTATAAAATTATTCCAAATTACAGCTAAATCGCCGAAACATGCTATTCACCCCTTTGACCTTGGGGTTAATTTGACTCAAAAATTCAAACTGCTATATCTCAGCGTAAACTTGAAACGGATTTCCGAGTTTTTAGATGTTTCAGAAAGATAATTTAATGGACTAAATGATAAAATGTTGAATGGCGACTTGGGGGAGGGGGACTTCTAACAAGGAGGGAAGTAAAAAAAAATCAGAAAAATCGATTTTTTTTTCAAATTTGTGACATTTATACTACCAGTACGCTAACCACCTAGAACGATGACTCCAGGCAACGTAAGTATTTTTTTGTACAGACAGAAGGTCAGTGAAAATGATCGAAATTTGAAAAAAAATCCAAATCATCGCTTTACATCGCCGTAAAACAAAAAGCAATATTCAAATATTTTTCAATCGAATACTACTACATAGTTTGAAAAATCCTGTATATTTACGTCTTTTGACATGCACATAAATGGAGCATCGCAAATCACATAAAATAACGTGTTATTTTACAAAATAAAATATCGTAGCGTGTGTTGCATACCTGTAGGCTAATTTATTACATTTGATTTGATTTGATTTTTGTTACGTGTTCATTAATTTGTTTGCATGTCAGTTAACGTCGAATGTGAGAATTCTTTTTTCGTTCTGTGTATAAATAATAAAATATAGCGGGTTTAAAACTCAAACCGAATAATACTGGATTCGTACCGGTACGCAAAGGACTATCCAAAGACCAGTCGAGAAATGAAGTGGAATTTGATGACTGAATTGGCATAAAAAAACGATGCCAAGAAGCATAATGTCGTTTTGCACACAGTTATATTTCTTTGTTACGGTCCGAATCTAGACTTTTCCGTAGTATGACCTTAACTAAACTTATCTTGCAGCAACTATCGATTTGATTGAAATCTCTCATAACGAATAATCGGAACACAGCTGTTCTCATCGAACTCGAGTTACACCGCTTATCATAGAACTAAAAAACGATATTATTGGCAACCTCAATTTCGTTACTTCTTCATTCTTCTACCACATTATTCGTTTATAGTAAAGAATCTCGTTATGAAAAAAATATGACAAAAATTATTTTACTCGAAAATAAATTGGAAATTTTATGTACATATAAAACTTTTATAATAAAAGCAATCGAAAAATCAAAATACGCTAAAAATAAATGGAACATCTCATCGAATTCCGATCAAACATCACAGTAGGCAATAAATTTATATATGGCAAATTTTATGTAACAAAGAGCATTCCGGGCCGAATGCTTTGAGCTAGCGACCCACCATCGAACTCCGGCGACGAAATTATGTCTAGGTTGTTTGGCCAAGATAAAAATCTACAGTCGTATACCGTTTATCAAGATAATTTCGGATTGATGTTGACCCTTGAAGCTTGTGAGATCAATTTCTCATTTTAACTTCGTAATCTTTTCATAGTGGCTGTTTTCATCACGTAGACGTGTTGATACTGAGTTTTTCGAATATTCGCTATCTGTCGTTTTTTTTGCAAAATCGATGACGAATTTTTCTAGACGCGATAACTTGTCGAATATTTTTTTAAATTGAGAGGATCGCCTATTCGCTGCGCCATGGAGAAATATGACACTCATACTAAGTTGCAATATGACTGAAGGCTTAAGGTTGAAAAACGATGAAGTGCAAAAGCATACAAAACAGCGAAAACGCAGGGAGTTTTTACGATAGAATTTAATTTAAAATATTATTTAAATTCTAAATTAAAAAATGTTTTCTTATATTTTTATGGTAGTATTTACGCCACCCAACCTATTAACCAGGAAATATAGCACATGAAGGTCGCCAGTATAATCACTAAATAAATTATTCAAATAGAGACAAGAAATTGTTATTTCGAAAGTGGCATTTTATGCGTTTTAAGCAATGCACCCGGTGCATGTCTCTCACTGAAATCAATAAAATCGCTCACAGCTCACTTAAATTTAATAATCAAACCATAAAACTGCAGGATCGAACTTCGGTCATTCAAATCAAAACCAATAAAAACGAAGGCATCCATTAAGCGTCAGCTTTCTCGGACTGCAGCAGAAGAAAATTTATTTTAACGACCGATGGTGATATGTCATCGGCTGCGTTGCGAACTTGATCTTGGAAGCGACTTTAGTGAGTGACTACCGCTTCATCGCTCCGCAATGCAGCATCCGGTGAATAATCGAATTCATCCTTCAACTCGTACCCGGAGCAGACCATCCGAAATTGAAAGCGCAGCGCAGCCTTGAGATAAACGTTCTACTGCTGGTCCTATTTGGTAAAAATCGATAAACACCATGTCGAAAGTGATTCCGATCTCCTCTGTGTCGATGCATGGTACCATATGAATTGCATTCTGTGTAGTTCCCAAAGCAAGAGTGAACGACTTTACTAAATTCATGTCCTCCCCGGATGGGCAAACCAAGTGAAGCTCCCACCGTAAAATAAAACGTTAATGTAGTTTTTCAACTACGATATCGATTGGCCGGTGTTGCTGTTTTAAAGTGGTGCGTCGCCAGCATCCAATGCAACTCCGTTGCCAACGTCACGCTGCCTCGACAACTCGTCGTACTCGCCGCTGGAGCAGTACAGTATTTAATAAGAATTTTGCTGCAATCTCAGTTTAGTTTGATTGAAATTACAACAGAATTCAGTAGTAACCAGACCAGACGGTCAGAGAAACGTCCTCGACAGGGTCGCCGAGTGGAATACACGTCAGCAGTAGTTAGAACCTCGCGTCTTCAACGACAAATCAATGATGAAATCCTTACTGGCAACACCTCTGGTGAGTCAAAGCTAATAACGATGGTTGAGTTATGCCTGCGTAGGCTCCCGAATGTCAGAGGTATGCGTTTGATTGAGAAGCGGGATTCCAGATGGATTAGACAGTGCCCGGCCTGTGTGTACGTCTTCGATTGCAAGTTATAGGCTGTTGTGACTCAGTGGAGGAGGAAAGTGCAAAGATAAATTTACTATAGTGAAAGAATCCCGCGAGATTTATTTTACGAGTGAATCCAAGATATGGACAGTTCGCGGGATGCAAATGTGCTGCTAGTGCTGCTGTTACCAAGAGAGTTGTGTGTAACTAGCATAGAAGATACGATAGAAGAGGATAACAAACCGGTGTAAAATGGAAAATACTGTAACTACGCGAGGGGGTGACGCACATCGTTGAATAAGTTGAATCTAGTGTTTCTATATGTCACGAAAAGTGCCCTTCGAAATCATTTATGATTCTATTACTCGAAGTTATGAGTATGATCCGTAATCTATGTGTACAAGGGATAAAGAGTTCCGTATTCTAGGATGTAAGGGAGCAGCAAAACGATCTTTATATTCCAATGAATGTCACTTGATGCTGTATTTAAACAATGATGGACTTGAACTAAGTTTGTTTTTCTATTTTAAATAACACGATAGCCTTAAGCGAGAATTAAACGAGAGCCACTCCTTTCAACAACATTTTCAGCCAAAAAGCCTAAACTAAACTAGTTGCTGCAGCTTACAATTTTTATCTTCTCCTTCACAGCTGAGGCCTTGCTAAATTGATGAGGCCGATAATATTTACGAAGATATACTAATGCATTTGAAAATGCTAACAATTAAATTTAGTTTTCATAAGTGCTGATTATAACAGAATGTCTGCTAACTGGTTTATAGGATACTTAAGATGGATGCGAATCATGAATGCAATTGCATTAAAAACAGTTGAACTCTAGTCAATGCTATGGGAACACTGATGCATGATATAATTTAAAGAGAGCCTTTAGACTAGCTTAGCTATCGATAAGAAACCATTACAACCTTACTGACTAGGTGCCTCCATTGATTCTAATGAAAATGGGGACGCAAGGTTGTTTTACATATCATGTGCTACTCTTTTAATGAACGCAACGATAAAAATATTTATAATCCTAAACGTTCTTTTTTAAATTACTAGATATGTGCCCGAACTTACTCGCGCCTCTTTGTTTCCCAGTGACTTGCATACTTGCTATCGTAACGTAAATTACTATATTGTTGTAAATAAATCCCTCTTTCCTCATTTGGACGATCCTTCTTGTTTGTCAACTACCTAGTTTTGTCCTCAGCCACTTGTAGGGGAAGGGCGGTAAAGACGGACACCCTAAGGTAAAGACTCAATATCTACTCAAATATAACTGTATTGATCCCAATTTTCGTATAAACTGAACCTTTAAGTCTCTGTCTAATAAAGTTACAACGTGTGCTGGAAAATTTCTTCCAAAATTTATGCATTTTTTAATATTATAAACATCATGTATAAATAAGAGTTTCTGCGCATGGGCGGGAAAGACGGACACTTGATATGGGAAAGACGGACACTCGCAAAAAGGTGTCGCGCGTCGTTGAATTATCAGTATTAAGAAAAATTAACATATTTCATAATGTATTTAGGAAAGAATTGGTTTGGGAAACCCCCTTCCCGATCCCCCCTTTGAGCGAGAAAATAGAATGGTTCCCTTCAATATTTTAATTGGTGACGAATTAATCGTTTCTAAAAGTTGGCTCATTCCAACTGTTATATGACTTCTGGTTATTTTTACATATATAATATGGAAGTATTTGCAATGTTAAATCGTTGTTGGGCGTTGTTGTGAACCCATTTTGTTCAAAATCTGTGTGTCCGTCTTTCCCTACCGTTGGGTGTCCGCCTTTCCCGACATGGATACCATTTTTTCAAACTTCAATAACTTTTTACTGAATATTCAAAAATTCACTAGGTTTCCAATGGATATTCAGTGAAAGATCAAACTAACGCAATGTCGTCGGTTTAGCATGAATATGTTGTTTTTTAACGATTTACCAGCTATTTTCTTCACGCACAAAATTACATCGGTTAGCGTATATACGCATTTTTTCTTTGTTTTGCTTATAAATTTGTCAGCTACGCTGCTAAAAATCGGCAGTTTATTTCAAAAGTGTTAATTCAATCTATAGAAACATTTCCCATCATTCATTTGCTTCAAAAAATTATTGTTTATGAAATATGACAAGTGTCCGTCTTTCCCGCAGTGTCCGTCTTTACCGCCCTTCCCCTACATACAGTTGGATTTCGAATTTGGCAACAAATGCGTGTCGCCTATGTCGCCTAAAATCGAGACCCTTTTTCTATATGAAAAAATTTAATGTAAATGCTTTAGAAGTTGACTAAATATCATTAATCAACGATTGCAACCATTTTATGTTTAAAAAGTCCGACAAGAGCTATCCGTCCGGTGCAAATAAGTTATTGACACCCTGCAGTAGGACGGCAATAAAAATATTATTGTTCGAAACCACATAACTTTTTTTCATGAACAGACTCAGGGCATCATTTTTTCGTCATTTAAAGCATGTATGCGGAAACTGTTTGATATTTAAGCATATTTTTGGAAGTGAAATATCTTGTGTTGCCAAAAACGAATACTTTTGTTGCCAAAATCGAGGCATGCCAAAATCGAACAATGCCAAAATCGAACCATGCCAAAATCGAAATCCAACTGTAATATGTTTTCTTTCTGGAAATCCCAATAAAAAAGATACAACAAAAAACAACAAATTTAAATCAACAAGAAAATCAATATCAGCAGATACACTGTGTAGAAATCAATACAAAACCAGTTCCAGATTATAGAAAACAATATACATAAATCTCCAGTAATATGTAATTTTTCTGTAGTATTTTTACATTATTTCTGTAATTTTGGTGCCATTTTAATGTTCTTTTCATATTATTTTTGTAAATTTTTGTCATTGTATTATTTTAAAGTAATTTTAACGTAATTTGTATAATCTTTGTGAATCATTTTTGTACCTTTTTTTCTATTTATCATCTCTGTGCCTTGCGCCATTTTATTGCTATTTTAATAGTATTTTCTCATCATTTCTTTTATTTGTTTTTAGTTTTATGTAGTTTTCATGCCAATTTTACGTTACCATTTTTGTCTCATTTTTGTACCACATTTTTATTTGTATATTGTTTGTGTCATTTTATGAATCATTTTAGTTCTTTAGTATGGTCCCCTTTATATGTTATTTTTATTATTAAATTCATTTAAATATCATAATTTAAAAGCTCGACTATTTCCTGCAATGAAACGAATATTATTAGTTCGCCTTTGCCAAAACTATTCGTTTCATTACAGATAAATTCAAAACGTCTCACTTTACTTTACTTACTGGGAGCAAAATTGACTTTTCCCAGTATTGACAAACATATAGATCAACAGTATTCGCTGTTTTTGACTATAATTGTAATTTGTTTTCAGTAAAACGAAAAAACGTGCACAGAAAATCAGTATACAGAAATCGAAGCTCTATGATTCTGATATATTGCATAACGCTTTTGATCCAGCAAGACAAATCGAAAAAGTTCGAGAAGTTGCAAGGGATCACAATCTACCGTACAGTACAGTTCCGCGTTATTTTTGGAAACCACCCAAAACTAATAATCAAGGATCAAATACTTTTCTTCTTCCTGAATTTACTTACTGTACTTAGTTGGCTTGGCTGGTAAATGGCTTGGTAATGCGTACCATCGGTGCCTTGTGCACTGGGCATAAAATAGACCCCACAGTGGTTCATAGCCTCTTACCTAGCAACTCCTACCCCAACCTCCTCGTGGTACCAGCCGGGATACGAGCAACCTCGGGTGGAGATCGGGTAACCAACCCCGGTGGAAACCAAGGTCGTATGCTGACAGGGGGGGGGAGGGCTCCTTCGAGCTACGTTGGCCCTCCGGCGATACTGTGGGGTTTGTTGCGGGCTTTGCAAGCCTGAACCACTAAAAAAACCAAAGCAATGGACTCCGTAAGTAATAATAATAACTCTAATCGGAACAATCGGCAAAGACCCAGGCGACGAAAACGGACTAACGATTGGAAATTAGGAACATGGAACTGTCGGTCTCTAAATTTCCTCGGAAGTACCCACGTGCTTTCTAAAGAAGTGAAGAGCCGCAAGTTCGACATCGTAGCGCTGCAGGAGGTATGCTGGAAAGGAACGATGGTACGTACGTATAGAGATGGTCATACCATCTACCAGAGCTGCGGCAATACACACGAGCTGGGCACAGCTTTTATAGTGATGGGCGAGATGCAGAAGCGGGTGATCGGGTGGTGGCCGATCAACCCCCGAATGTGCAGATTAAGAATCAAGGGCCGATTCTTCAATATAAGCATAATTAACGTGCACAGCCCTCACCTCGGAAGTACCGATAATGACAAAGACGAATTCTACGCGCAGTTGGAGCGTGAATACGACCGCTGCCCAAGACATGATGTCAAAATTATCATCGGGGACTGTAATGCTCAGGTTGGTCAGGAGGAGGAATTCAAACCGGTGATTGGACGGTTCAGCGCTCACCCGCAAACGAACGAAAACGGCCTAAGACTTGTCGACTTCGCCGCCTCCAAGAACATGGCCATACGTAGTACCTTCTTCCAGCATAACCTCTACCATCGGTACACCTGGAGATCACCCAACCAAACAGAATCACAAATCGACCACGTTCTGATAGATGGTCGGCACTTTTCAGACATTATCGACGTCAGAACCTATCCGGGCGCTAACATTGATTCGGACCACTACCTAGTGATGGTAAGGATACGTCAAAAACTATCGGTTGTGAACAACATACGATACCGCCGCCCGCCACGGTATAATCTAGCGCGACTGAAGCAACCAGAGGTCGCCGAAAACTACGCGTTATCTCTCGAAACCGCGCTGCCGGAAGAGGGAGAGCTGGATGAAGCCCCTCTTGAAGACTGTTGGAATGCCGTGAAAACAGCCATTAACAGCGTAGCGGAGAACGTCCTAGGCAGTGTGGCACCGAATCGACGTAACGAATGGTTTGACGAGGAATGCCAGCAGATATTGGATGAGAAGAACGCAGCGCGGGTACAAATGCTGCGTAGAGCCACCCGTCAGAATGTGGAGCGATACAAACAGAAGCGGAGGCAGCAAACCCGACTCTTCAAGGAAAAGAAGCGCCACCAAGAGGAGAAGGAGTGCGAAGAACTCGAACAGCTGTACCGCTTTCACGACACACGGAAGTTCTATCAGAAACTCAACGGATCTCGCAAAGGCTTCGTGCCGCGGGCCGAAATGTGCAGAGATAAAGATGGAGGTATCTTGACTGATGACCGTGCGGTGATCGAAAGGTGGAAGCAGCACTACGATGAACACCTGAATGGCGTGCAGGCGGAAGACCATGATAGCGGAGGAAGTGACCACATTGGTGCAGCAAGCGACGAAGATGTGCCACCCCCATCGATAAGGGAAGTTAAAGAAGCCATCCAGCGGCTGAAGAACAACAAAGCAGCGGGAAAGGATGGCATTGGAGCGGAACTTATTAAAATGGGCCCGGACAAGTTGGCCGGCTGTCTGCATCAATTGATTGTCAAGATTTGGGATACGGAACGACTACCGGAGGAGTGGAAAGACGGGGTTATCTGCCCTATCTACAAGAAAGGTGATAAGCTGGATTGTGAGAACTACCGAGCCATCACTATCCTGAATGCCGCCTACAAAGTGCTGTCCCAAGTCCTCTTTCATCGACTATCGCCAATAGCCAATAGATTTGTGGGAAGTTACCAGGCCGGCTTCATGGAGGGTCGGTCTACAACAGACCAAATCTTCACCCTGCGGCAGATCCTCCAGAAGTGCCGCGAATTCCGAGTCCCCACGCACCACCTGTTCATCGATTTCAAAGCCGCATATGATAGCGTAAACCGACAAGAGCTATGGAAAATTTTGGACGAAAACGGCTTTCCGGGTAAGCTTACTAGACTTATCATGGCTACGATGGATGGGATCCAGTGCTGTGTGAGAATCTCGGGTGGATTGTCGGACCCATTCGAATCTCGCAGGGGACTTCGACAAGGAGATGGTCTTTCCTGCCTGCTATTCAACATTGCGCTTGAAGGTGTTATAAGGCGAGCGGCGATCGAAATGCGGGGCACGATTTTCAACAAATCCAGTCAATTTATCTGCTTTGCTGACGACGTGGATGCTGTCGGCAGAACATTTGAGGCGGTGGAAGATCAGTACACCAGACTGAAACGCGAAGCAGAGAAGATTGGATTGCAGATAAATACGTCTAAAACGAAGTATATGCTGGCGGGCGGGACCGAGCGCGACAGGGCTCGCTTGGGCAGCACCGTGGTAATCGACGGGGATGAGTTCGAGGTAGTCGACGAGTTCGTATACCTTGGCTCGCTGGCAACAGAGGACAACAATACCAGCCGTGAGATTAAAAGACGTATTATCAGCGGAAGTCGGGCCTACTACGGACTCCACAAACACTTGCGGTCGAACAATCTGAGCCCCCGTACAAAGTGCACACTGTACAAAACGCTAATTAGACCGGTTGTCCTCTACGGGCACGAAACGTGGACATTGCTAGAAGAGGACCTACGAGCACTCGGAGTTTTCGAACGGCGGGTGCTAAGAACCATCTTTGGCGGAGTGCAAGAGAACGGTGTATGGAGGCGAAGAATGAACCACGAGCTCGCGCGTCTCTACGGCGAACCAAGTATTCAGAAAGTGGTTAAAGCTGGACGGATACGTTGGGCAGGACATGTTGCTAGAATGCCGGACAACTATCCTGCAAAAATGGTTTTCGCATCAAATCCGGTAGGAACAAGACGAAGAGGGGCACAGCGAGCGAGGTGGCAAGACCAGGTGGAGCGAGATCTGGCGAGCACTGGGTGCCCGCGGAACTGGAGATCAGTTGCCATGGACCGAAACAGATGGAGAAATTATACTGCGCAGGCCTTGTCATAAGACGTTAGGCCAATTAAGTAAGTACTTAGTTGGCTTGCTGTTCTAAGATAAAGCCTGATGATCAATGTTTCTCCAATGCACTCGGTTGTGGGCCAACGCTCTTCAATTTCTCAGACTCGCTCCACCTAATCTAACCATCTTGCTCGCTGCGCCCTTATTCCTACCGGATGTGAGCCAAATACCAGCTTTGTAGGGTAGTTGTCCGGCATTCTTGCAACATGCCCTGCCTATCGTATCCGTTTAGCTTAGGCCGCCTTTTGCATACTTGGTTTGCCATAGAGACCATCACTTTGATGAAGCCCTCTGCGTGACTCGAATGAACTTGACATTCCACTCGAAATCCGAACACAGCACTGAGTACCATCCATCTTCCATTGAGTCAGTTTAATGAGCTTCCTGAAGAAGAAGCTAAAATTGAATCTAAACTCAACTCACTCAGACACACACACACACACACACACACACACACACACACACACACACACACACACACACACACACACACACACACACACACACACACACACACACACACACACACACACACACACACACACACACACACACACACACACACACACACACACACACACACACACACACACACACACACACACACACACACACACACACACACACACACACACACACACACACACACACACACACACACACACACACAAATAAAACCTATGTTGTTTTACTGACCCATAATACTGGGAACATTGGCCCATAATTCTGACCAGGTTTAAAAGTGGCCCATAATACTGGGAATGGAATATGCTCACATTTGGTTGTTCTGCAAAAAAGTGTGTAATTTTTGAACAAGATTGCCTACAGAACATCAAACTATGGTATATTTATAACCAATTAAGTTATAAATAATCTGTAAATTATTTAAATCTGTGTTTCTACCGATAATTTTGTAGCAGCATCATGCTTAACTGGTCCGTAATACTGGTATGACTGTATAAGACTTTATTGTGATGATAGTCACCTTTCTTTCCACGTTTGCTCTTCGTATTGCACCTTCCAAGGTAATGTTGAGTAGCAGGTTAGGCGTGGTACACTAATTACGAAACGCAAAAATTTTTTGACCCCCTTCCTCCCCTATGTAACAATAAGTAACGCTGGCATAGTCCCCCTTTAAATTAAGTAACGTTAACTAAACCTACCCCCCCCCCCCCCCCCATATTAAGTTTGAGTTTTGCAAACTCAAGAAACGCATCGATTCTACATTCCTATCAAAACTACTATGATCAGAATGTCAATTCTGAATTCTGATCAAACTGTATGATTTAACACAACCAAGTCTGAGTTCAGAACAAAATTTATGATCAAAATGGATTCGATCAAGTGGAAATCAAGAGTAAAATAGAGTTACACAGCTGAAACAGCAATTAGGTATCACCCCATGTTGCATGTTGGGCCAAACGGTTTTCAACTGCTCAGATTTATTCAGAATTTTTTCAATTTGATAAATTTGTTACGTAACTCTTCTTAAGACTCCCCCTCCCCCCTACGTAACAAAAAGTAACGCTAGCTTGTCCTCCCCACCCTCCGCTCTGAGCGTTACGTAATTTGTGCACGAAGCCTTGGTGAGTGCATCCCCGTGCTTCAATCCTTCCAACGTCATGAAAGCGGCTGAGGTCTCACCCGCTATATTCAGCGTCACATGAATCAGCGTAATTAGTTTCTTTGGAAAACCATGCTCTAGCATTATCTGTCACAACTAATTTCGTTTGAATGAATCGTACGCCGCCTTAAAATCCACAAACAGAGGAGTGTGCATGTTGTACTCCCGCCTACCACCTTTCTCGCAGATGTTTCAATGGCACCATAGAGGCGCCTTCACTACCCACTTATATCTTCCCTTTCTTCCAGTTATTCTACGATTCGTTTATCAGGGTTTCTGGCGTATTTCGTTGGCACTTCATCTTCAGTCAACCGCAGAATGTCCTCTTAGAGCGAGCATTTGTTCGATAACCTTACGCGAATCTTACAAACGACGAGACAGTGGTCAGAGTCAATATTTGGTCCCCGGCCATACAACGACGACAACTGAAAAGTGTCGACCGTCAATCAAGGACCGATCTGAGAGCTAGAATCACCGCGGCGAAATTTATGAGTCTTAGACCGTTATCATTGTTCGACGGATGAAGGCTGTCTTCCAATGACAGGACGGAATAATTCCTCCCTTCCGATAGGCGCATTGGCATCTCCGATGACGATTTTAATGTCATATTTTAACCTTTCGTTACTCGCGCCAGCTAACTTTTTCCATCGATTAAAAGATATGGGTCTGCGGATCAACTTTGCTGAAAATAGTTATTTTCTTTTTTGCTGGAATCCCGAGTTATACCGAGATAAAGTTAACGGTTCACAGACATTGTACAAAATACAACAGCGCGAATAACGGAGGGTCAAGCACTCTCCATAGGTCTTCTCGAGTCTGTCGTAGAACTCGTTCTTCATCATCGAATTTATCATTTGTTGGTGCGTTAGCGTTTATTAGGCTGTAGTTGAAGAATTTCCCCCAATTCTCAACACACATATATGGTCACCTACGAGCCTCTACCGGATAACTCGTTGCTTTTGCTTTTCCAACACGACGAAACCGACTCCATGTTCTGCTTTTCTACTGCCACTGCAGTAGATGTGGTACTTGAGAGAAATGTTTGCAAACAGGGTTTACTGCGCGAAACTCCTCTTCTCCGGTATTTGGCCATCGAACTTCCTGAATAGCAGCGATATCCACTCCAAGTTCATGTAGCTCTCAGGCTAGCAAGCCAGCTCGTACCGGATCATGTAGAGTTCGAACATTCCAGGTACCAAATTCCCAATCGTTATCCGTAAATCGTTTATTTTTTCTTAGCCGTGTCTTAGCTATGCCGATTGATCCGTTCCATTTGCATTTTTCGTGGGAAACGAGAGTTTCGATATACACCTACATCCTGGGTCTTCCATCTTAGGTATAACTTGCAGGATACAGCATTTCATATGCAGCAGCTCGCTCCGAGACAGACGCTGTTCGAGCCGCCCCTCACCCGTGGAATAGGTGTTCAAGTATAAATGTGAAGAAAGCCGCGTATTTGGGAATTTCGGATAGAAAGCCACACATCTCATCTTATTTCTTAAAATACTCATTACCCAAGCTTCGATCAGCGGATCACCCAGCTGAAGATTCTTATTAGTTTTGCTTTATTCGGTGATTATTCTGATTTATATACCTTTATTCAGATTTTCATATACCGTAAGCGCACCTAATTCTGCGCATGGTTCTTACTTCTGCGCACCGTATGATTTTCCTCAAAAATCATTGCATTCTCAAATGAATAGCTCTATGTATACAATGTGACACATATATATTCGAACAAAAATCATTTTATGCTTGCAGCGACATATACAATTAATACAATAAAATTAAGACAATGTGTGTGTGGCATCATGACTTAAGTCAAGTAAGTAGTATCATTTTCGTATTTTGTCTCGTTCGGTGTGCACGTACCAGAGTTTGAGTTACGGTCGTTGATAATAAATAAATTGTTAAACAGTGCTACATGCGGCACTATTTTTCGTGACCTCAACCATCACGGTATAAAAAGAAGATATGTATGCTATACACTAAAAGGATTTGGCGAGATGGAATCTGTTGAAACCCGTAAAAAACCGAAAGAAAAGAAAGTGTTTGAACTGCAGAGGTCAAAAAGGTTGTTCGAGAATGAATTCGTCGTAGTTGCGACCGGTCCGCACGGAAAATATCAGTTCAGCTGAATATCAAAAGGAACACTCTTCGTCGAATTTTGAAAATGGATCTGGATATGAAAGCATTCCAAAAAAATAAAATCCATGGTTTAACGGCAGCAACAAAACAAAAACGGCAGAAAAAATGAAAACTGCTGCTCTGTCGGCACGGTATTTCAGAAGTGATCTATTCTGAAGAGAAATTGTTTGCTCTTCAAACACCGCATCATGCTCAAAATGATCGGTTGTGGTCGGTTTCGATCATGGACGTTCCAAAGCATAAACGGAATGTACCAAAATTACCAAAATTCATCAACGGTCATGGTATGGGGAATCAAAAAAGGGAAACTTCCTCTTGTATTTATTGACAGAGGTGTGAAAGTTAATGCAAAATACTATCTGGAAATGGTCTTGGAACAAAATTTAATACCTTACGTTCGGGGAATGTATTCGATTCGTATCCCATTCGATTTTTGTAAATGGGGTACATGCAGCAGAAGCTTAAGGGTTATAAATATCATAATTTGGATGAATTTAAGTTAGTTAGGTCATTGCAAATCATATTTAAAGTTTTTGTCACCCCCCCCCCCCCTTTTCCCAGAAATGGAAATTCGAACAATGGAATTTCCGAAAATAGTCCAAAAAAGTTTTTCTTCGTTTTTGTCTTTTTTCGTATATTTTTGTATAGAAAATAATAACGTGTATATTATAAGCAAGAATAGATTCGGTTTTCACGTTTAAACCTTAAATGAAAATTCTTAAAATCCATGTTTTTTTTTTGCTCGATTAAAAAATTCACTTTGTTTTTTTCGCTCCCCCCCCCCCTTCAGTGGCCGAACACCGCACTATGGGGGATTTCCATACAACCAGGCGGACAAAAATATTTTCGAATTTTTTCTAGGATTTTTGATGTTTGTCTAGTTGATATGATTAAAATATGTTGTTAGAGTACATTTGCAAACATTTCACGAACATATTTTGAAAAGGGTTTAACTGTTTACCTTTGTCATATGTGAAAAATTAATATGGGTCATTCCATCTCAAACGTACACAAGGTTTGGATTCGACCATCAGCGATTTCAACCAAAATTGGCATAATTGTTCATTCCGACCCCACAGCCAATTTCCCTAAGTTTTACACCGATTGACCAATCCCCCTAGCAGTGGCGCTAATTCCTTTTTACAGATTTTCAAAAAAAGTTTTAAATATCTATGCAATAGTTTGATGTGAAGACATGCCAATATACTTTTTCTATGGGGGTTTGCCCGCGCAATCGAATAATGTTATCAGTTTTTATCTAGTTTGTCAACATCATACATTCTTATGCAATTTAAAACGAAAAATGCGAATATCTCAAAACATCCCAATTTTATTTTCAAATAAATATACTTGAAATGTTCGCCAGAAAATTCTACATAAGAATCATTTAACTAGAAAAAACAATATTGGTAGTTTGGGAGATATGGCGTTTTAAATATCTGGGGCATGCGTTATTCTATCTGAATTGTTAGTAAAAGTATGTTTAAACACGTTTACCAGAAGCTTTCGGACATTTTCATGACTAAATAATGTATTTTAATGAAAAAGACGCATTTTCAACATAGAATCAACATAATAAATTTTGATATTGTTAATGTTGATGTTGAATATAATGCATTGTCATGTCGACTAATGTGGTATTTCACTTTTGAGATTATTCGAAAGTTCGAAGTAATTTCGAAACTTGAAAATTGCTTTATTAACACTTCAATGCACTACGGGAGAAACTAATTGCTTAATTGTCATCGGAAATTATCAAGTTTTGCTGATTTTCCCCTATTTTTAACAATATTTTAACTTATCAGGTCAGTTAAGTTATTCATTCGTCCCACATAAGCTTTGTAAGATTTACCGAAATTGGTCCATAAGTTCAGCAGATCTAGAACATATGTTGGCCACACTGGCCATCATGAACGCACCTTTCGTTAATCATGTAGCTTAATTGACAGTACACTGAGAGGTATGCGTCACAAATCGGTGAGTAAACAATAACAAAGAAAACTAAGTGTAAAACAGCAAAAGGAATTTACTACGATTACCTTGTGAATAGTTAAACTAGGTCTATTTAATTACTATTTAATACCTGAAACTTACGACTAAGCTAAAAAGGTATTCTATTTCGCAGAGTGGCGCATGGTGGCACGTAATTCTTTCATAAATTGATAGTATATACCTTAGATTTAACCCAGAAGGAGGAATTAATCTGGAGATATTTGGATAAAAAAAGTTCTCGACAAACAAAGCAGAAATTTCTCTTATTTTTTCATATTTTTCTTCTTCTCATGCTTTTTATCACTATTATTTTTACACTAGCCGTCTAAACCATCTATTTTCGGAAAGCTCATTTCATTACCTTTCTAATGATATATAATACATAAGATTTAATTTTGGAAATAGTGTTCAAAAATTGATTTGAAACTAAACGTATTTTAATGGCAAAAAGCGTATATATCATATCGTTTTTCAACTTTGACAGCCTCTATCTCAGAAACAAAATCGACTAGAGACTTGCTATTTTGGATTTTTCTTAATTAAAGTGTTTGCTATCAATAGAAAATTTCATTAGGCGGATTAGTGAAAGTCAGTTTTCTGATTTTTGTCCGCCTGATATCTCATAGTGCACCGGAAGGGCAAAAACTTTATAAAATATTTGTAATGGCCTTATCTATAAGATATGGGATGATATTCGGATGGAAATAGTGCGTGCCGCGTGTAACGACTTTAAAAAATGTTTGAAGTGTGTTATCCAGGCAAAAGATGATTCAATAGAGTGTTTGTTGCGTTCTGTATCTATGGGTACACAATTTCTAAAAGTAAAATTCGAAATTCAGCCTTTATTTATAAAAATATATCACTTTGTTTTTATTCGAATACATATGTGTCACACTGTACATAAAGATAGGATTATATTCCTAAATGTCTTAATTATGATAAAAATTTACAGAAAATAGTAAATTTTGACTGAAATGTGGACTGCGCAGAATCTGGTGTGTTTACGGTACTGGTTTCCCAATAATTGCCAGGTTGTGTAGTAGGAAATAGAGAAAATGCAACTACCACGCAGGTTCGTCTATTTGGCTCCATTAGAAGACCGATGACTTAGGATTTTCGCTCATAAAACTTTGTTGGATATTTCTAAAATGTTCTAGTTCAAGTAAATGGACTGAAGAAAAAAACTTGAGTTTTGAAATTCGATACGGAAACAAATCGATTAATTTATTACGATTTATATGTTAAAACTGGTAAAATGTCTTTGTTGTTTTCAGTGGCGACTCGTGGGGGTTTAGCTTACCTGTTCAACCAGTGAAAAATACAAATTAATACGCAGCTTTTTTATTATCGCATTTCTATATTTTAATCATAAAACAAACATTACGGGTTTTCACCGTAGCGCTTGCCATGTTTCGTAAACGGTGTATTTCGTGTATATACTCCCGCAATTCGCATTGCAGTTCCAGTTTCTATGGAGATAGAACTGTTATGCGAGTAGTGGCAGTATTAGTATGCAATACTCCGTATTCGCAACATAGCAAGCGCTACGTGAATATCCCTATTTATTTAAATAGCAACGGAATACGACGGTTTACTTTACCAGCAAACTCGTCTCTGAATTTTAATGACGAACCGAAAACTTTTCATTCAATTTACCTATTGAACCAAATTCAAGAATTACCACCTTACTGCGATGCGCGCACATCACACGCACCACAAGCAATATACGTAAGTTGTTCAATGCTAAAAATGAACGAGTTAATGAGAAAATTTTGCGAATAATGCATGCCAAATCGCCAACCGCGCTCTATTTTCAAATCCCCTTCGTACCAACACATTATTCCTGGTGCTAATCTCTAAAGCAACGTTCAAACGTCGTGTTGAAGGTTTGGTTCATTAGCTTCCTAACTAAATAACATATGGAATCAAAGCGCGTGGCATGAGGATATGTGGTAGTAAGTTGTTCAATGCTGAAGATGAACGAGACAATAAAGCGCCCGCGCTTTCGAGTAAAAGCTGTGTCACATTCTCTTTTTATCTCCTTCGTACCAACACATTGTTCCTGGTACTAATTCAGTATCAAGAATCAATACCAGGAATAATGCGTTGGTATGCTTGTGCTTTGAGATCTCGACAGAAACGTTCAAATGTCGTGTTGAACGGTTTGCTCATCAGCTTCGTAACTAAACTAAATTCGTATTGCATTGCATATGCGTCGGTGCAAACGAAATTTGGTCGGGCTGAATTTTGTTTGCCTGTCCTATGAACAGGTTGAACATGCGGACGAGTCGCCACTGGTTGTTTTTGTTTAGAGCAGAACATCATAATCAAACATGATTTATATGACATTTCGAACCAACCGCACCGGTCATTAGAGGCAACGAAAACCGCATCACCGAGGATATCCCTTTGAAACGAATCATCGCCTTTTGTTCCATGAGAAATAAAAAGATTCATCGGAAGATGAACATTTATTTTAATTTGACCTCTACCTCTGCATATGAATAAGGCAATCAATTATCGGTAAAATGGTTCGAACGGCACGTTATTCTCGTTAACAAAAAGATTTGTGCTTTCCAGATTCACGTTTGTCGTTCACTCAGATATTATTGTATTTGTTACTGAAACTGAATCTACAATATAGTCGTTACAGTTTGACTCACAAACGATTACGCAATGATTCTATAAGAGAAATTCTTTCTGCAAGATATTTAATGAAACTTTGACATGTGATCTTTGCAGCTTGCTGCATTTATACTCGCAACGGCACCACAAACCGCAGCACGAGCAGCAGATGATGGAAAGTACAACAAACGAAAGTATGTTAGTGGAAACCATGGGAAATATGTGCGCACCAACGAAGGTAGGTTACCAGCTCGCAGTACGATTAATGTAGCTAAACACACACGCTGAATTGGTCAGCACTACATTAACTGTGTGAATTGGATGTTCTCTGATTGGCGCTATGTAGGTATGAATTTTCTTACAATGCATTGTCTTGTTGTTCTGCAAAAATTGGACAAATCTTTTCGGAGAATTCTGGAGAAACAAACACAGACAAAAATTAAATGTTAATACGAACTGCAAATTATACAAATTACCACCCGGTTTTGACACAGGAAACCATTAATCACATCACTGGCAAATTTTTTTATTGGAGAGTCAAACGAGATTTATGTCGACCACTTTTTTAACATTTGCCATTGTGCCGTTGCAGGTGACTATGTAGAAGATTTGGATCGCTACCGCTATGTTCACTACGACGATGGCGACCGGGGGCGCTACATCCATGTGCACATCCCGTACGACGGTGGATACGGTAACTACGAAGGGGGGCACGAACCCTTCCGTAATCCTCCGTACGATGCCACAGGGTTGTACGCGTATGTGCAAAGACCGAAAAATGACACTTGCCTGCGGATGATAGAACAATACTTTAACACTTGCAGCGATTTCAACGTAGACGGAAATCCGTTCAGGGCCAGCGAGTACGACATCAAGAAACCCTCTCTGTACCTGGAGTATGGGACGCCATATGCGGAGTTCAACTACGGAGCATCGACACGCCGGGAAAAGCAGTCGGCACGCTCGGCAGAACCAGACCCGCGTGTGTCCAAATTTCCGGGCCTAACGTACCTTCCAGCCTTAGAATCTCCCACTGAGCATAAAAATCCGAACGAATTTGTTAGAAAACAGCAAAAACTTGTCCCACCAGTTGGCAGTTTACCAGTAACGAGTCCTCGTACGGACGAAACAAAGCTTCGCCTTATCACGGAAGCTTCCGAGTCCACTTTCAGCACCACATCGGCATATCGTGGTAGTGCAACCCCTGCGTCAATCACGTTTACGTCACTTGCCGGGGCAAAACAATCCACCGAACAGCAGTTACAGCAATGTCGAGCAGAACTGGAGGAAACCCGACGAACATTAGACCGCAGCGTAGCATAGGGCGATCTCGATAAGAAATTTTTAAGTCAAAACACAGGTTTGAATGTGAACTAGAAAATGGAATGTTTGTGGAAAAGTTCGAACAAAAGAAAACGATTAATTTATGTTCATGTAGGTTGACAGTTTTGTCTGCAAGTTTCGAAAGTATTAATAGTAGAGTAGATGTATTTATTCCCTACCATGTACTTATTAAATAAACAATGACGATATTTGTGTTAATTTTTACGGCCGAAACGCACAAATCATAGTTTACATTAAAATTAAGTTTTAAAAATGTTCACCGGTACCAAAATTCGAATTTTTAACAACTAAACAAAAAAGCTTATCAAGACTGCAACAGGACTGCAACGACTTTAGCAAACGATACTAAATTGTTGCAAGTTCCTGTCATACTCCACTCACGATTATAATACTTAAAAAACTGAAAGATCATTTCTATTTCAACATTAGGACATGCTTCGTGGAAGTAAACTATCCATCCACCACCATTCATAATTAGCTACTCACGACATGCACGATTTTTTGAGGCACGATAATTACAAATAACCGCGTGTTTCTTCAATCAGCATTGATAAGAATCAAACTGTAAGGAATCATCCTTCATTTTATTCCGGTACAATATTTTGCATTGATTAAATTGTACTTCATTTAAGAGTTTTTTTATTGGTTAAATTGCATTTAATTTCCAATCAGATTCTGTAACTTATATAGCGCCTATCAAAAAAAATGGAATCCAGACGTCCTTATGCACTTCTAGGTCTTCAAAAGGTACTCTAACAGCATGTACTGGTAAACAAAAATAGACATTCGAGCGATAAGGGCTAGACATACGTAAAACACAACACGATAAATTGCACCTTCAACCCGTTAAATCAAAAACACCACGCGGCACCCGATATAGCCGAAAATCTTCAGTCCTTTCCCTTGAGAACGTGTTAACTTAATATTTAATATATGCACCTTCAAAGATATTTTTACTCATCTCGTCTTCTGCAGCGAATATTTCATTATTGTCCCTTTATATTGTATTTCATCGCATTGCCCAGTGCCAAACAAACGGTTATTGTTCAAAATACCGGTTAGGTGCAAGCGTGATGCTTACTTTTAATTCCATTCCATTAGCGCTATCGCTCAAATTACTGCTAATCTAAACGTTTTACACATTTTCGATTTCAAACTAAATACCCCATCATCTTCGCATGCCTGCTATTGGAATGCAAAAGAATGGAAAAGAAATTAGTCTGACTGATAGGTATGGTATGGTGTTTGGACCGGTTTTCGGTCCTTAGGTTTCAACCCTGAAAAATGTCATCACATTACACACTCTGCCTTTACTATACCATAAGAGTAGGTAACAGAAAGTCGATCCACGTTTTCCACACTAATACAACGCGATCAACTATCCGGGATGTAACCCTGACGCGGAAGACGCCCAAACGCCAGGTGAAAATTTTTCAAGGTAGACTAGACTGGAGAGTTTGTGCGATTTTTGCATATATAGGTAGTTATACGTATTATCAATTTTACGTCAGCCAATTTACAGTCAATTAAAAGTTCAACAGCGGACCAACAAATCCTGCAGAATCATTCCATCAATCTCGTTCTACCCACCAACCTAAACAATGCAACCTGATATGGTGACAGAAGCGAAACTGTTTCATAAACAAAACTTTTATTGTTCTAAACTATAGCACTAATCCGTTTCATACGTGTAGGTATAACCGGACCAAAAGTTTCATGGTCAATTGGGGAGTTTCTAGCTCGGCTAGAATTCTGATTTTTTGTGTGATTTAGTTTTTCGAAAACGACAGGAGGGCGAATGAACGGAGATTCTATTAGCATAATTTATGCTCCAGTAAATCGATGCAAAGTCGGTAAGCTTTGGTATGCATCGGGAGTTTTCGATTCAGATTATCGATTCCCTCCCTCATCAGGTTTTTAAAGATCAACCAATAAACTAGTTGCGGTGTTGTCCGAATGATTTGTGGTGTTATTTTCATATATCATTTTTCCACGTGAGCTTTACCGGTTCTACCGACGTGCCACGCGTTAGTTTTTATGGGTAGCTGTTTGCGTTTATTTTTTACTTTAGATTTGTATACCTACTTGATACTTTATCAAAATCCTATTTTTATAACGATATCCTCTTGATTTAATGAACTGCCGGTCGTGGACGCAGACGATTTTTGTGTAAAATAGATCCAATTGAACCCGCAAAAATATAATAGGGAAGAGCAAGGAAAGGTTGCTCAAATTGCACAAAGAATCTTCAAAATTATAGTAAGAATTAGATGCGGACTACGTCCATTGCGAGTCAATTTGGGGGAGGAATGTTTGTCCGACACGGCCTTCAAATACGACCACCAAAGGAAAATTGGTTGTTTTTGCAACGAGCGAGGCACTACAGCAAACGATGCTGAACTACCATAGGAAACCACAGTCGGTATATAAGCAACCCGCTTAAATTTATTTGGCTGGTAACCGGCTGGGTAATACGTACCATCGGTGCCTTGCGCACTGGGCATAAAATAGACCCCACAGTGGTTCACAGCCTCTTACCCAGCAAATCCTACCCCTACCTCCTCATGGTACCAGCCGGGATACGAGCAACGTCGATGAAGATCGGGTAACCAACCCCGGTGGCACTCAAGGTCGTATGCTGATAGGGGACGAGGGCTCCTTCGAGCTACGTTGGCCCTTCGGCGATACTGAGAAGCTGGTTGCGGGCTTGGCAAGCCTGAACCACTAGAAAATCAAACCAATGGACTCCGTAAGTAATAATAACTCTAACCGGAACAATTCGCAAAGACCCAGCTGACGAAAACGGACTAACGATTGGCAATTTTAGGAACATGAAACTGTCGGTCTCTAAATTACCTCGGAAGTACCCACGTGCTTTCTTAAGAAGTGAAGAGCCGCAAGTTCGACATCGTAGCACTGCAGGAGGTATGCTAGAAAGGAACGATGGTCATACCATCTACCAGGGCTGCAGCAATACACACGAACTGGGCACAGCTTTTATAGTGATGGGCGAGATGCAGAGGCGGTGGCCAATCAACCTCCGAATGTAGGGAATGTTAGCCAAATGACAAAAACGGGTGTAAAGTTTTCTAAAAAGCTGTAAATGCACAAAACGTAAACAAGATTGGAACACATAAAAATACGACACGTGTTTTTATGAATTGCTGTTGATAATAACTGTTTCATTTAGTTCATCATGATGAAAACGGCGATTTTTGATAAATTCCAACATGGCGACCAAATTCAAGATAGCCTCACAGCACAGATAATAAACAGTTTGCTCACTTTATAGCCGATATTGCAAAAATAAAAACAAAGAACAGAATACGGACACGTGGACAAAAGATATCTTGATGATACCACAATAGATCAACATACTGGTCGCAGTGGTAATGTCCATTCAAAAAAGGTTAATCAGTTTAAAATTGCTTGTACCGCCATCCGGGGTGAGATTGTGCCACGGGGGTGAGATTGTGCCAAAAACCAAAAATGTTTATTTGTGAAAATTTATTATATCTATAGAAAGTGGTGACCTAAATGATGATGAACATAACATATTTATTCATAACTTAGAATGGAACACAGATAATATTAGCAAACTATTTAGCCTAAACAGGGTTTCAAAGTTCGCGTTCAAAAATACTCGGAAATAACGCTTGTAAATAATGTCCCGCATAAACCAACCCAAACAAGAAATCGCATCAACTTGCTATTTTGAAGGTATATAAACTAATCATTTACAATGTATTGAAAGATTATTATGCGTTGGATAAGTTTTGATTACGAAAATAATATTTTTCGAAACTTTGTACTTTTCGAGCTTCACGGGGGTGAGATTGTGCCAAACCATAATGATCGATCCAATTTGTGGATTTCACATACACAACAAAAATACGTCAATATACAGCAGTACACTCACATTCATTACTATTGAGCACAAGGTTTTGACAGATTAGATTGCATCATCCATTTTGGAGCAAATAGCATCGTAGGTCTGCTAAATAATTTAAACTAATTTTTACTTTTTCTTTGAAATTTTCAGATGCTTTGAATACACACTCTAATATAAGACGAATATATTATACTGTCTATAAACTGCCAGTTTTAAGGATGGGGGAGGGGGTGGTATAGGCCATAAGTTCTTCGGCCGCGGGTTCTCGAACGAAGTAATGGTATCTTTGGTTAAATAATCAAATAGGTATGCCCCCCTTAGGACACACCCCTTCATATATCTCCCCCTTGTTACCCCTAGAAACGCTACTGGCTATATAAAGGCTGTTCATTGACTACGAGCTCAGTTTTAGTTATTTCAGACCTCCCCGGGTTATTTTCGTTCATACTTTTTGTATGATGCGTTGTTTTTGTCCGACCCCCTGCCTCTAATAATCCACTTAGTTCATGGACGGCTTCATATGAACTATTTTATACTGATATTTATGTGTATTGTTCATAAACATGCTAATGTTCATTGTTTATGTTTTTAGCTTAACTTTATGTTTGTGGCACAATGTCACCCCCTAGATGGGGTGAGATTGTGCCAAAGTTCATGCACTTCCAGTAAATTTAGGTTTCATTGTAACTAAACCATCTCTACGGTAGTTGTTAATTGAACAATACTACTAATATTGACAGGTTTGAAATCAACTTAGTTCCTAAATTGTATGTATACTGAGCTAAAGAACAAAACCATATGCTTTTTTGGCACAATCTCGCCCCGAATGACGGTACCTAAAGCTAGTAGGTACTCTTTTCAACGGCAAAAAAACCTATGCCTATGTGCCTATGTGTTACCCTTTTTTGAAACAAAAAAGGGTATCATATAGGCCAAAATTGACAATTTATGTTGTCATTTCTGTTATTTTCTTGCAGGATTATACATACTAATTCCGTATCTTGATTGATGAATATGCCAGACTAAATCCTGGAAGAGAATTTCATGGCTGCAATCTTGATATTGAAAACAGATATAAACGGATGACACTGTCATTGATTACAATCGACGAAAATGCTGGTATAAGCAGAGTTAAACCAGAATGAAAAGATTGTGAATTGTGATAGATTTAAGTCACAAGCAGCAAAACTGCGCTCGAAAGATGCTGCTAAAAGAATCAGTCTTTATTGTGTTTGCTGATTCATATTAGTATTATGGTTAAAAGCTTTAAAATTCAGAATGTCAAATAACCGCATCAATTATATATGAATAAATTACCGTACGTTCCATAAAGCAGAGCAGATACAGGTCATCTTCCGGCTTGTATGCGATATAGAACCAAGGTGATACCACAGACAACCAGACCGAAGTGTTGAAGAGAATCCGGCAAAAGGTATCCCAACACATTTCGAATATACGTTGTGCTCGCGGGAGCTCATAATTGAAAAAAAAAGTTTTGAACTACTTTATAGTGACAGTCAAGAATGCAAAGATTTTTTCCCTAAACTGAAATATTACTTGTGCAACTTTTTACAAGTTAAGAGGTTATATACAGTTAGGAGGCTAAAAAAGTGGATTTTTCTAGAATTTTTCTAGAAAAAACTCTTTAATTGATTAAAGTAAAAATTTGTATACATCTTACAGCAGCTTTTGGGTGTATTTTAACATATTTTGTTTTTGAAAAAAGTTATTTAAATAGCTGCTATAGTTAATCTCCTAGAACTCTTCTAAAATAATGAGTCTTGCGGTGAGCACGATATCTTTGGACTGAATCATCGCAAATCGAAAAACCAAAAAGGAATCGGTGATAAAATATATTATCCATAGATTGATCGAAGGATTTAGCAATCTAATCATTTTTGACGAAATGGCGGCTTGTTAAACATAAAAAATCGATTTTTGGGGCAAATTTTGCCCCTAAATCTATACCTATAAAGAAGGATTTCTGTCTGTCTGTCCGTATGTTCCTTATAGAATCGAAAACTACTGAACCAATCGGCATGAAAATATGCATGTAGAGGTTTTTTGGGGCCAGGAAAGGTTTTAGTGATGGTTAGAAACCCCTCCCCCCACTAAGAGGGGGGGCTCCCATACAAATGAAACACAAATTTCTGCATAATTCGACAACAAGCATAATTTAAACAAGCAAATAGAACAAAATTTGGCATGTGAGTATTTTCGGTGACAAGAATTTATTCTATGGTCAATTGAGACCCCTCCCCTCTTTATAAGGGGAATTATAACTCCTCTCCTCTTTAAAAGGGGGGGCTTCCATACAAATTTCCTCATAACTCGAGAACTAATCGAGCAAATGGAACCAAATTTGGCATGTGAAGGTTTTCGAGGGCAAGAATATTTTCTATAGTAAATTAGGATCCCTCCCCACTTTAAGAGGGGGGGCTCCTGTACCAAAGAAACACAATTTTCCTCATAACTCGAGAAGTAATTAAGCAAATGGAACCAAATTTGGCATGTGGGTGTTTTTGGAGACAACAATTTTTTCTATGATAAATTGGGACCCCTCCCCGTTTTAGGAGGGGGGGATCCTATACACATGAAATACAAATTTCCTCATAACTGAAGAACTAATCAAGCAAATGGAACAAAATTTGGCATGTGAAAGTTTTCGAGGGCAAGAATGTTTTCTATGGTAAATAAGGACCCCTCCCTACTTTAAGAGGGGGGGGGGGGGCTCCTATACAAACGAAATACAAAATTCCGCATAACTCGAGAACTAATCAAGCAAATGGAACAAAATTTAGCACGTGGGTGTATTTGGAGACAAAATTTTTTTCTATGATGAATTGGGACCCCTCCCCACTTTAGGAAGGGGGGCTCCTATACAAATGAAATGCAAATTTCCTCATAACTCGAGAATTAATCAAGCAAATGGAACCAAATTCGGCATGTGAAAGTTTTCTAGGGCATGAATATTTTCTATGGTGAATTAGAACCCCTCCCTACTTTAAAAGGAGGGGCTCCTATACAAACGAAATACAAATTTCCTCATAATTCGAGAACTAATCGAGCAAATGGAACCAAATTTGACACTTGGGTGTTTTTGGAGACAAAATTTTTTTCTATGATGAACTGGGACCCCTCCTCACTTTAGGAGGGGGGGCTCCTATACAAATGAAATACAAATTTCCTCATAACTCGAGAGCTAATCAAGCAAATGAAACCAAATTCGGCATGTGAAAGTTTTCTAGGGCATGAATATTTTCTATGGTGAATTAGAACCCCTCCCTACTTTAAAAGGAGGGGCTCCTATACAAACGAAATACGAATTTCCTCATAATTCGAGAACTAATCAAACAAATGGAACCAAATTTGACACGTGGGTGTTTTTAGAGACAAAATTTTTTTCTATGATGAACTGGGACCCCTACCCAGTTTAGAAGGGGGGGCTCCGATACAAATGAAATACAAATTTCCTCATAACTCGAGAACTAATCAAGCAAATGGAACCAAATTTGGCACGTGGGTGTTTTTGGAGACAAAAATTTTTTCTATGATGAATTGGGACCCCTACCCAGTTTAGGAGGGGGGGCTCCGATACAAATGAAATACAAATTTCCTCATAACTCGAGAACTAATCAAGCAAATAGAACCAAATTTGGCATGTGGAGGTTTTTGGAGGTAAAAATATTTTCTATGGTGAATTAGGACCCCTCTCCGCTTTAAGCGAGTGGGCTTCTACACAAATGAAACACAAATTTCCTCATAATTCGAGAACTAATCAAGCAAATGGAACCAAATTTGGCATGTGGGAGTTTTAGATGGCAGAAATTTTGTCTATGGTGAATTACGACCCCTTCCCCTTTTAAGAGGGGAGCTCCCATACAAATGAAATTCAAATTTCCTTATAACTTGAGAACTAATCAAGCAAATGGAACCAAATTTGGCATGTGGGAGATTTTGGAGTCTTGAATTTATTTTACGATAGTTAGAGACCTCTCACCCCTGTGGTAGGGGGATATTGACTCTCATACAAATAAAACAGAAATTTTTACGAAACTCAAAAACTAATCGAACTCGAGAAATTCGAGACTTCCATAAAACATTAGTCAATACAAGACCACAAAAATTATCTATAGTAACACTAGATCATTCAGGACGAGACGGTCGCGAGTGTTGCCGCTGACCCGCCGTCGGAAGCGCCCCCAGTGGGCTTGCAAAACTCGAGATTGTGACAAAGATCATCCGAGATTCATGATTTATGTACAACACAGGTTAATTTGTGGCAATACGAAGTTTGTCGGGTTAGCTAGTTGTCCATAAAATAAAAAAAATATCAATCGGTAAGGAAAAACTTTCGATTAATCTGTAGAATATATCCTTAGAATACTTCTGTCAAAATTTGAAGTGATTCGGTTCAGCCGTTTTCGAGAAATCTTGCTCACCAACTTTTAAAACACGGTTTTGAGAAACGCGCGTTCAAAGTTTCGCGTTTCTTCTGCAATCGCTCTGACACGTCTTTACAAATATGCGTTTAACTTCGTTAATATTTGCCGGATTGGTATGAAATTTTCTGTGTGCATACTTAAATATATATGCACTACGAAAATGATATAAACAGAAAATCGAATTTTCGAAAATTCTAACTGTATATAACCCCTTAAATAAATAACAAAAACATACACTGAAGTCGCTTTTTACGCGGTTTGTTTTTTACGCGTCTATGTTTACGCGAATTTCGGAATTTACACGGTTTTTTACGCGAATTTTGGAATTCACGCGGTTTTTTTACGCGGAACATATCCTTCGCGTAAAAAGCGACTTGAGCGTAATTTACAAAAAATCGCTTGAAATCGATATCATCTGAATAATATGCATGTACGTTATAAATGAATCAAATTGCAGTGTATACATAAGGGGCGTTCCCAGCAAATATTTGTAGAGGAGTGGGGCTTCTCAAAAAAAATCTGACATAACCAAACTTTAATAAGTTAATTTAAAAAATTGGGATCTACTGTTAATCGAAAGCTTTTTCAGTCGAAATTGAGAATAAATAAATAAATAAATCAACAACACATAAACAAACATTTAAATTTTAATTTGCGGGTACGGTTTACTGTTGGGCTTGGACTTGCCCTTAGACTAGGGTTTGCCTTAGTTTTGGCTTGGGCTTCAGATCTGGCGTTACTTGATTTGAGCCTCACCTTGGATCTGAAGTTCAGCTTAAATATGGATTTAGTTTTGGACTTAGACTTAGACGTAGACTTAACCTTGGTTATGCGGTTAATGGTCGATCTCCATCCGTTCAGCCAGGCGCATAATATAGCAAAATCAAATGTGTCGCTTATACGAATGTCTTCCCAGCAACAACATCTAGGCACATTACCTCTGATGGGGGTCCAACTTAGATTAAGGAAAAACAACTACTGAAGAGATGAGACTATAACGTAGACCTTGTTCGATGAATTCCAAATTCAGAACATTCCATTCTTGTCGAAATGTCACCTATATGAGATAATTATTTATTCACATCAACGCTTGCTACATTTGCATGCGTCTGTCTCGAAACAGATGTCGATTAAAAATTTAAAAAAACCATTTTTGAAAGTAGCTTGACGAAATAAAACACTGTCTTTGCAGAAATTGTAGATTAATGATGGGTCTGTTTCCAAAAAAAGTGTATAGAGATCGAATCATGTAAACTCAATTTTCCCAAAAAGAACATTTTTTATATTTTTATTGTTCAAGAACTTAAAGTTCAGGTAATTTGAAAACTTTTGTGGTATTTCTCGTCTGGGTGTTTGAAAACCAACAATATTTGAAAGTATCTACTGCAACATTGTAATTTTTTAATGATCAAATTTTTCAAATAATTCAAATTTTGTATAGATCAGATACTTTTGTATTTGTTTTAGAGTAAATAATATTTGCATAAAGACATCTTATGTACAACTCTTTCTTAGAAGTCCTGAAGAAGTCCAAACATGGATCGAAACGTTGGTGTGAATAGATACAAATACGTCCAGTAAAATTCCTTGACTGTATAGCCAAAATACCAAGCAGTTGATGTAAAACACCAGTCGACAAAGGACAAATGATCAACATAAACTTTTAAGTTCCTCGTTGCAACAAATTTTTATGGAGCAATCTTGATGACGCCGGTTTTGGATATGTGTACATACTTACAACAAATTAATTCTCTCACAAATTATATCTCTATTTGTTACTTACAACAACCTATAATACATTTAAGATATCCGTTTGGACTAGTCGATAACTATTTAAGATATCTACAAACTAGATCGATTTGTAACAAAACTAGATATATTCCTGAAGTGTTCGACGCGAGTTTGTTATAAATAATTTCACCCACTACCGAAACAAAATTAATACGTTACTTTGTTTTGCCTTTCCCCTATTTTTAGCATGATATATCCTGGCCAATGTCCGAACAATTTTTATTACCTTTCATTTTTTAGCTAACAGTCTCCTTGCTGAGTTTGGATGGTAGTAAAAAACCGGAAGAAATATGGGTGTCGTAATCGAGAGTATTAAAATATCAATAATACTAAGATTTTCGGTCTTTAATAAGAGCAAAATTAAATCACACAGTTTCGGAACACAAACAAGTCGGATTGCAAAAAGTAAAGTGAAAATTTCATTTACTGCTGCAACTTTCTCACATACTCAAGCGCTCGCAAAATGGCCTCTGGGATTGGTGGAGGGGTGGGCAGATGGGCACCTTGTGGAACGAATCCGTTCTCATCGGCGGTGTAATCGACGCGGTATTTCACGCCGTCAGTGCCAACGTATTCGTAGAAACCCTTGGCACGGAGCAGCTCATTGTCAGTATCGCGATTTTCGATACGTCCAGATTCGGCGATCTGAGATTCCTGCTCGGTCAGATACCGGTAGAAGTAACCATCCTGATTGTACTGCTTAACTTGCTCCTTGATGCGATCCCATCCCAAGCCGCTGCCCGAGGAGGATTTGCTGGGCGAGAGTGATCCACTGCTTGATCCCAGCTTGGGAGCTACTAAACCGGATCCTAGTCCTGCTACTGAGAGAGTTTTTCAATGATTATGCTCCGGAAAACACATTTTAAATAAACTTACCATTAACAGATCCAGATCCAGCTCCTAACCGAGAGCCCACTCCTGAACCTGTGGCTAATTAAAAACTAGTCAAATGAATTGTTTAGGTACAATTTGCTTAACTTACCTGATACTTTTCCGGCTCCCGAACCAGCTCCTTTTCCTGCTCCTGATCCACCACCAAATCCGGATCCCTTTCCTGCACCTGATCCGAATCCAGAACCTAGGGAAGAGAGATCTGTATATTTTTTTGTCATTGAATTTATTGTGGCTACTCGAATTACCACTGCCGACTCCTCCACCGGATCCAGCTCCACCGCGACCACCGCTACCACCGACACGTCCTCCTTGGCCGCCGAAGCCTCCAGCTCCTCCTTGTCCACCCACACCATATTTGCTATCTCTGCATTTCAATTTTTTATACACTTCAGTACACAAACTAAAAATTCGAATGATTGCAGATTACTCACACGTAAGGAACATATTTGCCGCTATATTGTCCTGATCCATCAGGACGATATGCTCCACTGTTATCTGGCCGATACTTTCCATCATTCCATTTGCCTTGGTAGAGCTCCGGGTAATAACGCCCGTCGCTCCCTCGCAGCTCTTGCCCCTGGGCGAGCGCACAACCCAAAACCGCCAACTGTAATACACACAATTTCGCTTTGCATAAGTATCACATCCTGCCATATATCCTTCACAATCACAAATTGACACTTCAATGTTCGAATATTACTTCACTAAATTATTAACTTTTTAACTGATTTTTTTTCCTCCTGGTTTATTACATTCACTATCGATACTCACCAAAATTACAAATTTCATCGTTTTGTTAGTTGATATCGTTAGCAGTACAAACTAGAATATTCGATCTCTGCCGAAAGCTTGATCCAAGCTCCACCAAGGCAGAACTAAATGCAGTATCCTCTCAACTACGTAACGGCTTTTATAGTGCGACATTAGAACACTGTAATCGCGAGCTCCTTCCTTTCCGTTCGGAAAGTCTTCGGCATGGATCGTCGCTTCTTCCTGCTCATCCTATGCACAAACAACCCGAAAAAAACTTGTTTAGCCCCGTCGCACGTTCAATGCTAAAACATCACGCGAGAAGGTTCACGCGGCTAAACAGTGGAGTGACAACTTTCAGCTTGAATGCGGATGATATAATTTAGAGAGAAAAAAACATACTGATCTGCTTCTAGATCCCATTCGGCTTAACCCCATCGTCACCCGTGGCAAGCATTCTATGCCTACCAATAAAACCGAAGTATGGACTAACGAAGCGGCTTCTTCGGTTCATTTTTCTTATTTATTTCCAAATGGTAATTTTTGAATTTTGCATATTATCAGAAGTCTTGCTCTAGAAGTTCGTGACAAAACATGGCAAAAATTAGGATGACAAGAAAAACTAATCAATTAAATGAAACTGTTGAAAAGCCTATTGGCAATGTAAATAAGACTGTCAGAGTCAGATATGAGCGATCATCAATTTCGTTGGTTTTTGAAATCATTTTAGAAATTGGGATGACGCTTTTTTGGTATTTTCGTGGCATCGATCTGAGAGGCCACATCTAAATCATTTTAAGTCCGTGCTGTCCGTGGGCGGCAATTTGGCGATCTTCGGAATAGATTAGGTTTGTGAATAACTTAAAACCTTGGACTGAAAGCTGTAGTGAAACCATCGAATAAATCGTTTTCCAAGAGCTGTGAACTTTAATATTTTTAACCATTGTATTCCGTTATTTACATTGATTCAAAACTTGATAATAAAAGCAACTTTGAGGTTACTCATAAATTATTGCTTAACTCTTCGCAACAAATACAATTTTCCATTCATGATTCATTCATAGAGCCAGTCTAGAAAGGGTATTGCCTCTGCGTAAAATATTTCTCGAAAGCAGCATCCCACATTGAGCACATAAAGTTCTAAATACAAGGATTAACTTTCGTCATCGGGTACCAATTGTCTACTCTACATTGTTTGCAGGATGCTCATCTTTTTTCGTCGCTTTGTCGTTTGTATTGGGTCAAAGCCACCTCGCCCTCGACGGGCGATGAAAACCTGTTCCTTCTGAGCAGTCAAACCTGATCTCATTTCAATCATCATAAATGATGCTGACCATCAACACACAGATGCTGTCATTCGTCAAAAATTAAATCGAAATGCGATACATCCGATACGGATACACGATGGGTGGCTGGTGTGACGGATAGGAGTGGGTGTTTGAGGACGAGCTTAACAACGCCTGCTGGTCTGAAGAGCAAATATTCGCTTGGGGCATAAATTTTAGGATAGCTCAGACTCGCCCAACCAGTATTATTTAGCTTCGAAGTCCCCAACACGATGTTAGTCTATGTGTTACAGTAAAGTTCGACATCGGAATATTCAAAAGGTAGGTAGGCGAAGCAAAAACTGAGTGGCGGGATAAGACCGGCGACCATCGGTCTAAATAGAATAAATTTTAAACTGGTAATTTTGGACCACTCTACCGAAACTCTACAGGCAGTGCATAGTAACAAACTATCAAAATAATCATAAAAAAAATCTTATTTTTTCGCGAATCAGACGATGGCACGATTCAGCTCGTGACGATCTAATTCATTTCTGAATAGAAAATCACATTCTGGTGCCACCGCAGCGAGCGCAGCGATAACGTTTCCATTGACTGAATTGTTTTCCTTGGGAAAAATGCGGATTAAGGAAGGCGACGTTGATAATAGTGTGCAAAAAAGGCTATAAAATGAAAATCATCAGTCTGGGGTAGGACCGTTCATTTTGGGCATAGCACAAATTGCGCCATTCATCGGGTGCGCAGAATGATTATTAATTTTTCGAACAATCATTCTTCGCCTTTCAATGAACATATTTCCATTGCCCATTTGAAATCCTTTGAAAAATATTATAATTATTACAATTTATTTTAAAGCACGATAAAAATATGAAAACTGTAAAATTAAATGTTAAAAAAATAGTAGGTTGGACTGAAGCAATATAGCCACGTACAAATTGTCGTAATTATTAAATTAGAAGATATATGTGGATGAGTTTCCAAATGTGGTGAAAAAATATTGAAAAATACAAAAAATACGGTACTAAAAATGATACAGACAATCTAGGGGTTAAAATATTCTCTCATAAAACCGGAATTCAATTATTAAAAGAGACGAAAATTTACTTCTAATTCTACTTTGCTAGTAGAGTAAACTAAACCCAGCCAACGTTTTCGTACGTATATCAAAGTAACAAATAAGAAATATGTACCGATATATATCTAAAAAATTGCATTAGTTGCACCAGCATATGCGTACTACTTTGGAGGCGATATACGTACTGCAGATTATGTGTAAACAATTCACATTCGTTAGTACATATTTGTATACGATGAGATTCGACTTAACATGATTAGCGCCATAATGCTATGCAACTCTATGATGAAATTAATTATTTTAATCCAAAACATCCCGATCAGATGATTGTAACAACAATATTAAAGAATTGTAGCTCAAGTTGATACTTCTATCAAACTTTGTTATAAATGTGATAGAAAAACTTACGACACACAAAATGTTCTACCAAGATTCTATCTCGTTACTTATAACATGCTTTATTACAATTTGGTTACAGCAGGACAAAATACTGATTTTTGTAACTCATTTTGATATAAACTAGATCAAATTATATCATAACTTGATATATTTGTGATATGCCTAGAGCAAATTTTGTTACAATTTTTGTTATTTTAACTACTAATGAGACCAAGTTTATAACAAAACAGAAAGAAGATTTTGTTAGAAAAAACTTGTTGTTTAGAACTTATCCTGTTATAAATTTGATATTTTTATTTGATCGGGATGTTTTGTAAAGTGGATTAATTTTAAAATAAGGGACTAAATTTGAAATCATTGCTTATAAACTGAGAATTGATCATAAAAAATAAAAGTATTTCAAGTTTATTTTAGAACATAAAGGTTGTTACGATAAAATTTGGTAAACGTAAATTGATTAAAGTAATGAGGCTCTGTAGGTGTTCTTGGGCACCACCTGAACCTTGTTGGCGGTAATCCATGGCTTTTGTTCCGTAAGGACAGAATGCCAAATCCAACCAAAACAGCACGGAACAAACGTGTCAGGAAAGGCAGCGACTGCTTTTGCAGATACTCCTTCCCATATATTTTCTGCTTGACAAGACAGTCCCAATTGTAACGAAAATGTCGCTTTTGAAGTACATGTGCAGACAGCTTGTCAAACCAGACATTTCTTAGCGAACTTTAACAGTTTCATATGCTTGAACATATCTGCCACCTTTTTGTTCTTCTATTTGGCTTATGAAACTTCTGTCCAAAACGCTGCTTGTAAGTAGTATTTGAAGGATATAAATATTTGGTTGAATCCAATCTCGACTTTTGTTCTTGCTCTTTCATCATTTGATATTAGTTTTTGTTTTTCCGTCTTTGATCTTTCATTTTTCATGTTTTGGTTGGTTCGTCTATTGTTTTTAGTTTTACTCTGTTCTCTGTCACCTTTTCCTGTCGCCATCTTATCGTTTATCGTTGTCTAAAACAACTAACATGTATTAGTTGTTTCTCGTTTATTTAATGTCTACCTTTCTGGCATCTTTACATCATCGTCTTGTCTTTTTGTCTCGTTTAGCGATTTGTTGTCATTTGTGCCGTTTCTCTTGATGGCGCCTTTTTGTTGCCATTTTCACGTATCTTGTGAAAAAGGCTTATGTGCAAATAAGAGATTCTCTTCGTGTCTCCTCTTTTACGCCTATCACATCGAAATAATGCATTCGAATGCAATTTTTCTTAATCACTAGCTAGCTAATAATGCCAGCAACCGTTTTATGCAAAATTATTCCAATCAAGTACATTTGCATCGCCATGATAAGCGGAAGAGAGAAGATACGAAGGGAATCTTTCATTTACAGATAAGCCCTTTTCGCATGTTGCTCTAAAATTGAATTCTTTTTTGCCATTTTTTATCGTTGGTTTGCTTTTTTCATTTTCTCTTCATCGAGTGTATCCCATTAGGCACACGGACGGTAGGCATACAAACGTTAGACATAATGGACATTAGGCATAATGAACGTTAAGCTTAATGGACAACCGGCATAATGGACAACCGGCATAATGGACGATAGGTATAACGGATGATAGACATAATGGACGCTAGGTATAATGGGCGGCAGGTATAATGGACAATAGACATAATGGGCGGTAGGCATAATGGACGTTAGGCATAATGGACGTTAGGTACAGTGGATGACAGGCATAATGGAAAATTGGTATAATGTGCCGAAAGCATAATGTATGGTAGGCATAATGGAAGTTACCCAAGCAACAATGTATGTTTTATTATACTTTTATGGCAGTTTCCAAGACCAATTTTGGTTTTAAATGCCATGACAAGAGTGTAATAAAACTCAAATTGTAACTTTGGTAGGCAACCTACTGTTGGCTTGCAACAGTTTCAATCGACTTAGTTTAAAAAAGCATTAATTATGTGGTGAATCGGATTACCTACGAATCAATGGCCGAATCACGCATAACCTAAACTCAATTGGATGGAATATTAAATGATAAATGGTATAGCAGATCTAATAGAATCACAATAGCCGAGTGTTCGACCTACGCAAATGTTGGATATATACTGCCTTTACTCGCTGTCGCTCGGTCGGACTCAACTAAGGAATACCCCTACTATTCAGTAAACCTAGAAAAATGCATGCACCACAATAGAGGTGATTTCTTCGGGAGACTCATCAATCATATATGCTTTACTATTTGCACTACAAATAAATACGGCGCCAGAATAAAATGCTTTTTTTCTTTTATCATTTGATATTGACCAAACTCGTGATTTTAGTCATGACCTTGAAATGCGGTCAGGCATGTATTAATATTTTTTTTGAAATGATGATTCTACAATTGATGAAGGCCTCTATGGTTTAAAGGTACACGGGTACCAGCGAGCCACACGCCCTGGCAGGTGTTGTAGGTTCAAATCCGGTTATAATCTCTGATTATAGCTTGGTTCGACCCATGCACCTTCCAGCATTGGACAAAAGATAAGAGTCACAACGACAACTTGTTAAGCGTAGCTACCTATTACCCCCCCCCCCTCCTTTCCACTCTTTCCCCTCCATACCCAAAAAATGCTTCATTACTTTCCCTTACCGTCCCTTCATCAATTGTAGAATCATCGTTTCAAAAAAAATATCATTTGATAGTTTTCTCAAACATACGTTAATATCTTTTAATTATTTTGATAATAGCTTAACCAGTTTAACTTTGACCGTAAAAACATTATTTTTATCATTTTTTATCATTCATTATTTGAGAAAATACTTTTCGGCGAGATCTAGCCAAAATTTGGCTTTTCGAGATTCTGCCAAATACAAATTTGGTCTTCGGCGAGCTGTTGAAATCCGGCCATTTGTATTTAGGCTATTTGTTATTCGGCCGGTATCAGCCCGGCGAGTGAATGCGAGGGCTAGGCAAAACTAGCAAGAATCGGTAAACCTAGGAAAGCGAATAAACCCGGACCGATGTGGGTTTTACGGGGGAGGGCTGTCCTCCACAGTAGAGATGGTCGGGTAGCGGAAAATTTGCCCGAAACCCGCACCCGTACCCGTACCCGCCGGGTTCGGGTCGGGTTCGGGTATTGAAAAAAAATAATTTGCGGGTTCGGGTCGGGTACGGGTTCTTAATTTTTGTTTTTGAAACCGGGTATGGGTCGGGTCGGGTATCTCTATTGACGACATTTAACACTAAAGATGGTCGGGTACCCGGGCCCGTCCCGTACCCGTCGGGTTGCGGTCGGGTTTGGGTATCAAAAATAATAAACTTGCGGGTTCGGGTCGGGTACGGGTTTTCAATTTTTTCCTTGATCGGGTACGGGTCGGGTTCGGGTATTCAAATATTCATACCCGACCATCTCTACTCCACAGTGGCCGGCACTTTCAACGGCGGGTCGCACTGGCAACATTCGCGGGCTGGGGCCGTCTCGCCCTGAATCATCTCTGAAAAGTCATTAAACATTTGGGTTATTCCACGGGAAATTTACAGTCAAATTTTTTTTTCTCTTCGGAATATTTTTTTACATTCTTTGTTCAAAAAAAATCGACACGTATTTTTGTATTTCGATGTTACTGTTGGAATTCGCAAGATATGATTTTTTAAAGTATTGTAATCCGAAAAAATCACTATTTTTTAAATACTGATTGTAAACATAGTTTGTAATATCAAAAAATGACTTTCTACCAGTTGTGTTCACTATTCCACAAGCTTTCAAAATTGGTATACCATACCTCCTCTCGATTGTTTTTCAATAGTTAAATAGTGCATTTTTATAAACAATTGCAATTTTTTCAAAGTTGGAACTTTTTTTTCTCGATTTTTTTTACTTTAAAATATTTGTTCATCTTTCTCGAAGAAATACGCAAAATTTGGAAATGGAGAAATGAAAACTCTAGAAGCTATGAATTTTTATATCGATGCGCGCACGTTAATGCAAACGAGCGGACGAACGCGCGTGCTTCAACGACACGTTACACTTAATAGCATCAAAGGCGGCCTCGTTATGAAGCTGCCCGTGGTTTAGAACATCGATTGAGCATCACCGCTCGCTTCACATTAACACACGCGCTGAGTCTTTTTTCAACGTCTTTTCATCATATTTTTATCGTCTCTTGTTTTTTCATCGTTTCGCCGTTTTTTCTTTTGTTGTCTTTTTATATTTTTTTTTTGCCATTTCATCGTCGTCCTCTTAGTTGTCAAGACAACAACAATTTAATCATTTTACTGCCTTTCCATCGTTCTTTTGATGCCTTTCTGTCGTATATGCGTCATCTAGTCATCTTCTTTTTTCCATAATCTTCAGTTAGCAGTTGTTGTCTTTTTAATGCTTTCAAACGTCGTTTAATTAAACTTACGATAGTTTTGTCTTTTTACCTTTGTTATACAATATAACAAAGGTTTAGGAATTGGTCGAAAAACACGAAGTCGATCTGAGGCCCGGAGGGCCGTGTCACATATACCAATCGATCAGGTTCGACGAATGAGCAATGTCTGTGTGTGTGTGTGTGTGTGTGTGTGTGTGTGTGTGTGTGTGTGTGTGTGTGTGTGTGTGTGTGTGTGTGTGTGTGTGTGTGTGTGTGTGTGTGTGTGTGTGTGTGTGTGTGTGTGTGTGTGTGTGTGTGTGTGTGTGTGTGTGTGTGTGTGTGTGTGTGTGTGTGTGTGTGTGTGTGTGTGTGTGTGTGTGTGTGTGTGTGTGTGTGTGTGTGTGTGTGTGTGTGTGTGTGTGTGTGTGTGTGTGTGTGTGTGTGTGTGTGTGTGTGTGTGTGTATGTGTGTATGTGTGTGCGCTTCAATTTTCAATCGCCTATTTCTCGGAGATGGCTGAACCGATTCGTCTGCTATAACTTTTGTTTGAAAGGTATTTTTACCTAGTATATCACTATTAAATGGTTTCGTGGTCTGACTTTTAGTTTGAAAGTTATAAGCAAAAATGTGAAAATTACGTGACACGATTTTCTCCGGAACCACATAACCGATTTCATCGATCTTAATACCAAATAAAAGCTCTTACTATTGCTAAACTTCACACCAATTTTTATTGAAAACAAACAAGTGATTTAAAAGTTATGCTTAAAAAACCAGTTTGACAAGGTTCAAATGATCGCCTGTTTCTCAGAGATGGCCAAACCGATTTACGTGCTATTAGTTTCATTTGGCAGGTAATATAGCCGGATAGATCACTATTGAATGGTTTTTTGATTGGATGTTTAATTTGAAAGTTATGAGTAATTCAATACACCACACCAATATTAACAATAATTTATAATGATTTTAACCAAGAAAAATAACCTAATTTCAATTATTTTAATATCAAACGAGAGGTTTTCACACTACGAATATATATGCAAAATTTCATAAGAATTGGTTTTACCGGTCAAAAGATATTAACCCTCGAACACTCGCGCCAACTTTTATAACACAGTTACTCGCGCGCACAATAGCCCAAAACCAAAGAAAACGTGCGCACTAGAGTTTTGACTAGGAAAACTTGGTTTTAAGTTTATCGAACCTTTGGAAGAGTTTCTTGAAATTGAAAGCTCTATCGTCTGGTAGAATTTGAATTTTGATTAATCCCCCTAAAAGTGAAATAAAAAAATTATTTTCCTTCAGTTTCAATATAACACATTGATGTGTTCTGCAAAGTTTAGAGCATATTATTACAAGAAATTTTGCTGAAGACAGTAACCTTCTATCTCTTCAACGAAGAGATCTTATTTATTGTATATGAATTTGAAAAATCAGTTTTTCTATTTTAGCTCTTTTTGTAGTTGTTGTATGACTTTTTCATGTATTACAAAGTTGTATAAATAATGAAAATACACAACTTTGCTGAACATAGTATAGGGTATTGTCGTTATCGTCGGGCCACTGTTATGGTCGGACCATCTCGATTTTACAGTTCTAGTAACTCATGATATCTATGATACTACCATTGTAAAACTTCTTACTGTGATAGCTAACTTTTCACAATATTGTGAGTTTCAATTGTGTATTCAAAACTCTCGTACTGAATTCAGTAACTAAATCTTACAAAAAAAGTTTTCCAGGCGCAATGAACTTTTCTTCAAGAAATGATTCATAAAATGCAATTATCGAGATTAATTTTGAAAATGTATGAAGTGTGTTGTGCTGCACACGAAGACCATAGAAAAATCCCCTTCAGTAAGGTTTTGGGAAGGTTAAGGTGAAATACTAGAAAAGCGCTATTTGTAAAGGTCGGGCCACTTGAGTAATCATGCTTAGGCCACCATAATTTTAAGCGCAGAAGCGCAATAATCGCTAGAGAATGTCAGTCACGTAAAATGTGATGGAATAAAGCAAAATTAATACGATAAAAACCTAGACTTTTGTTGATTTTTTCATTATAGTTGTACACTTCGGAAAAGGCGATTGTAACAATATTGATTTTACAAGATCGCCGAAATTTCGCAAAAATGCAATTAAAAATAGGATTGGCGAATAAGGTAAATGCTTATTTTATTTTGTAAGAACAACAAGTGATAGTGTCCAGTATATACATTACATTATTAGTAAAAATAGGATATTTGTACCTATATGAGCCGTTGTTCACGGAATTCATTCTTTCTATGTCTCTATATAGAATTTCAATACATAAGACATTAGTTATAAGATTTTCTGCGGTGGCCAAACCTGTACAACATGGCCCGACTATGACAACATTTTTTGTCTTTACGTAAATGTCTATAACTTTTTTATTTTTCACGTAATCAGTTCAAAACTTTCCATAAATATACCTTATTCTTAGACCTTTGCAACGATGTATTTTGATTTCCAAAATTCTTTTTGAAACGAAATTTATGGGCGAATTCCAAAACGTGGCCCAACCACGACGACACTCCCCTACCTCTATGTTTCCTTGTTTACGAACTGTAGAACTTTGATTATAAAAAATACCCTGATTTTGACCCCGAATTACTCGACTACCAACAGACGGATACATTTTAAACATTTTACATTTGCTGGTAGTTTTGCTGCACACAGACACCATTTTTCCATATGAAGAAACGAAAGAAAATTCCAGTTGGGGCCAATTGCGGTACACCTCACATGCTACTTGCTTCGTTTCTGTGATGTCGGTTTATGCTAATCTATTTTCCTAACAATTTAAAGTAATAATGCATTGAATAATTCTGACATTTTGCTCATAACAAGTTTATTGAAGAATATACGTTAGTATATACGTAATATACGATTTGTAACTATATAACAATATGGCATTCAAAAACCTACATATGGTGTACAAAATACAACAACGTGAGTAACCGCAGGTTAATAAAAATTGATGAAATTTATTCGAGAAAACTTTATTGTTGTGAATCAAATAGAATGGCAATACAGGAAATTATGCATAGTTCAAAAACCTATAAACTAGACCTTTACTACGCAATGTATATGTTAAAGAATAATATTTCATCTTACAACTTACTTTTACTTGCACTTACCCTCATTAGTAACAACTTACACAACAATTTCATGAGAAAAGGAACTATCAAAATTTATAAGTGCTTCTATTTGGTTCAAATTTTGTAAACTTATTCAATTTCCAAACATTTCATGTAAACCAAACGTGTCGATTTCTATCTCAAATAGCAAGTAAGACCGTATAACAAAGGTTCCTTTCACCACTAGGTGGATTAAATCAGGTTTTTTGGTGCTGTTTTGGAATTTTTTCCTTGCCTTTTCATTGTTTTTTCATGTTATATCCATCACTTGTTAATCTGCTTGGTATCCTTTCGCCGTCTCTTTATTGTCTGTCTTCATATTTTAGAACTGTCGAAATTACGGATCATGGTAACTCCCTTTATTTCTCCATTTTAGTTGCTAACAATGGTATTTTAAAAGTTTTTTCAATAAGAAAACCGGTTGATTATGTTGTAAAGCGCAAACATTAATGAGTGACAAAAGTTTAAAAGTTGGTAGGTTCTTCGTCAGCATTCTAGCATCAATCTGAATACGGTGGAAGGTCCTTAGAATTACGTCATGGTAGCTGTCGTCGTAAAGCACTTGTTTGTTTTGAAATCAAACATACAAGTCACGTCCCACTTTACATGAGTATGATTAATTTCAAACATTTTTGATTGTTCAGTTTTTCGCAGGTGCTTTTACTCCGTTTGCATTCGGCTTAACTCGTCCAGAAAAAACAAGTGAGTGTTTCTTAAATAAAGACTTAAAACATCAAAGTATAGACTAAACATAAGCAAACAATTTGTAGTCGAAGAAAAATTGTTGCTGAGTGATACAATAATTGTCTCCAGTACTTCTTTGTGCACTATTTAATCACTCATTTTCAGACTACATGTGGCGATCTTACTCCGTGTCACCCCTAGAGAACGAGCTGTTTTGCATTTTTCATTCGAATACTAAACAGATGATTCGAATGGCGTTTAAAAACGCATGAAAAATCGAAGCCTGTCGGTTCGAGATCGCATTCTTTTCCAGCGAATTTGCATAAGTATTTGTGGATGAATTGATTCGGTCGGATTTTAGATCGTCCGGACCGGGCAAGTTTGCGCTGCCTGCGGCACATGGCCGGCAGAGAATCTAGTTTAGAGTGGCGAAATTTAAAATTAAAATTTTCAAGATTCACTTTCATCACGAACCTTCAACCCGGAAGATAACGCAAAACTCGTTTCTCTAAGGTGACTGAGTATTCCAATTTCCAACCGTTCTGAACAGTCGCCATCCAGCCAGCAGCGAAGACAATCGACGGCGTCTAACGAACCGGGAGGGGACATAATACCATATTTTATGGTCCAAGGGCACAGCATTAGAATAGCTATGAATGCAAATTGTGGAGTTCATACATATGAATGAAAAATGTAGAGTTTTCACACAAAAGAAAGCAGGTTTGTACCTCATTAGTACAAACGGATAATACTTAACTTGATTGTAACTTTGAATTCAGGTTTTATTTTACAGAAATATATGTCTTTTAACAAAGGCACAATATTGTGTTTCAAAAGAAGAATAGCTTTAAAAAATACTGTTACAGTTAACAACAAACAAATAAACATTGGAATTTCTTTGTCATTACTTTTTTATGTCAACAACCTTTTCCTTTGCAGGTTCATGTTGCACTACTTAATGCCGATTTATTGACTATATGTATGCGGATTGGTTTTAATAGACATTTTAAAATGATTTAATAGGATATTGCAGCAAGGCCTAGGTTGTTAACGTTTAGCTTAGGGGAAACGTGGAACTACTGATTTTAATTCAACGGACTTCGCAGCCAGCTGTTAGAATGCTGTACAATTTTGTGGATTTTTTTGACTTTAACTGCCTTTCCCTGTGCCGTACTTGGAGGACAACTAGTAGGATACATAACCAATGTTGGCGATGCTCATCAATAGACATTACCATGATTTTTTTCGTTTGATCCTGTTCAATACCTACCCAGAATAAGTATTTTATCTATTCAAGCTTCGAAACAATTCAAACTAATATTTATAGTCACGTAAATAACGAATTTACTCTCCACCAAACCACTCATTGGTACAAAGTACAGTCCTCGAACAACATACCGCGAGCGTTAAAAAATCACCAGCCTCAGTCAGATATGCTTCAATGGTACGGTAAAGCGTAATAAAATGCAAAGCTTTCAACGTTAAATGCATGTACGAAACAATGCAAATTTAGTTATAAGGTTCGCCTTTTCGGCGCTTGAATATATTAGAAAGCCTTCCATGTAGAGAAGCGCATACCTATTACTCCCGCCATATTCTTCGGCGATAATAAACTGGAATTTTGTCGCAGCGCGATCATGACCTACACAAACCTAATAGCGCCCTTTACCCTGAACAACAGATGTAGATATCTGAATGAAGTCCCCTCGAAGTGTATAATTAAATTAACACGAAAACGGCTAAGAGGTCTCTCTTCGACAATGTCGTGCAAGAAAAAAAAGTTGTCAAGGTTTATATATTCCGAAAACTAGGTTTCAGTAAACTTTGGTTCTGAATTCTTATTTTTATTCAAATTGTAGAATGGAAACCCAACATTTTGATTAAATACATACCAGATTTCTATCTCTTTGTACTATTATTCAGTATCAAAAATTCATTTTGAATCGTGGGTTATATGGTTTAACATTACTATGGCGGCCAAGTAAAAAAAACTGAAATAATATGCATGCATTTTTAAGATAAAGCAACCAGAAAGTTAGTTTAAAATTGTCGATTCTTCGAATAAAATTTTCATTTTTTTGTGGATCTTTCATCTACTAACGTTCACGATTTGAAAAGGGAAATGATGCCTAGTCATAAACATTATCATCCTCTGGAATTTAAAGATCGAGTTCATTGTAAAACATTCACACCGCGTTATTTGTTTTATATTAAGTTTGTTACCATTGTATATATCTTCCACTAATTTTATCTTGCAGTACATATTTCGTTCCAGAACTGGCACACACTTCGGTTGAAGACACTAAATCAATCGAACGTATTCTTTGTTCGCAATAAATTTATTTTTAGTTTATTGGAAACTTCATTTGCATACTAATTGTGCCCACGACGGAAGCGACTTCTCCCAGGACTCCGTCGACCCGGTTGGCTAATGAACCGGCGCCACTGGTTGTGATTAGTTGCGACAGAAGGCGGAACTCAGAGTTTTTTTAAACTTAGAAAACCTTTTCGATGTCAGCTGGAATTCAAAAGTGTGAGACGATAGAATGATGCTCATTCTACAGTCATCGAATTAAAATCATTGCTTGTGAGTTTCTCAAAGCTTTAGAACAGATGGATTTTCCTCTATCGTGCAAGCTGTTGTTAAGGTGAAATTAGTCGTCATCGATTCTGCCAAGTTCAAAAGCAGTTTTATTGTTTAAAACAAAAATTCTGTTCATGATAATATATTTGCTGTGTTCAGATTGGCAAGAAGAATGTAGTATTTACATTTTTATAAACAGAATCCCGCTTTGGCCCGAAAAACTGCTTCCGAAATTGGGCTTTCCGACAAAAGTGTAGTGACTGCTATTTTCCCGTTAAAGCAATCAGCGGGGTTGTGTACAAGACACGACCGCATGGTTGACGTACAACTGCGTTGGTCTCGGAGCGAAAATTATAATGGCAGCAGCTAACGTACGACCAAGCTGCGCACACCCAACTCTTCAATGCAAATATTTTGAGAAAACAATGCCAAATATTTTAGCTTTAGGGCAAAAGAAATTTACGATTCGCTGTAGGGTAACCAAATGCAAGTATCCAAATTATGTACGGCTGCTGATGGGGTCCAAAATAGGTTGGTTACCCTATTCCACTAGATTCATAGAAATATATCCAATCGATTGCAACAAAAACCTTCAAAATAAATTGGGAAATTACCAAATCAAAATTTAAAAGGTTTCATCTGTGATTTTTCAATTCGAATATGTCGATTCAATTCTTCAATGAAAAATTTTAACAATACTGATTATGACTGATTGACCTTGAAATGCTTAGTGGTGGCGATGAAATTAGCATAAACCTAATTTTTGACGATCGAACCAGCCTAATATGTGCCCTTTGATTTGGGAATTTCGTTTGAACTCTTCCATGACAAATTTTGATAGCCCTAATTGACTAACCGATTTTGGACCCCATCTGTAGCTATACATAATTTGGACACTCAAATACAGCAAAATCAAATGAAAGTGTCTAAATTATGGTGGTGATTGGTGAAAGACTAGATTATGCATAATGTCATACCTACGCGTACCTGTGAAAATAAAGTAAACCCCATAGTGGTTCCCAGCCTTTTATCCAGGAACTCCTATCCCTACCTCCTCGTGGTACCAGCAGGAACCTTAGCGGAGATCGGGTGATCAACACCGGTGGAAAATAAGGTCGTATTCCGACAGGGAAGGAGGAACTCATGCCATGCGTCTTGAGCGTCTTTTCCCATGACTCTTGATGGCTTGACGATTCCGCAACCCAGCCCACGAATGTAGGAGCGGTTCACGACAGCGTCTGATCCGAAGCGGGCGGATGAATTAAGACATGTGTTGTCGTGGCACTACAGATGAGATGGGAGCTCCATCACGAGACTTGGTAACGAGGCCCTTGCAAGGGAACCCACGAACTACGAACTTACTACTACGAACAATCAAGGAACAATCCTACGAACAATCAAGGAAATCCGACTCGGAGCAATCGGCATGGACGAAATAAGGACATGGAATGGATGCTTGTCACCTGGTACTACAAAACATTGAGTTTTGTGGGTTAGAACCCCGAGAGATCTGCACCATGGCACTAAAGGAGATCTGTCGCAAAGGCAAAAAAGTGCGAAAGATCGCTGACGCAAGGCCCAATTTTACCACAACGGTGGAGCAACCAACGAGCTAAAAATTGACTTTGTAGTTATGGGCAGAAGGCAGGATCGCGTGATGGACTGGAAGGCCATAAACGAGAGGATGTGTATGTTGAGAATAAAAGGCCGTTGCTTCAACTACAGCTGTTCGCCACCTGACACCACGATCGTCATCGGCAATATGAACCCCCAGCTCAAAATGGAAGTGTTGTATACACCAGTGATTGAGTCCCATAACCTGTACAACGACACGAACGATAACGGACAGCGATGCATCATTTTTATTTCGAATGTTTGGATCATCGTTCAATTGTATGTCTGGATTTAGTTGATTTTTTTTCGGTGAAGGAATGAAACAGTATCAGATTTTCTGCGCTACGCGTTTCAGCCTACTATGTATATTGCATTCAACCATCTTCGAACGCAAGAAAACACGTCTTAATCCTACGAGTGTTTCATACTACTTTGCATCAGCTTTGCGGCTTTCCAAGGCCTGGTGATTAGAAACACTTTCTTTCTCTGCAAAGATATCCATAAAACCACTTGGAGATCATCTGACAAACCCAAATGAACATTGTCAGCACTATAATGTTATATATTCTTTCGATCAGTTAGCCGAACCCTTTAATATAAATTGTATAACTCACCGCTTGACGGTACTCAATCTATGCTAGATCTCATTGGAGAGTTTCTATTGTATAAAACGAGTTAGAATAAAGAACTGGTAGTTTATTCCAGTTAGTGTTACCGTAACTGCAGCATCTCTTATATTACTCTTCACGTTGAAGATTCCCCCGATTAATCATACATAACAGTGACGACGATAAGGATATAATTTTTTTAAAAGTGATTACAAAAGTGCGTGCAAAGAAAAAGTGATACCGGCAAAATTTTGTAGAAAAGCTAATTCGCGCCCAGTGAGATTTTTATCAAAAGCGGTTATTGTCTGGGTCGCGTGAATTCAACGATATTGTGTGATATAAAACAAAGCGTTTTTATTCAATAATACAATAGGGATTATTAATTGCGCTTTGTTTAAACATTTATTAACCTTTGTTAAGTAAAATCCATTTTGTACTAAAGCGTGGGTTGACTAAGCTTTGTATAGTCGCTTTTAAAGGTTTAATAGTCATCATTTAGTTCGATCTCACCCCGAAAGTTAATTCGCTACTTGAGTAATACCGAAAATCAAAAATAATCGCGTGAAATTTATTCACAGTGCGAAAGGTAGCGTGCTGAGTAGCTATATGTAATTCCGGTGGCCAATAATTCCGAGTGAAAGCTAGTAAAAAAAAAATAAGTAGTGAAATCTGGTAAAAACGCAGTGAAAATTTTAAAAGAGCAGATAATTACAGTGACACGCGGCAAGATTTTTTTTAACGCCATCGCCAAGTACAGTATAATTCTATAAGCCGATATAGTGAATCCGCAAAGGAGGTGAAATCGCTCACCAGCATTTTTGGTATTCGTTTTCGCTGGAGAAGCAGCAGTTGGAGAGGCAGCAGATTGCTATCAATATTCGCCAGAGGAAAGAGCGAACAGCACAGAACAGTAAGCAATCAAGGTCACGTAAGTCGTTCCAATTTTATTAATTGTTTTTTTTTCCTTTTCACCTCTCACATAAGTTAATATTTCGCTATAAAATGTCTTTGATTGGGTCTGTTGATCACTATATCAGAGGATCAAGCTTCAGTAGCTATTTAGAGCGTTTAGGTTTTCTTTATCAATTAAACAATGTGCCAGAAGAAAGGAAACGCAGTTTGTTCATTACTCTTAGTGGAACAGTGGTATTCGATGAACTTAAATTGCTTTATCCCGGACAAGATTTAAACACAATCAGCTATGATGAAATGGTCAACCGGCTCAAAGAGCGTTTTGATAAGACAGAGCCAAATATGATGTATCGATATAAGTTTCACAATAGAGATCAGGGCATCGAGGAATCGGCGGAAAACTATATCCTTGCTATTAAGCTTCTTGGTGAAAATTGTGGCTTTGGGGAACATAAAACAGAGGCGATAAAAGATAGAATTATATTAGGTTTGCGTAATGAAGAGTTAAAGAAAAAATTACTTATGAAAGATGGCTTAACGTTGGAAGAGGTTGAACAAGTGGTAGTGAGAACCGAATTGGCTAATTTGAGAGCAAGATTTCTAGGCGATGATGCTGGGCGAGTTTTGTCTGTGAGGCATAGATTGGGCGGCAGATCGACTGAGTATCGCAATAACGGCGGTCAACGATGCAGACCGTATGTCAGGTTTCGGGATCGAAGTCGGAGTCGTAGTCGCAGTGGTAATAGGAATTATAATTTCAACCGACATTCGCATAACATAAAAACAAACATAAAAGTTAATTTTATGAAATGCAAATTTTTTGTAAATATACTACCTTATTTGGGTTATTTATTAACTGACAAAGGCATTTTACCCTCACCTGATAAATTACAAACAATTAAAGAAGCAAAAACTCCAAACAATACTTCTGAACTTAAGGCATATCTAGGGTTAATTAATTTTTATGGAAAATTTGTCCCTCACTTATCTACCAAGCTAGTTCCATTGTATAGATTATTGAAAAAGAATGTTAAATTCGTGTGGGACGATAGTTGCCAAAAATGTTTTGAGGATAGCAAAGAGTCTTTACTGAAAGCAAATCTATTGGAATATTACGATCCTTTAAAGCCATTGATAGTCGTTTCTGATGCTTGCAATTATGGCTTGGGTGGAGTTTTAGCCCATGTCATTGATGGCAAAGAACGACCTATTAGTTTCACATCATTTTCCTTAAACAATGCACAAAAATCGTATCCCATTTTACACCTTGAGGCCTTAGCTTTAGTGTCGACGGTAAAGAAATTTCATAAATATTTGTTCGGTCAGAAGTTTACTGTATTTACTGACCATAAACCGTTACTAGGGATTTTCGGAAAAGAGGGCAAAAATCAATTGTGTGTAACTAGATTGCAAAGGTACACAATGGAATTATCTATTTACCAATTTGATATAAAATACAGACCTGCATCTCAGATGGGAAACGCAGACTTTTGCTCCCGTTTTCCCCTGAGTGACCCTGTTCCAAAAGGCTTAGATTTTTGTGAAATAAACAACATTAATTTCTTTAATGAAATTCCTTTGGATTATTTAGCTATTGCTAAAGAGACGATGAATGACGAGCTTCTTGCGAAAATTAAGCATTTCATAGAAAATGGTTGGTCGGATAAACCTGATAAACGTTGGAAGACTATTTATTCTCTAAAAGATGGTTTAGAGTTATTGAATGGGTGTTTGTTATACCAAGATAGAGTTTTCATACCATTTTCTATGCGCAATCGTGTTCTCAATCTTCTCCATGCCAATCATAGCGGCATCGTGAAGATGAAGCAGATGGCCAGACGATGTTTGTTTTGGTTAGGGATTAACGGTGATATAGAGAAATTCGTAAAACAATGTCAAGTTTGTATGACAACGACTGTAAACCCAAGAAAGTGCACACCTTCTTCTTGGATACCTACTACACGTCCTTTTAGCAGGATTCATGCGGATTTTTTTTATTTCGACCATAAGCATTTTTTACTTGTGGTTGATAGTTATTCCAAATGGCTTGAGATTGATTTGATGAAATATGGCACTGATGCAAGCAAGGTAATTAGGAAATTTACAATGATTTTCGCAAGGTTTGGTCTTCCGGACGTATTAGTCTCGGACGGAGGACCCCCGTTTAATTCAGGAATCTTTATTTCATTTATGGAAAGGCAGGGAAATCAGGTTATGAAAAGTCCTGCTTATAATCCTAATAGTAACGGACAAGCAGAACGAATGGTAAGGGTAGTAAAGGAGGTATTTAAAAAGTTTATTTTAGACTCTCAGACGAAATCATTACCGATTGAAGATAGAATAACATATTTTTTGATTAATTACCGTAATACTTACTCAACTTCCAAGGACGGTTTACCTTCGGAGAAAATTTTAAGTTACAAACCCAAAATACTGCTAGACTTGCTACATCCAAAGAGTAATTTTAGGTATTTTTTAGAAAAGCCTCATGATAAGAGCAAATCCACAAATTTAGGTCCAGTTTACGATGCGCCTGTTAACGATCCATTTTCTAATTTAACTTTAGGTGATAAAATATTGTACAAAAATCCTAACAAAACAGACAGTCAAAGATGGATCGAAGCTAAATTTGTGAAAAGGATCTCTGTTAATGTTTTCTCAATATCTCTTTCAAGATCAACTGTTAACGCGCACAGAAGTCAACTTAAATTGGTGGAGAGGAACAAACCTAGTACGGCGATAAGTATACCAATGCAGCGCAGTAAACGTCTACGAGAAATTTCTGATACAGAAGCAGAAGCTTCCAATGCTCGAGGCATGGACGGTGAAATTACTAACAACCGCAAGCGTTTAAAGCGCAGATTACGACGTCCTCGGAGTCCTATCGTCACGCGATCTAAATCGCGATCGAATTATCCAGTTGTACAGTGAATTTACGGAATATTATACAAGCAAAATAATTTAATATGAAATGTTAAATTTTCGGAATATTGTATGTGCAAAATATTTAATTTAAAAATGTTAAATTTTCAATTATTATTGTACGATTAGCTGAATCAGAATATACTCTGCGTTAATATTAATTGTAATTGAAAAAATAATTACGTTATGTTAATTCTTACAATAGAGAAGATAGAAAGGTTGTCATCGACTAAAAGGGGGAGAATTGTTATATATTCTTTCGATCAGTTAGCCGAACCCTTTAATATAAATTGTATAACTCACCGCTTGACGGTACTCAATCTATGCTAGATCTCATTGGAGAGTTTCTATTGTATAAAACGAGTTAGAATAAAGAACTGGTAGTTTATTCCAGTTAGTGTTACCGTAACTGCAGCATCTCTTATATTACTCTTCACGTTGAAGATTCCCCCGATTAATCATACATAACATATAAGAGGATGAGCAATAAAGTAGCTGTATATTTTCCCAAAGTAGTTTTTAAGTAGCATTTAAGGTGAATTAAACGCTATTGGCTTGCATTTGAATAGCATTGGTAATGTTTATTGGTTACCTGGGAAGGTGACGGTTTATGCTGCATGCTGTTCAACATCGCTTTTGACGGGGTGATCTGAGGAGCGGGCATCGAAACGACAGACACGATTTCCCCAAAGGAAATCAACTCCTAGACTTTGCAGGTGTCTTTGATATTATAACCAGGAACTTTGCGTCGGTGTATGCATTCAACGCCAGACTGAAAGTGAAGGCTAGGATAATTGGACTTGGAATTCGAAGTATTTAGTTTTATTCATCGAAGACCAAATACATGAAAGGAAAAGGTTCGCAGGAGACAAATGCGCGCCAACCACGGATGCTTCAGTCATCATTGACGGCGACGAACTAGAAGTGGTAGATGAGTTCGTGTATTTGGAATCGGTGGAGACCGCGGACAGCGGACTAATAAGGAGATCCAGCGGCGCATTCAAGCTGGAAGTCGAGCCTACTTTCTCCTCCGCAACACGCTTCACAGGAGCATACGCTGCCACACAAAACTGACTTTGTACAGAACGCTAATCATACCGGTAGACCTCTACGGACTTGAAACAGTAACTTTGCTTACGGAGAACACACGTGCACTTGCCGTATTTGAACGAAAAATTTTACGTACTATGTTTGGCCGTTTACAGACGGATAGCGGAGAGTGGCATAGGCGTATGAACCACGAGTTACAGGCACTACTTAGAGAAATTCCCATCGTACACCTGGCGAAAGTTGAACGACTATGGTGGGCCGGCCGGTCGCAAGGATGCTGGACGACTGTGCAGTGAAATACGTTCTCTTCACCTACCCTGGTTCTGTGCTGGTGAAGTAAGTAAGTTGAGGACCTTGGTCGTGGACCAGAATGGTTTTGACTGAGGTAGAATCTATTGGAGCTTTTGCTGAAATTCTTTGTTCTTCAGTTCTTGAATTCGCTTCTGGATTACCCTAGAGAGGTTTGTCATGGTCTTTGTTTGCCGCTCGCCAGTTCGTTGGTATTGGCACCGGAGTATATTGCACTACCACACCAGACGATTGATAGTAGAATCCATTTGGAGAAAGGTGCACACCTGACGTTGTTGAACAGGGACCGCACATTTCTGGACTACAGCAATCGCTCGCTGGCGGGATTCCAGGCTTTGGTCGATCTGATCCGGCGTATCCAGAGGTTATTCGGAATCGATTTTGTCGTCGATGATTCACTGTAACTCAATCCAGTTGGCATGATAGTAGTTTCGCCGAGACCGATTGTCCACCAAAATGGTAAAGGCAGTAAGCTTCTACACCGCTGGGTAGTGGTTGAAAGACAGTTCTTCTTAGACTTTCGGTACTGGTGAGCCACGTTAGTTAGAAAGGAGTGCATAATAGAGGGATATAGTGGTGGGCAGCTTCGAAATCTTCCGCCAGGATGGTTCCGTAGTGATTTATTCTTCGTTTGCCCCACACTTCATGCAGAGATTGAGGTCACCGACAATAATGTACTTCGCCCGCTGGCGCGTCAGCTTGACCAAATTGGATGGTAGTGTCCTTTCGTACCAGTTTACAGATTTCTTCTCGTTTGACCAATATAAACCTCTTTGCAATGTGTACGACTGATTTCACAAATCCTTGTTTTTCTGTGTTCCTCAATCGGGTCCATAATTGCTCCCAACTTGCTTTTGGGCTGGTTGTTTTCGCTGGTATAAACTGACCTCGATTCCGATTTTTTTTCAATTTTTTGGTGGACAAGGCTTGTAATGTTTTCATCGTATTCTACTGCCACTCTCTTTAGTTCTGGTGTCGTTAGTGATTTTTGTAATACTAATCTTTGATCCAGGAGATCTCTCTTCCGATGTGCTGATGCACCCAAAAACATTTTCGGATTTGCTTCGAAATCTACAAAAATTGTAATACTCAGTAAGGTATCGTAGATCCAGAAAATAGCAAATGGCAGAAAAATTAATTTCAGCAACAAAACTATACAAACCATCACTTTCCAAGCACAGATTACTGCTCCTCCGCTTATGTCACGGAAATGATTTTTGTGTTATTATGATAAGGTATAATCAGATGTGGATCCACTCTGGTAAATGCGATCAGGTTATATCATCGAAATACAATGCAAATATGTCCAATCCATATACTTTAATCCACGTATTCACGTAGAACATTTCTAACCTCACAATTTTAATATAATTCTATCGTGCTATTTTAAAATGCGTTCATGATCATTCATGCAAAAATTTAAATTTTTGTACACGAAAAAAGTTGAGAACTTTTTCCCATTGGTATCAAATGCAGTAAAATACTCAAGATTACTTGCCTTGACTTGTTACCTAATCACAAATCAGGTCTTCAACAGACTATGCAGGCAATTGTTAGTATATAGAACTACAGCGAGCCCAACGCTACCATTATATTGGCTCCACTTCCCTTCGCTAAGACAAGCATAAACTGTCCAAAAAAAATCATAGGATTCCAACTTTTATCGTATACAAATATATTTATTTTTAGTCCGTGATCGGGTTAAAATGTTAGCCACATTTTTCATGTGGTCTGTATGTATCAAAAATACAGCATTCACGCGGTAGCTGAAAGCGCCATTCTCTAGAAATAAGCTAACAAATAGCAGAAAAATGCAAATTCTCTAATCGTCTTCTGCGGTAGATCAGCTAAAGAATGGTAGAGAAAAATCGTCGACAAAAAACTATCGACGATGTGATCTGTCGACGAGGACGACTCCAATCGGAAACTAATAGCCACTTTAATGCACGCGATGCACGAAACTCTTGCTCTGCTGTGTGGTGATCTGCCCAAAACGATGTGATTTCGGTTTTGCTATTTGCTCCATTCCAAATCGGATGTCTCGTAAAATGATGACCCATTGAAAAAAAATTGGACCACAACCCCTCAAAATAAAAAAACGCAGCAGATGCCGACTCATGCCCAAATTTGGGACCTAAAACACAAAAAACGATGACGAATGATTTATTTCCTTTCAATTATTACGATGATAGTGTAAGTGGGTCCATTCCTTGTTTAGTAATATGAACTCTTCTCGTGTTTTTTACAACCACGAGCACCAATAAACTTTAGTTGCTTCAAAATTAGCTCTCGTTAACCCAAAACATAATCACGTTATGTCTACGTTTTGGATTGACCAAATTGGCAACGGATTTTTTTCCGATGCTGCGTCAATATATTCTAATATAGTATAGTATTGAAACAATTTAAAGTACCCAACTTCTCTGAACCCTCTTGTCTGACCACCAGGTACATATCTACTCATATCGAATTTCACGGGCTCCAGATTTTTTACTGTTCCTTTTGAAATATCGTTAAAAGGCTTCAGATGCTCGTTATTTTTTACGTAAGTTAAAACGTTTATATAGACATTTTTATCTTTATTACCGGGTATTGAGGCTGCTCGAATTTAACCGGATTTTTGGTCAGTCAATCTAGGGTTAAACATATGGAAATCACAAAACTTCCAAATTCGCATTTTGCGCCAATGATCGTTAAATCCTTTTGAATAGCCTGAATTGGCGAGGATCATTCCCCTTCTCTATAATCGTCTGACATTTATTTCTTAAGAACCAGTCGTCGCATGCGCTGTTCTTAGTAAGTTATATTCACTAATTAATGTCAGCGGAAGCAGCCAACCCAGTGAAACCAGCCAATATTTTATACCCACTCTTCTATAATTCATATATTTCGATAGCTGTTCAACCTGCAGAGTTCCAATCGAAATCTCTTAACGTTAGTGCAACCAATAAGGTCATAAATAATACATAGATCCTCAGTCCTCGAACGAATAGCTCTAGCTTACTGGCAATTTGCAATTTTGTTGATAACATTTGGTAATGGCTCGAACCCGCCCGCCTTTAGCCTCTATTGATAAGGAACCACATCAATGGGAGCTGCTGCGAACGAGAAAAGGAGCAGCAAGAAAAAAATACTCGCGAAATCAGCGGAAGGTCAACGAGCGTGAGAAATACCTGTTGGCTCGGTCGTATCAAAAGTTGGTCCAGCGCAGCGCATCGGCCAATTTTAATATCCTAGCGGAGAGGCGATATTGGGCACAATCTTACCATCGTAAATTCACACCGAGCGGTCGATCTGTGCCGCGAATGACGGTCACATGTTGGTTTAATGGTCTTTCTTCTGCCGACAGTGTAAATGTTATTTTCGATCACTTTTATAGGATTTTTCTCTTTTCGGTTATTTTGTCAACCGAACACACTAATCTGAATAAACGAGTGACTTTTTGTTTATCGGTCATAAAAGAAAAATAACTAATCTGAATTAGTTTATATTTCTGTATAAGAAACTCGTTCGATTCTAAATGCCAAGGTCGACCGCTTTTCTGATACGGTTTTCTGACTTTGTGTTTGAAGGAAAACCGAAACGGTGTGATATCGACTATTTTGGCTAGAAGATGGAAACGAATTTTGCCAAGCAGAGACTCCAGCGTGTGCGAAGACACGGAACTGCCAGAAGATGAGCTTCGACGTTCACCACGCCAAGATGTTCTAATATTTCTTGTAGAGTTGTCTGCTTAACGCATTGTTGTACCTGCTTTTTACAATACGATTAGTTATACGACGCCCGGATTGGCTGACCTAATACTAAATTTATAGTTTCGAAGCAATTTAACTGTGCATAATTGGATTCAAAAATCTTCAGCGCTCATCTTTAGCGTATACAACATATGTCCGCACCGGCCCTTATTTGAATTGTAAAATAGTTTATGCAAATTTTTCATCCGGTTGAAGTCGTTTTCCTACTCCGTAAGGTTTTCTAGTTTAGCTAGCAGCTTAGCTTTGAAAATTTCGGTTTCATCGGATGGAAGCTGGCTGCTAAACTGTATCGCTACATACGCTATAACCGGTGCACACTGGGAACCAAGATAAAGGTGGTCGAAACTAAATAATTCCACTGGTTTCAAATTGAACATTGCTTCTTCTGAAATACTGTATTGCTGTTACTTATTTCACACTTAACAGGCTATTCTTTGAAACTATGTAATTATTTTATGATAATATAATTTTTAGTTAGTACCGGATTTTGCCCGCACCGGCACCACCGTGCGCAGCACGCATCGACGAGCAATGTCATCGAGATGAATTTATCATGTTCAAACTATGCATCTGCTAATGAAACTATCACAAAATATTCATTATTCAAATTGTATGCTGAAACGAAACCCAAATTGCTATCGCTGCTATTAATGTTCTGTGAAGTTCGCGATGGTGTATCAAAAATGTATGGATCCCGCGGCGGCATAATCGATAACCTTTTCGAACCCTTTTAACTATTTACATCAAGTTTCCGTTATCGATTTGTTGACCCTTGTCGTATATGGTAGAGCACACTTCAATCAATCCGTAGCTGTTTTACCCGGTTTCGCTCTCTGCTCTGTTTTTGCTTTTCCGCAATTCATTCTATCGCTCGCTTTGAAATTCCATAGACAATGGGGCAAACGTATCGAGTTTCGTTGAATGCTTTAAACTAAAAATAGAAAATAGATACATTATTTAAAAAACTCTTCCATTAGTGAACGGAGCCATGAAAAAAAAACTCTGCGGTTAACCGCAGCTTAGTCCCGTTTGTGAAAAAACGAACATTAGGATTCGGTTTCTATTGTTATTTTGAGCTTTATCTCAATTAGAGTGCTCATTTTAGTTGTATTATTCTCATTGCCGAAATATAGGCTTTCTCACAGATTTGATATATATTTTAGACCACATTGATAAAACCTCTCTGATCATTGGTTTTATGTCAGAATCGTGAGTGAAACTGGTTTTTGGGTGCATTCTACGAAAAAAGCAACTGCAAGATAGTTACACTATAACATTTTCAGAAACTTGAGCGATAGTCGACAAGGCCGGAATGTGGCCTAAATAAATTTCAAGGAATTCTTCTGTGCTGCTACTAATATCAACCAGAACCTGATTAAGAAATGGAGGCAGCCACCGTGCTTAGGAAAATCTGCATCAGGCATATCGTTTCTAAGGCAGAAAGCTGCGATATTCGTCGATGCTTTATATGTAGGGGGATTAGGGACATAATGAGCACCCTAACTTGTTGACTGATTTAAGCACCCAAAATGACAGAATTTTTAAAGTGTCGTCATTGCAAAACATACATTCACTATCGATAATTAAAGGCATACTGTTAATGATGTTACAAAATGGGTACTTTCGTAGAAAAGAGAGGTGCCCATTTCGCCCCGTGTGCTCATTATGCCCCCAATCCCCCCATATTGATATGAAGCGAGCCAGTTTATTTTCGACAACTGACGTAGATTCTGATTAAGATTGACTGTATTCAATAAAGTATGAGAACTGAAATAACTAAAAGAATAAAAGCAGTTTTGCTTAAAATTGTTCTACGGGCTTTTGGAGAAAACAACAGTATTTTTATACGTGAGCTTTGATAATGCTTAGAAACGGATAAAACATTATTGTTATATTTTCGATTGCTTAGAAACATATTTCCCGAAACCGGCCGGTTTAAAAGGTAAACTATCCATTTTGTAAGAACTAAGTATTGGTGTTGTGTCCCGTTCACTAAATATTGAGTTACCGGTTCTTACGTTAGCATAAAAAAAGTTTTTGTAGTGTTATCAAAATTTTATTTGATACATATCCGCTTTAGGTTATTCAGCCGAGAGCCGGGGTGGCTCTTGCCGTATCAAGAATTCCTCTCCATTGTACTCGGTCCTGGGCTACTCGTCGCCAATTCGTTGCGCGTCTCGACACACGCAAGTCGACTTCAACCTGGTCGAGCCATCTAGCACGTTGAGCCCCTCTATTCCTGGTGCCGGTGGGGTTCTTGAAGAGAACGGATTTCACGTGGCCGGCCCACCATAGTCTCCCAACTTTCACCAGGTGTACGATGGGAATCTCTCCAAGCAGTGCCTGTAGCTCGTGATTCATACGCCTCCGCCACTCTCCGCTTTCCGTCTGTATTCCGCCAAAAATAGTCCGCAACACCTTTCGTTCCAAAACGGCAAGTGCACGTATGTCTTCCGTAAGTAAAGTTACTGTCTCAAGTCCGTAGAGGACTACCGGTCTGATTAGCGTTTTGTACATCGTCAGCTTTGTGCGGCGGCGTATGCTCCTTGATCGAAACGTCTTGCGAAGGGAAAAGTAGCCTCGATTTCCAGCTTGAATGCGTCGTTGGATCTTCTTGCTCGTATTATTGTCGGCGGTGACCAGAGAGCCCAAATATAAGAACTCATCAACCACTTCCAGTTCATTGCCGTCAATAGTCACTGTCCGTGGGAGGCAAACGTTACTTTCTCGGGAGCCTCTTCCTACCATATATTTGGTTTTCAACGCATTAATTTGTAACCCTATCTTCCTAGCCTCCGTTTTTAGTCTGGCGTAGATTACCTCCGCCGTCCCACGGTTTCTAGTGATGATGTCGAGGTCGTCTGCAAAGGCTAGGAGTTGGCTACTCTTACTGAAGATCGTTCCCCTCGTTTCGATGCCCGCTCGCCGGATCACACTTTCAATAGCGATATTGAATAACATACAGGACAGTCCATCCCCTTGCCGTAACCCTCTGCGCGATTCGAACGGGCTTGAGAGTGTCCCCGAAACGTGCATGTAGCACATCACTCGTTCCAGAGTAACTTTGATCAGCCGCGTCAGTTTGTCCGGAAAACCGTACTCGTGCATTATCTGCCATAGCTGTTCGCGTTCAACGGTATCGTATGCTGCTCTGAAATCCACGAAAATATGATGCGTGGGCACGTTGTACTCTCGACATTTCTGAAGGATTTGTCGGAGAGTAAAAATTTGATCCGTAGTAACACGGGCCCCCATGAAGCCCGGCTGATACTGCCCTACGAATTCTCTTGCTATTGGGGATAGACGACGCAGCAAAATCTGGGAGAGCACCTTGTAGGCGGCGTTGACCAGCGTAATGCCGCGGTAGTTACAGCAGTCTAGCCGGTCGCCCTTTTTGTAGATGTATCCGCTTTAGCGTCACGGATTTTTCTGGGCTTTCGTCAGATTTTTTCTTTATGATTTTTTTAAATTTCTTTGACTCTCAATCATCGTGTTTCTATGCACTGTGACATAACAACGAACGCAAAATTTTTCACTTTCTAACCAACGCAACTGTATTGCACTGTATTGCATTACTGAATTAAACAACTGATAACTGATAAAAATATAGATGTTGATTACTTGCCATAATTTTGTTGTTTTTAATTTTGACATAGAACTACGTCTTGCAGAAAGAAAGCAGAAAATTACAATCTAAAAGATGAAAAGCTTTCAAGTTTTAAAAGCTTATCGCTCATTCATTTCCTGACGAATTCTCAAGATTTTCACTCAGAATTGATCAGAATGTTTTCAATTAATTGATTTGCAAGGAAAAGAAAATCGTATAGTTGCCAGGTGATGAAATTTGATGATAAGTGAAAAGGTGTAAATATCTAATCGTTTTTGACCATTGACTTCTTAAACACAGATGTTGAAATATACGAACAAACTTCACACGTGAGATGATATACAAACAGATATATAGGGTCATTCTTCTTATGACACGGTTCCCTGCATGGCGCGGTTGCAACTCGCAATAAGGAAACAAATAGCATGGACCACCATAGAACGGAACCGATCAGGATTGGGCAGCATCAAAACGTTGGAATTAGTTCCAATTGTAAGCCAAAGCAGACAAATATATATGTAATGAAGAATTATTTGGAAGTAACTTTTTACGTGATTCATACGCCGTGAAACGCTGAAAGAAGAGCTTGATTGTAGCCCTTTGCGAAGAGTAAAGTAGGCCCGATTTCCCACTTGAATGTGTCGCTGGATTTCCTTACTAGTGTTGTTGTTCGCAGTTACCAGCGATCCGTAATACACGAACTCATCTACTACTCCTAGTTCGTCGCCATCCATGGGAGGCGCGCGTTTGTTTCTGTTGGACCTCTTTCTGTCATGTATTTGGTCTTCATCGCATTTATTTTTAGTTCAAGCCTCCTAGACTTCGCTTTCAGTCTGGCATAGGTTGCCTCCGCCGTCGCAATGCTTCTGGCTATCAAAGTCACCTGCAAATCCTAGAATTTGGCTACCCTTAGTGAAAATCGTGCCTCTCGTTTCGATGCCCGCTCGTCGGATCACGCCCTCAATGTTGAGCGATGCTGAGCAGCATGCAGGATCAGCCCATCACCTTGTCTCAAAGGGACTCGAGAGTGTCCCCAAAATGCGCACGAAACACATCACTCGATCCAATGTAACTCGGATCAGTCGCGTCAGTTTATCTGGAAAACGGTGTTCGTGCATTATCTGCATTCGCTGATCTAGATCGACTGTATCGTATACTGCTTTGAAATCAATAAAGATGTGTTGCGTGGGCACGTTGTACTCCCGACATTTCTGCAAGATCTACCGGTGACAGCCGGCGGTGACAGCTATCGGTGACAGCCGGCGTAACAGGATCAGTGTAGAGCCGTTGCCCGCGTTTCTCGATCATATTTATAAAGGTCTGCCGGTAGGAGGTCCTTACCCGTTCTCAATTTTCGTTTGACTACTTGGAGATCAGGTGCTAGGACATTATTATCTTACATGGGCAATCCCATGTTATCTTACGTTTCGCGTTCTTGTGCAATTTCGCCATTAAGATGATCATCGAAGAACTGCTTCTATCTCGCGCTCGTTGGTGATTAGATCCTCTCCCTCGTCCGTACACCCCTGGTGAATGACCAATTAGTAAAAACTACATAAAAAAATAATAATAATAGTCGTCCCTACACATATCAGGTTTTAGTGTGTAACCCTTACGAGATTAGTTCACATTCTTGTAAAACTTGCACCTGTCATTAGCTCAAAACAGTTGTTCTAATTCTTCACGATCTCTGTCCTTCTTTTTTCGCGTGATCTACTGGTTCCTAGCTCTTCGGCATTTGGTCAAGTTCTTCCTAGTGGCAATGTTCAGATGATAATTTTTTCAAGCAATTTACTATCTCTCCACCGCTTGTTGTATTTTCCGAGGTTCTTCACCAAATGCCTCCGATGACCAAACGTATTCTGCCGCAACCGTCTACGAGGCTTAAATCACCTGACTTCTCGGAAGAAGGCAGTGCCTTATCTAATATTCGCGTGTATATCTCGGCAGAATGCGGGTTATATGGCTGCCTGATATTCAGCCGAGGAGGACGGCTTTGACGTGTCTGGTATACGGTTGACTGTTGAGAGCGCACATGCACTGCTACTAGGTGATGGTTAGAGTTACTATACGCACCCCGTAGGGGACATTGGTTAATTCTACGTTGGTCAGGTGATTTCCAAGTGGCTGTATCGATATCTTTGCGTGGGAAAAAGGTACCACGGATCACCAGGCCTTGAGAAACTGCAAAGTTTATACATCGTTGGCCCTTATCGTTCGTGTCGTTGTGCAGGCTATGGAATCCTTTCACCGGTCTATACATTTCTTTCCTACCGACCTGGGCGTTCCCCAGCTAGCACCAACTCGTATATCAATATACGAAAATTATCGTAAATATCTCTTAACAAATTCGAAATCGTAACTAAAGCTTGATAAAGTGGGCCCAACTTGATTTTCTATCGTATATAATGATAATAACTGACATTCATACGTTTTTCAGTACAAAATTGTATAGCAGTACGAAGCGAGTAGCGCTTAATCGGATATCATCGTGTATAAATACTTATATAGTCGTAACGCTTAAAATTATTCCTAATCACGGATATCGCCTCGAAAATTATTCGCGATCTAGGAGTTATAATCGACTCGAAGCTGAGGTTTAACAAGCACATAAGCCTAATTACTGCCAAAGCTTACATAGTTCTTGGTTTCGTGCGGCGACATGCTTCTGGATTCACGGACGTTTATTGCCTCAAGACACTGTATTGCTCGCATATCCGAAGCATTTTGGAGTATGCATCCCCTGTTTGGGCGCCTTCGCAAATAACGTAATCCCTTGTGATTGAGCGTATCCAGAAGAAATTTTTGCGATTCGCCTTGCGTCAGCTGCCTTGGAATGACCCAATTAACCTTCCAAGTTATCCAGAACGTTGTCAGTTGATTAACCTGGAGATACTCTCAGCCAGTCGAGTCAAACAGAGGCGGCTTTTTGTCGTTGATCTCATAACAGGAAACGTTAAATGCTCCTGGGGCAGATGCGATGGAATGTACCTCCTCGGCGGCTTCGTAATCCGCCATTATTTGTAATTCCGTTTCACAGAACAAACTACGGCTATGGTAATTGTTTTAGTTTTTGTTTATTGTCCCTTTTATGACTATTTAGACTACTGTGATAATCATTGAGTGCACCGTACCGCATTTTGCACTGTTAATCTGACACTAGAGTGGCTATTAGTTTGATCTACTAATGTGTTTGACTTCTTTTTCCTTCTTCCTCTTCTTTTTCACTTCATTTTCTTTGAGCGAAATCGTGTGCGAGATTCGACTGTGATAATCGTGTAAATCGGGTTAGTCTAAATAGGGGTAAATGTCACAATATGGTCTTTCAATGATGTTTGTAATGTGTTTGATTTCACGATGTCTAGAAATGTGTTTAGTGTTAGAACGTGGTACGACGTAGTCGGAGATGGTACATAAATATAAAAAAAATATAAAAATAGTACGGGCATATTTTGCCCGTACTATTTTTATATTTCTGTATATCTGTACGTAATGCTGATTTTTATCTTTTATCTATACCTATAAAAATGAATTTCTGTCTGTCTGTCTGTCCGTATGTCCATTATAGACTCGGAAACTACTGAACCGATCGGCGTGGCCCCCTAAAGGGGGGCTCCTACCCAAATGAAACACAAATTTCAGCATAACTCGAACTAATCAAGCAAATGGAACCAAATTTGGCATGTGGGGGTTTTTGAAGGCAAGATTTTTTTTCTATGGTGAATTGATACCTTTCCCCTTTTTAGAAGGGGGGGCTCCCATTCAAATGAAAAACAAATTTCCTCATAACTCGAGAACTAATCAAGCAAATGAAGCCAAATTTGGCATGTGGGGTTTGTAGGAGGCAGGAATTTTTTCTATGGCGAATTATGAACGATCTCCCCTTTAAAAAATTCAAATAAAATACAAATTTCCTCATAACTCGAGAGCTAATCAAGCAAATGGAACCAAATTTGGTATGTAAGGGAATTTGGAGGCATGAATTTATTTTTTGATGGTTTGAGATCCCTCACCCCTGTGGTAGGGGGAAAAGGATCTCAAACAAAAAAAAACATAAAGTTTTACTGAACTCAAAAACTAATCAAACTCGAGAAATTTTAGACTCTTTCATAAAATATTAGTCAATAACAAGTCCACCAAAAACTATCTATAGTAACACTAGATGATGAAGGACGAGACGGCCACAGGCACCCCCCGCAGAAAACACCACTGTATAGGTCAGTTTGTGTTCCTAGGTGTACTGACCTCTATTACTTTCCTTCAGTTGAGTCCAAACAAGCGACTGCGAGTGACACGAGGATCACCCCTGCGAAATGGTACATTCCACAAAAAGGTTTTCCGTGAAATGGTACATTCCGCGAGGTCCGGTAGAACCGATTCCGGATGTTCCGGAACTTCCAGATCGGCTCATAGTACATCTAAATGTGAATTAAACAGCTCGTGTTGAAAAATCCTGTCATTTGATACCCCAGTTGCCATATTTTCGAAGAGAATTCCAAATGACCACTTTTGAGTTCCGATAGAACCGACGGATGTTTCAAAGTGTGGGGGGTAAACCAGCGCT